>NC_046366.1:31858868-32192769 GCF_011125445.2 Fundulus heteroclitus | reverse complement strand
TAAAGTTCAACCACGCCACAGTGATGCTGTTCATGTCCCAAGGTCAGAGCCGCGGTGATGGATTATCGCTCTGTGGCTTTGAACTGCGTCGGACAGAGACGGATTTGGGTGAAAATGGGAAAAAATGTGATTTTACTGCAGACCGTTTCGCTCCAAAGCATCGAAGAGGCCCCATGAAAAATGACCTGCGTGTTTTTCCTGAGTGTGACGATAAACAACAATCAGAATCACTTGGATCAATTTTTACAACAAAGAAACAGGAGTTATCATCTTTTTGACATTTTTTGCTGAGATTTATAAGGCCAACAAAACAGTGTGTAATGTAAAAGGTATCTTCTGGATCTAGTTGTATCTTGTGCAATAAGATGGGAAATATCAACATTACTTTTCTGGGAGTTACAAGTTATTTTACTGGAACTTACAAGGTCCTTTCCCAGAACCTATGCTTTTTTTTCTTTCTAAATCTTAAAAACTAATTTCCTGAAAATTGGAGAATAATTTCACTGAACTATAGGTTTACATTGCTGGGTCTTCCAGGTTTTAGAACTTACCGGTTTATTTACTGATGTCCCAGACCCCTTACAAGGATTTTACTAAATTTAAAAGGTTATTTATTCCAGAAACACAATAACTTTCACATAATTTACATTCCCTGAGGCTTACAGAGTACGTATGAATATTTTTCTAAATATCTAAGCTAACTTTCCTGAATTTACAGGTTAGTTTGTCAGACTTTGATCCTGGTATTTGCAAAGAGCTTAAGGAACATAATTTTCCGGAACTTACAGGCTACTTTTCTCGAAGTTTTGGTGTACTTTTGCTGAAAGGCGCCGTTTTGGTTTAACCATTTATAGGTTCCTTTTCCTACATTTTTGGGTTACTTTCACAATACTTATGGGCTACTTTCTCTGGGGTCGAAGGGATCCTTTTGGTTCTTACAGGTTTACTCTCCCAGAACTTAACCATGTCTATTTTAGCAAACTAGTAAGTTTTGAAGAAAGTAACTTGTATTATGTACTGCTACCTACATTCTGATAGATTTAACATTGTATAAGCTAAAGGTTGGCATTTTGGGTCATTCTCAAAGTTTTGTGAAAATTCTGCTCCAGTTGTCAGGATCTGTACCGGTACATAAATCCACATCCTATTCATTGAGATTGTTAAATCTACTTGCTAAAGTTTTGTTTAGATTATGGAGAGTAACTTTGGCGGCTGAAGTTTAAGGACGCTTGTCCCTATCAGAGGGAGTTTTATTTTTATTTATCTAATCTTAAATCTGGGCTGGATAGAATATTTTAGTTGGGGATGTTAAAAAAATCTATCAATGCCATATTCATCTTCCCAAAACATTTAAAGGGTATGTAATCTTTTACCATCAAATACGTACTCTAAATGATTTATTCCTTTACTATTCAATGTTGTAAAGTTAAGAGCCCCACCTTTTTATTTTGCGGGATGTCTTGGTTTTACCAGTATGGGTGTTTTGTCTGCAATGGGAGAATTGAAGCTCTATTCATTTAAAGATATTCCCACCAGGCTGTCAGAGATGTATTGCTTATTGATGCTTTAAAATGGCTATGCTGCTGAATTAAAGGGCTGATAAATGGAATATTTGAGGTACAGATTGCCTTACATAGCATTTGATTGATTGATTTCTTGTCTGATGAATTTTTCCAAATCCACTTTAAAATGTATTAGTCCCTGTGCTAGGTAATATTCATAAAAGTTTGGAAGTTTTCAATCCCCCTAAACTTTTAGCCTTTTGTAACATTTTTGCCGTATGTGTGGAGGTTTTTATTCCATAAAAATGTTAATATGGTAGATTCTCAGCTTTTGTACCGAGATTTTAGATGTTTAACTGTGATCACAGAGACGAGGGAGGACCAGCATTTTAAATGTATTATTCCTAAGAGTGTGAACGGGAGAGTTTTCAAAAATATGAGGCTCCTCCACTATTAATTTGAGTAATGGGATAAAAATTTATTTTTTCAGCTCATCCTGCCTGTTAGAAGTACTGATGCCCAGGTAGCTCATGTTTCCTATCTGTCAAGAAATGGTTGAAGATGAATATCAGAGCAGAGAAGAAGGCCCTTTGATTGAATTACTAGAGTATTATGAAATCACTGATAACTTATTTATTAGGATTATTGTCTCTGTGAGAAGGGTTTATGTTTTCCAGAAAGAGCAACATATCATCAGCATATACACTTATTTTGTGGATTTTATCAGCTCTTTGAAATCCATAACTATTTCTGCTTTGACAAACTGCAGCCACCGGCGGTTTAATGAATATAGCAAACAGTAAGGGGCAGAGTGGACATATTTTAAGATTGAAGGTCTAGGAAATACATTCATTTGTTTTCACACAGCCATTTTAAGGAGCTCTGTGAGATGAAGCTGTGTTGTTAACGTACCTCTAAAATGACAATTTTTTTCTATAAGATAAAAAATTCTGAGGTCCTTTTCTGAATTATTCACTGGTATGAAAACTAACTCCATTCAAGAGATAGAAAACAAGTTTCGCTTTTGAGTGGGCGTTGGCAGGTCATGGAAGTCCTCTGTCCATATATCATACCCTTAATGGATCAATCCCATGGATCCTAAAGATTTTATTTTTGAGATAACAAACCTTCAGAACTGGGCCTAGCTTGTCTCATTACAGTTATCAGTACATCACTTATCTCTTTAGTATGGGCCATCAAGCACTTTGCATCTCCATTTCTCACAGCAAAACATCCAAATCAGCGATGAAAAAAAAAAGACATGCCCTTTCCAGCCCCATAGTTAATCTTCTAACCTGAAAATCAATTTCAAAATACTTTATCTTTTGTTTAAGTAATACTTAGTTGACATTTAGGAATGACAGTTTTGTCCCACATGTGACCCGTTGAGGTATCAAAGGTTCTGGTAAATCCACCTGCTCTCTCAGCAGTCTGAACGTGATCCTTTGTCCATTTCCTCAGCCGAGAGAGTAAAACTCAACATCTGCTAACACAGAGTATTTCTCATTCACCAAGGTGCTGGAATGACGGCTTAATCTTTATCTAAATTCACAGGGAAGCAACACACGGGACGACTTCAGCTGCTTTTCTGCTAACCAAAACAGAGAATTCCTGCAGCTATTTCCTGACTGGATGGAGTAACCCTCCGGTGATTTCTGGGAGGGAGAAGTGGGTCAGGAGGAAACCTGCCGTCACAGCATCCTGTTGGATTCTGATTGAATTGTCAGAACTGTCAAACATTAGATAAAAGGTGATTTTTCTCTTTTTGTTTTTGGTTCTTTGCAACTGGGGTCTCAACTTTGGAAAACTTCCTATTGGCTGTCAAATCTCCACCTTTGTGTGGCCTTATTTTTATTTTTTTACTATTCTTTATAGTATGTAGCAATTAGGATTTACAACAATGGCAAGTAGTTTGTTAGTTCAACCTGTTCTTTAAGATGAGAGATCACACAATGCTTCAAGTTGAAAAAGTTGTCTCTTTCAATGCAGCACTGGCTACACATATACTACATGGAAATGATTTGTTCTTTGAAAGGCTTAATTTTAAAATATGTGTTTTCACAGGTTTTTTTAACTAATAAATTATGTTAAGGGAATGATGGGTTCAACGGGTAAAAAAAATAGAAATGGTTTTTTTCTTTTTACTTTAAACTTCCTGTTTGCTTCTTTGGACCAAGAAATGGTCCTCAGTGACTCAATAACCTACCAGCTGGTTCCTCCATTTAATTCCTGCATGTTCCCATTTCATAATCGGTTAATCATAAACATGCGCAATACTCACCTATACTGAAGTGTAATTGTGATTCCTATCTGAAACTTTTTTTATTATACCCTATTTATATTTATTTAGAGGGTGTACCCAGCCCTCTTGCCTGGTGAACGCTGCAGAGATAGGCACCCTTGCTCTAATTGACTCATGAAACATGAGATATTCTGATTCCTGATCAAACCTAAATGACTCCAGTCGCCTTCCTGTTGGTAATTTTCTTTCAACGACACTGAGTTGAAAATAGAAAATTACTAAACGCCTGATGGCAGACAACACCCATATAATTTTTAAACTACAAAAGGACCAAATGACGACGGGGCGAAATGACCAACACTCACCCTGAGCCTGGGGTCCCCAAAACATTTATTATTGCAGTTAAGTGTAAAAACAGATAAACTAGGAATAATGGAAGCGCTCAATAACCTGCTACAAACTGTTTTACCTCATCTTAAAACTACTTGAAGGATTTATTGAATCTTGGTTAGACAGGATAACAGCTGAAATGCCAGCATGTAACACTCAGGTCCCTCAGGCAGGTCTATCCGCTCACCCAGACCAGGAACATTCAAATTATTCTTTTTTTGTTCTTTGGGATGGCAGCTTTGAGCAGAAGACAAAGTAACGGCTTCATCTTACTTTCGGCTTCTCATGTTCAGCACGGCTCTGCTGAGTTCACGTCTGTACAAGGACGCGTCCGGCTGCGTGTCCTCCTCCTGGTTGTTCTGGGCTGTGAAACGGGCCGCGTGTCATTTGACTGTCAGCTTCTGTCTCTGGAGTTTTGAGCAGTTCTTTGTTGCTCCACAGAGCTTTCCGGCAGGAAAAGTGGCTGTGAGATCAGGAAGAAGAGGAGTGGAGTATTTTTATTTATTTTTTTTTACAATGGAAAACTGCTGCAGAAGTACAAAATGTGGTTTGGTTTGTGTAGAATGGAGCAGAGGCTTCACATCAGAACCTATTGCTACCACATGCTCCAGCGTTCATTAAAGCAGTCGTTCTGCTTTCTCTCTTTGTATTTACAGGACTGTCTCAGAAAATTAGAATATTTGTGATAAAGTTCTTTATTTCTGTAATGCCAATTTTAAAACACATGAAACGTCATACATTCTGGATTCATTACAAATCAACTGAAATATTGCAAGCCTTTTATGGTTTTAATATCGCTGATTATGGCGTACAGCTGAAGAAAACTCAAAAATCCTATCTCAAAATATTAGAATATTTCCTCAGACCAAGTAAAAAAAAAATTATAACAGCAAAAAAAATCAAACCTTTGAAAATGTCCATTAATGCACTCAGTACTTGGTTGGGAATCCTTTTGCACAGATTACTGCATCAATGTGGCGTGGCATGGAGGCAATCAGCCTGTGGCGTTGCTGAGGTTGTTATGGATGCCCAGGATGCTTCAATAGTGGCCCTTTAGCTCATTTGCATTGTTGGCTCTGGTGTCTTTCAGCTTCTTCTTCACAATACCCCCCAAATTCTCTATGGGGTTCAGGTCAGGGGAATTGGCAGGGCCAATCAAGGACAGTAATGCCATGGTCAGTACACCAGTTTACTGTGAGAATCTTATGTCGTCTCTTAACCACTACCATACTTGTGATTAGTTTACTGAACCAAGCTGAGTGTTTTTCAAGGCTCAGGAAACCCTGCAGTGTTTGGAGTTAATTAGACGATTCAAGTGATTGGTTGAATAGCCTACTAGTATACTTTTTCACGATATTCTAATATTTTGAGATAGGATATTTGGGTTTCTTAAGCTGTACGCCCATAATCAGCGATATTAAAACAATAAAAGGCTTGCGATATTTCAGTTGATTTGTAATGAATCCAGAATGTATGACATCTCATGTTTTTTAATTGCATTACAGAAAATAAAGAACTTTATCACAATATTGTAATTTTCTGAGACAGTCCTGTATTGTGCCAGGTGGGTTAACTGGTATAGAAATTGACATGTGGAGACCTGTGTGGGTGTGGGGTGGGGGGCTGCAGACAGAGTTACAACCGAGATGTTCTCCAGACGAGTCTCCGGTTGCACGCAATTTTTCTTTTTGACAAGCTGAGCCATAGTTTTGTAAAAGTGAATGGAAGCATTTGAAAGTCTCACTTTCCAGCACATAATCAGTTTGTGTTGTAGTTGTGACGTATTAACAGCGCTCCAGCAATATAGCTGTCAAAACGCTGAGGAAACCGACTGTCATGCCTCTCATGAGATACCACAAATCTTTGAGTCTGCCTGGGTTAATTTTCCCACACACCGCCATTTGAACCCTAAAAAGTGGCTATAAGCTAATGCTAAGCGTGTGGTGGCTAGTAGAGGCCTTAAAATATCACTATACAATCTCTAAATGATCTGGCTCAAACACTGAGAGAAAATAGATCTTTTAATAGGTCATTTAAATGCAGGAGGGATTTTTAAAGAGATGATTAATGTAAATCAGGCCCAAATTTCCTCTTTAGAGTTACTATCCTGCAACTTTCAGATGCATCCCTTCTCCATCGCATCCGATTTAAATGTCTGAATCCCCTCATCTTGTTACTGAAAAGTGCTTTATAAATAAACTCACCTTGCCTTGCCTTGCCTTGCCTCATCAGCAGGTCATTCAGCTCTGAAGAGGTCTGGTAACGAGCCATTCATCTGATTCAGCCGTGTTTGCACCTCCACTTGGCTGCTTCTTTGATTACTGCTGTCTTTACGGCCAGTTTGTTTGGACAGCCATGTCTACCTTGTGTCAAACAAGGATGGCCACTTATTGTACAACTTATCATTATTGTAAAATAATAGTAACAATAAACTGTAGTGGACGGTCGGTCAGACATTATTTTTGCTGTTTGACCAGATTTTTGATGGTTGTTTCCACGAGGATGCTTTGTTTACATGTCATCTTATGATTGACGGATTTTCTGTGTACTGTTTAGTAGTATGCTGTAGTTGCACTAGTTAACATAACATTTGGAGGGCCTGAATGCATGCAGTGGTAAATGCATTGCCAAAAAGCCAGTAATTCGTTTATAAATACTATTTCTGCTCACTTTTATTGGCATTGTAATAAATAAAGAAGGTCCATATCCCCTATGGCCTTCCTGGTTTGCTGCTGGGCTGTACTAATTCTGCTCTTGGGTAGAAAGAGCGTAGCTTCTCATTAGCCTGCTCCCCAACCTGTCTGCTGTAATCCTTGGTCTTCAGGATGCTACTTGGTAGCTTATGAACTTCAGAGGCCTTCACAGAACAGCTGCACACAGCTGGACTCTGATCAGTGATGGGGTTAATTGTCAAGGCAATTCTATGTACTGGATCTTTTAGGGGTTTCAGAGTAATGGGGCCTTAATCCAAATCCACTCCAGACTTTTCAGATTTTCGTTTTCTGCAACTTTTGAAGACAGTGTCTTCCTTTTCTTTTACATTCTACGTGATGCTCTAACCTGTGTTGGTCTCTCACTTTAAATCCCAGGAAAATGCATAAAAGTTCATGATTGCAACGTGACAAAATGTGACAGTTTTCTCTCATTTCTGACACTTTTTTAAAAGTTACTCTCCAACAAGTGGTCACAAGAGTCATGCTGAACGTTTAGCTTCCTGTTTGGCATGGTTGAATCTAGAAGCGACGTTGATGAGTTTTATTTATTGCTCGGTGTGAATTTAGCGCATTATTATTGTTAAAATATACTAAATCCTGATAAATGTCCTTCTTTGACTGCATCTGAGCTTCTTTGGATGTTAAATGTTTTACCTGGTGACCTTCTGGAAGTTCTTCAGAGCGAGTGATGATAAACGCATTACTGCATGCAACCCCCTTCCTCGGTCTAACATATTTCCCATCCTTCGTTGTTCCCCAAAAACAATCTGCGGCGTCACTCTTAATCATCGCATTCTGCACCGACAACAACGCGTTAGCGGGAAAAGCTTGGCCGGATCAATGAGAATCACTGCAACGCTGCTCATATTCATTTCCTCCCACTGCAGCAGGAGTAAACATGGAGATGGGGAAAGTGGTGATTGCGTTCTGTCTGGAAATTTGATGTAGATTAAAGAAAATCAAGACGTGAAGCAGGTGATCTCTGAGAGGCTGTGAAGAAGTCGGTATTTCAACAAAACCCCGGCTGGATGAGGAGTACACGCACTTCAGAACGCCAACTCCTGAAGCGTCAGTCCGGTAAACAGCCTCTACAGAACCGTCTTGGCCGAGCGGCAGTGATTGTGCCCCTGATTGTACGCTGAACAGTAATTAAGGCTGAGTGGGAGTGGATTTGTGTTCTTGGCGAGCGATGAAACCCCAGTCTCAGAAAGCGTAAGACAGATTACCCATGAGCCTCTAGGGCCTGGCCGAGGCACGCGGGCGGAGTGGTGGGTGGTCAGCGGCTTGACACGGTAACGAGCTGAACGGCTGCAGCCTGGATGGGGAAACACGCTCCCCGAGTGTTGGAGCTCATGATTTATGTCTTCTCGTGTTGTTTTTACATCAGGCCGGGACATAAAAGTAAATTATGGTTTAAGAGAATAAGGAAAGGTAGCTCGTGTTGTTGGAGCGTTATTGGCAAAGAGCAAATGGAGGTGCAGACTCATTTGTTCATCCATTTCTTTTCTCTTAGTTTTTTTTTTCTGGCTGCAAAGAAATGAGATGGACTCAGAATTTGGGCAGGAATGGCTGAACAGGGACAGATCTGAGGGGAAATAAAGCTCCTGGGAAATTGAAATAATAAAACCACCTCACCTGGAAAAACCCAGATGACTAAGTCTTGGATTGATTGCCTTTCATCTCAGTGATGACAGTGCGGATGAACACAGAGCCTTCTGAGTGAGGGGGATTTAGGGGATTTGTAAAAGACAAAAACACCTGGGGTTAGACGTACTAGAAGTGTTCTTCGTCTTTCAGGACATTTTTTTTAAGTTTTTAAATTTAAAGGACTAGGAACAATTGTTTAGGATAAATTGTGCCTTACTTTGCTGAACTGATACAGATAAAATTGCAAAAAAGAAACATTGGGCCTTTTCTGCTGATTCCTTTCTGCTATGAATTAGTGATGTAACAAAACGATGAAGTGTCTGCTTTGCACGTATGCCCTCACCTCTTCCGCTCATCCCACAGGTTTCCTCTAGGATTTAAGTCTGCGGACTGAGATGGCAAAGGTTGCTTTTCAGTCTGCTGAACTATTTCTGTGCTGATTTGATAGAGTTTATGTTCACTCTCCTGTTGAAAGACCCGCTGACGACCCATTCTCAGCCTATAGAGGAAACTCTGTCTTCCTCCCATTAAATAAACGTACTCGCATTAAAGGGTCAGTTTTTCCTAAATTGTCAGTCCAACCCTCTGCTACTGGTGCATTGAAAGATTGAAACAGTATATGGAGTTATTTTAAAGAGGTTTCCACGTGTATTTTGGGCTCTGGAAGTGGTGTGATATTTTCCACTGTTATTTCAAAAGTGCATTTGTGAGGTCAGACACTGGTGTTGGACAGGAAGGCGTAGCTCTCAGGCTCCGCTCAAATTCCTCCCGAAGGTTTTCTGTCAGTTTGAGGTCAAGTTTGATTGCAGACCCACAAACCGCTCCACACTAAACCTGCCCACCCATGGCTTCATGGATCCGGCTTTTGACGTCACGTTTGAACAAAAGGAGGCCGTCACCAAACCATCCCTGCAGTCCGGAGCATTAAATTGCGAAAAGGTCTTGGTATCCTGAAGCATTAAGAGTTGCTTTGACTGAATGTAAGGGACCGAGCCCATCTCCCAGCAGCCGTTAGACTCATCGACTGGATTTGCAAACAGAGAGGCATGATTCCTCTCTCTGGACATGAATCATGAAGGCAACATAGAGTTTGGAGGTCTGTAGCGATTAACTGTAGCATAAAGTCTGTGCACACTATGTTTCTCAGCATCCGCTGACCTGTGGCTGAGTGGTCAATCAATTAAGATAAGATAAGATATAGTCAATCACTTCCACCTTCTTAAACATTTATTTGAAGTTCCTGTGGAGAATGTATATATATGATGTATATGTATATATTATATATATGATGTATGTATATATATATATATATATATATATATATATATATATATATATATATATATATATATATATATATATATATTTAAATTTAAATAGTTGTTTTTCCCCTCTTCATCTGGTCCCTTCCTGTGACCTCAGGTCAGGTTTAACAGGAAGCTATGATTACAGGAAGTGAGGTAACACTTCCTCCTGAAACACAAATAAGTAAGGTAAGTTCACCAAAATAAAATGCACAAGTTAAATGATCAAACAATAAACTGGAACTGTGAATTGATTTAAACCAAGATGTTGTAGTAAATAATCTGTAGAAATGCAAAACATACACAAACCTGGGATAGTATGCGTTTGCAGACTATAAACTAAATAAAATATGGCTAAATCAAAACAAGAATGTTACCTAAAATTATATAAACTGAGGCAAATGGTGTTCTCACCCACTTTGTCAGACTCGTTAAAAGTCCTCCTCACTACTCCTAACATTTTTTTAAATTTAGGAGCTCTTATAAGGCCTAAGATGCTTTGTGAATAACTTTTGTTTTACCAAAGTAAAATTCTAAGAATTCGTGAAATTCTAAGATTTTACCTGAAATTACATCACTAAAAGCTACTTTTAGTCTTGGGAATCTTTATGAATACAGGCACTCCTCACTACTCTAAAAAAAAAATTCACTTTAGGGGCTCTCTTATGGCTTAGGGTGCTTTGTGAATAACTTTTGACTTACTGAGGTAAAATTCTAAGAAATATAGTTAGGAATCTTTTTGAATACGGGCAGAGGTCTATAGCTCACAGGGAGTTAGCTGACTGTTCTTCTCTAATGTTGACTGCTGCAAATATAAATTCACTAAACATGACTGCCATGAATTGCATTGCATTGCAGGGGAAGGTGGCCAGGATCAGTTTTAAAGGCAGGCTGTTCATAGGAAGAAGATGAGAGCAGAGCAACTGGTCCTCTGCACAGAAATTATTTCAATGACTGTAGTCTCTGATCCTAGGCTTCAGGTACATCCCTCTGGGAAGTAACCTCAGGGAAGCTGCAGGATTCAAAATATCCCTGTTAACATGAAACCCGCTTGGGATTCCACAGAAAGAGCTTGGTATAGTTCCTAGAGAGAGGGATGTCTGTATGTCCATTGTAGGGGTTTTCTAATCTGTCAAACTAACCTTGGGAAATAAGAGACAATGGATGGAAAGATAGATGTTGGATACATTTTTCTAACTGACCTGTCTGTGATTCTATGTCAAATTAATTTGAACAGCATTAACTAGCAAGATGGGGTCACGATCAAAAGACAAAGACATTGGAATATTACATTCATCTTTGTTTGTTTGAATTTGAGTTTATTTTTTCAGTCACAAAATACATATTTCCATAACAGATACACAAAAGCAATAAAAACATGAACTAAAAAAGTTCAGAAGCAAAAGAATTTGCAGTACTTTGCTAGATGCATTTAATATTAAAGAAAAGAAAATACTGAGAAAAAAATAAAATTAAATAATAACATAACCTCTTGCTGACGAGGTTGCAATATTATCCAATCTTATCAACCATCAAAAGTATGGTTCTTAATATGGAAAATACGGTTCAGAAGATTAAGACTCGGCATAACTTTCCTTAGTTGAAATGTTAATACTGTATAAATGCCATTATAGAGAGAATGAACAAAATCGCAGGAGAAGAGTTTTCCCCAAGAAAAAAAAAACCTCACAATTTAGATGAAATAAGATAGAAGCTCTTACTGGTCAATTTACTGTTTACTGGTCAACATTTTTTTTTATTGTATTTCCATTTGCTTGGCTTGTTATTGGATGAGAATTGTCTATAAAGCCAAAATGTTTTTTAATTAGAATTGCTGAGAAATACATGGTAGAGAAAACGTAAAAAAAAAAAAAAAAACAATAAAAAGCTACACTATGTTCATGGAAAAAATTGCCTTGATCTCAGTAAATACTCAGTAAGACTTTGGTTGTCTGAGATGAAAAAAAACAACAACAAAAAAAAACAATTAGGAGCTGATGAGCCACAGCTGTAGCGCCTGCAGAGAGCTCTATTTAAGCTTCAGGTGCTGGTTGACTATTCAGTTGAGGCAGGAACTATGGGAGGAATTTGGCTTCTGGGTTTGTGTGCAGTCGCATTGTGGCTTAAAGGTTTGTGTAGTTTCTTTGTTTTTAAATTTTTTTGTGTATATTTAAAAAGTATGGGTGATTCAGTAGTCAATTTGTGATCCTGGAAGGTTGCTGCTATGGTTGTGAAAAGATGCTGTGAGAAACAAATATGCTATTTAATTCACAGGGTCTTGTTTACCGATTGATCATAATGGAGAAATGCACTATGGACCAAAAGGGACTGGAAACTGTAAGCTAAGTGTTTAGATATGCAAATTGTTAAACAAGCTTACTTCTGGCTAAACTGACATTTGTTTGTTTCAGCCTTGTCCCAAAATGAGATTCCTCTAAAGAGAGAAGTTGCTTTACTCCAGTCGATGGATTCTAGGTTGCTGGGAACTTTAAAAGAAGGTAATTATTTGTTGAAAAATCTGTCAAGCTTTTCATTACATGGACAATTATAATTAAGACTAAAAGGTATGTGAATATCTAACAATGACTTGTTCCTTAAGTGCAACTGGAAACCAATGAAGTGGAATTGGACGTGTCAAGCGACGCCTCCCACAACGTGTCAAGCGACGCCTCCCACAACGTGTCAAGCGACGCCTCCCACACGGGACCCGCCTCCAAGTTCAGCGACGCCTTCCCACAACGTGTCAAGCGACGCCTCCCACAACGTGTCAAGCGGACGCCTCCCACAACGTGTCAAGCGCGCCTCACCACAACGTGTCAAGCGACGCTCCCACAACGTGTCAAGCGACGCCTCCCACAACGTGTCAAGCGACGCCTCCCACAACGTGTCAAGCGACGCCTCCCACAACGTGTCAAGCGACGCCTCCCACAACGTGTCAAGCGACGCCTCCCACAACGTGTCAAGCGACGCCTCCCACAACGTGTCAAGCGACGCCTCCCACACGTGTTCAAGCGACGCCTCCCACAACGTGTCAAGCGACGCCTCCCACAACGTGTCAAGCGACGCCCTCCCACAACGTGTCAAGCGACGCCTCCCACAACGTGTTCAAGCGACGCCTCCACAACGTGTCAAGCGACGCCTCCCACAACGTGTCAAGCGACGCCTCCCACAACGTGTCAAGCGACGCCTCCCACAACGTGTCAAGCGACGCCTCCCACAACGTGTCAAGCCACGCCTCCCAACAACGTGTCACGCGACGCCTCCCACAACGTGTCAAGCGACGCCTCCCACAACGTGTCAAGCGACGCCTCCCACAACGTGTCAAGCGACGCCTCCCACAACGTGTCAAGCGACGCCTCCCACAACGTGTCAAGCGGACGCCTCCCACAAGTTGTCAAGCGACGCCTCCCACAACGTGTTCAAGCGACGCCTCCCACAACGTGTTCAAGCGACGCATCCCACAACGTGTCAAGCGACGCCTCCCACAACGTGTCAAGCGACGATCCCACAAGTGTTCAAGCGACGCTCCCCACAACGTGTCAAGCGACGCCTCCCACAACGTGTCAAGCGACGCCTCCCACAACGTGTCAAGCGACGCCTCCCACAACGTGTCAAGCGGACGCCTCCCACAACGTGTCAAGCGACGCCTCCCACAACGTGTCAAGCGACGCCCCCCACAACGTGTCAAGCGACGCCTCCCACAACGTGTCAAGCGACGCCTCCCACAACGTGTCAAGCGACGCCTCCCACAACGTGTCAAGCGACGCCTCCCACAACGTGTCAAGCGGACGCCTCCCAAACGGGTCAAGCGACGCCTCCCCACAACGGTCAAGCGACGCCTCCCACAACGTGTCAAGCGACGCCTCCCACAACGTGTCAAGCGACGCCCTCCCACAAAGTGTCAAGCGACGCCTCCCCACAACGTGTCAAGCGACGCCTCCCCACAACGTGTCAAGCGACGCCTCCCACAACGTGTCAAGCGGACGCCTCCACAAGTGTCAAGCGACGCCTCCCACAACGTGTCAAGCGACGCCTCCCACAACGTGTCAAGCGACGCCTCCCAAACGTTGTCAAGCGACGCCTCTCCCACAACGTGTCAAGCGACGCCTCCCACAACGTGTCAAGCGACGCCTCCCACAACGTGTCAAGCGACGCCTCCCACAACGTGTCAAGCGACGCCTCCCACAACGTGTCAAGCGACGCCTCCCACAACGTGTCAAGCGACGCCTCCCACAACGTGTCAAGCGACGCCCTCCCACAACGTGTCAAGCGACGCCTCCCACAACGTGTCAAGCGACGCCTCCCACAACGTGTCAAGCGACGCCTCCCACAACGTGTCAAGCGACGCCTCCCACAACGTGTCAAGCGACGCCTCCACAACGTGTTTCAAGCGACGCCTCCCACAACGTGTCAAGCGACGCCTCCCACAACGTGTCCAGCGACGCCTCCCACAACGTGTCAAGCGACGCCTCCCACAACGTGTCAAGCGACGCCTCCCACAACGTGTCAAGCGACGCCTACCACAACGTGTCAAGCGACGCCTCCCACAAGTGTCAAGCGACGCCTCCCACACGTGTCAAGCGACGCCTCCCACAACGGTCAAGCGACGCCTCCCACAACGTTTCAAGCGACGCCTCCCACAACGTGTCAAGCGACGCCTCCCACAACGTGTCAAGCGACGCCTCCCACAACGTGTCAAGCGACGCCTCCCACAACGTGTCAAGCGACGCCTCCCACAACGTGTCAAGCGACGCCTCCCACAACGTGTCAAGCGACGCCTCCCACAACGTGTCAAGCGACGCCTCCCACAACGTGTCAAGCGACGCCTCCCACAACGTGTCAAGCGACGCCTCCCACAACGTGTCAAGCGACGCCTCCCACAACGTGTCAAGCGACGCCTCCCACAACGTGTCAAGCGACGCCTCCCACAACGTGTCAAGCGACGCCTCCCACAACGTGTCAAGCGACGCCTCCCACAACGTGTCAAGCGACGCCTCCCACAACGTGTCAAGCGACGCCTCCCACAACGTGTCAAGCGACGCCTCCCACAACGTGTCAAGCGACGCCTCCCACAACGTGTCAAGCGACGCCTCCCACAACGTGTCAAGCGACGCCTCCCACAACGTGTCAAGCGACGCCTCCCACAACGTGTCAAGCTACGCCTCCCACAACGTGTCAAGCGACGCCTCCCACAAAGTGTCAAGCGACGCCTCCCACAACGTGTCAAGCGACGCCTCCCACAACGTGTCAAGCGACGCCTCCCACAACGTGTCAAGCGACGCCCTCCCAAAACGTGTCAAGCGACGCCTCCCACAACCGTGTCAAGCGACGCCTCCCACAACGTGTCAAGCGACGCCTCCCCACAACGTGTCTAAGCGACGCCTCCCACAACGTGTCAAGCGACGCCTCCCCACAACGTGTCAAGCGACGCCTCCCCACAACGTGTCAAGCGACGCCTCCCACAACGTGTCAAGCGACGCCCTCCCACAACGTGTCAAGCGACGCCTCCCACAACGTGGTCAAGCGACGCCTCCCACAACGTGTCAAGCGACGCCTCCCACAACGTGTCAAGCGACGCCTCCCACAACGTGTCAAGCGACGCCTCCCACAACGTGTCAAGCGGACGCCTCCCACAACGTGTCAAGCGACGCCTCCCACAACGTGTCAAGCGACGCCTCCACAACGTGTTCAAGCGTGTCAAGCGACGCCTCCCACAACGTGTCAAGCGACGCCTCCCACAACGTGTCAAGCGACGCCTCCCACAACGTGTCAAGCGACGCCTCCCACAACGTGTCAAGCGACGCCTCCCACAACGTGTCAAGCGACGCCTCCCACAACGTGTCAAGCGACGCCTCCCACAACGTGTCAAGCGACGCCTCCCACAACGTGTCAAGCGACGCCTCCCACAACGTGTCAAGCGACGCCTCCCACAACGTGTCAAGCGACGCCTCCCACAACGTGTCAAGCGACGCCTCCCACAACGTGTCAAGCGACGCCTCCCACAACGTGTCAAGCGACGCCTCCCACAACGTGTCAAGCGACGCCTCCCACAACGTGTCAAGCGACGCCTCCCACAACGTGTCAAGCGACGCCTCCCACAACGTGTCAAGCGACGCCTCCCACAACGTGTCAAGCGACGCCTCCCACAACGTGTCAAGCGACGCCTCCCACAACGTGTCAAGCGACGCCTCCCACAACGTGTCAAGCGACGCCTCCCACAAAGTGTCCCCAAGCGCCGCCTCCCCACAACGTGTCAAGCGACGCCTCCCACAACGTGTCAAGCGAGCCTCCCACAACGTGTCAAGCGACGCCTCCACAACGTGTCAAGCGACGCCTCCACAACGTGGTCAAGCGACGCTTCCACCAACGTGTCAAGCGACGCATCTCCCACAACGTGTCAAGCGACGCCTCCCACAACGTGTCAAGCGACGCCCTCCACAACGTGTCAAGCGACGCCTCCCACAACGTGTCAAGCGACGCCTCCACAACGTGTCAAGCGACGCCTCCCACAACGTGTCAAGCGACGCCTCCCACACGTGTCAAGCGACGCCTCCACAACGTGTCAAGCGACGCCCTCCCACAACGTGTCAAGCGACGACCTCCCACAACGTGTCAAGCGACGCCTCCCACAACGTGTCAAGCGACGCCTCCCACAACGTGTCAAGCGACGCCTCCACAACGTGTCAAGCGACGCCTCCCACACGTGTCAAGCGACGCCTCCCACAACGTGTCAAGCGACGCCTCCCACAACGTGTCAAGCGACGCCTCCCACAACGTGTCAAGCGACGCCCTCCCACAACGTGTCAAGCGACGCCTCCCACAACGTGTCAAGCGACGCCTCCACAAGCTGTCAGCGACGCCTCCAACAACGTTGTCAAGCGACGCCTCCCACAACGTGTCACGCGACGCCTCCCACAACGTGTCAAGCGCACGCCTCCCACAAGTGTAAGCGACGCCTCCCAACAACGTGTCAAGCGACGCCTCCCACAACGTGTCAAGCGACGCCTCCCACAACGTGTCAAGCGACGCCTCCCACAAGTGTCAAGCGACGCCTCCCACAACGTGTCAAGCGACGCTCCCACAAGTGTCAAGCGACGCCTACACAACGTGTCAAGCGACGCCTCCCACAACGTGTCAAGCGACGCCTCCCACAACGTGATCAAGCGACGCCTCCACCACGTGTCAAGCGACGCCTCCCACCACGTGTAAGCGACGCCTCCCACAACGTGTCAAGCGACGCCTCCCACAAAGTGTCAAGCGACGCCTCCCACAACGTGTCAAGCGACGCCTCCCCACAACGTGTCAAGCGACGCCTCCCACAACGTGTCAGCGCGACTCCCACAACTTGTCAAGCGACGCCTCCCACAACGTGTCAAGCGACGCCTCCCACCAACGTGTCAAGCGACGCCTCCCACAACGTGTTCAAGCGACGCCCTCCCACAACGTGTCAAGCGACGCCTCCCCACCAACGTGTCAAGCGACGCTCCCACAACCGTTGTCCCAGCCGACGCCTCCCACAACGGTGTCCAAGCGACGGCCTCCCACAACCGTGGTCAAGCGACGCCTCCCACAACGTGTCAAGCGACGCCTCCCACAACGTGTCAAGCGACGGCCTCCCACAACGTGTCAAGCGACGCCTCCCACAACGTGTCAAGCGACGCCTCCCACAACGTGTCAAGCGGACGCCTCCCACAACGTGTCAAGCGACGCCTCCCACAACGTGTCAAGCGACGCCTCCCACAACGTGTCAAGCGACGCCTCCCACAACGTGTCAAGCGACGCCTCCCACAACGTGTCAAGCGACGCCTCCCAAACGTGTCAAGCGACGCCTCCCACAACGTGTCAAGCGACGCCTCCCACAACGTGTCAAGCGACGCCTCCCACAACGTGTCAAGCGACGCCTCCCACAACGTGTCAAGCGACGCTCCCACCAACGTGTCAAGCGACGCCTCCCACAACGTGTCAAGCGACGCCTCCCCACAAGTGTTCAAGCGACGCCTCCCACAACGTGTCAAGCGACGCCTCCCACAACGTGTCAAGCGACGCCTCCACAACGTGTCAAGCGACGCCTCCACAACGTGTCAAGCGACGCCTCCCACAACGTTGTTCAAGCGACGGCCTCCCACAACGTGTCAAGCGACGCCCTCCCACAACGTGTCAAGCGACGCCTCCCACAACGTGTCAAGCGACGCCTCCCACAACGTGTCAAGCGACGCCTCCCACAACGTGTCAAGCGACGCCTCCACAACGTGTCAAGCGACGCCCCACAACGTGTCAGCGACGCCTCCCACAACGTTGTCAAGCGACGCTCCCACAACGTGTCAAGCGACCGCCCTCCCACAACGTGTCAAGCGACGCCTCCCACAACGTGTCAAGCGACGCCTCCCCACAACGTGTCAAGACGGACGCCTCCAACAACGTGTCAAGCGACGCCCTCCACAACGTGTCAGCGACGCCTCCCACAACGTGTCAAGCGACGCCTCCCACAACGTGTCAAGCGAGCCTCCCACAACGTGTCAAGCGACGCCTCCACACGTGTTCAAGCGACGCCTCCACAACGTGTCAAGCGACGCCTCCCACAACGTGTCAAGCGACGCCTCCACAACGTGTCAAGCGACGCTCCCACAACGTTGTCAAGCGACGCCGCCCACAACGTGTTCAAAGCGACGCCTCCCACAACGTTCAAGCGACGCCTCCCACAACGTGTCAAGCGACGCCTCCCACAACGTGTCAAGCGACGCCTCCCCACAACGTGTCAAGCGAACGCCTCCCACAACGTGTCAAGCGACGCCTCCCAACAACGTGTCAAGCGACGCCTCCCACAACGTGTCAAGCGACGCCTCCCACATACGTGGTCAAGCGACGGCCTCCCACAACGTGTCAAGCGACGCCTCCCACAACGTGTCAAGCGACGCCTCCCCACAACGTGTTCAAGCGACGCCTCCCACAACGTGTCAAGCGACGCCCTCCACAACGTGTCAGCGCGCCTCCCACAACGTGTCAAGCGACGCCTCCCCACAACGTGTCAAGCGGCAACGGCCTCCCACAACGTGTCAAGCGACGCCTCCCACAACGTGTCAAGCGACGCCCTCCCACAACGTGTCAAGCGACGCCTCCCAACAACGTGTCAAGCGACGCCTCCCACAACGTGTCAAGCGACGCCTCCCACAACGTGTCAAGCGACGCCTCCCACAACTGTCAAGCGACGCCCTCCACAAGTGTCAAGGACGCCTCCCACAAGCGACGCCTCCACCAACGTGTTCAAGCGACGCCTCCCACAACGTGTCAAGAGAACGCCTCCCACAAACGTGTCAAGCGACGCCTCCCCACAACGTGTCAAGCGACGCCTCCACAACGTGTCAAGCGACGCCTCCCACAACGTGTCAAGCGACGCCTCCCACAACGTGTCAAGCGACGCCTCCCACAACGTGTCAAGCGAACGCTCCCAACAACGTGTCAAGCGACGCCTCCACAACGTGTCAAGCGACGCCTCCCACAACGTGTCAGCGACGCCTCCCCACAACGTGTCAAGCGACGCCTCCCACAACGTGTCAAGCGACGCTCCCACAACGTGTCAAGCGACGCCTCCCCACAACGTGTTCAAGCGACGCCTCCACAACGTGTCAAGCGACGCCTCCACAACGTGTCAAGCGACGCCTCCCACAACGTGTCAAGCGACGCCTCCCACAACGTTGTCAAGCGACGCCTCCCAAAACGTGTCAAGCGACGCCCTCCCACAACGTGTCAAGCGACGCCTCCCACAACGTGTCAAGCCGAAGCCTCCCCACAAGTGTCAAGCGACGCCTCCCACAACGTGTCAAGCGGACGCCTCCCACAACGTGTCAAGCGACGCCTCCCACAACGTGTCAAGCGACGCCTCCCACAACGTGTCAAGCGACGCCTCCCACAACGTGTCAAGCGACGCCTCCCACAACGTGTCAAGCGACGCCTCCCACAACGTGTCAAGCGACGCCTCCCACAACGTGTCAAGCGACGCCTCCCACAACGTGTCAAGCGACGCCTCCCACAACGTGTCAAGCGACGCCTCCCACAACGTGTCAAGCGACGCCTCCCACAACGTGTCAAGCGACGCCTCCCACAACGTGTCAAGCGACGCCTCCCACAACGTGTCAAGCGACGCCTCCCACAACGTGTCAAGCGACGCCTCCCACAACGTGTCAAGCGACGCCTCCCACAACGTGTCAAGCGACGCCTCCCACAACGTGTCAAGCGACGCCTCCCACAACGTGTCAAGCGACGCCTCCCACAACGTGTCAAGCGACGCCTCCCACAACGTGTCAAGCGACGCCTCCCACAACGTGTCAAGCGACGCCTCCCACAACGTTGTCAAGCGCACGCCTCCCACAACGTGTCAAGCGACGCCTCCCACAACGTGTCAAGCGACGCCTTCCCACAACGTGTCAAGCGACGGCCTCCCCACAACGTGTCAAGCGACGCCTCCCACAACGTGTCAAGCGACGCCTCCCCACAACGTGTCAAGCGACGCCTCCCACAACGTGTCAAGCGACGCCCCCACAACGTGTCAAGCGAGCCTCCACAACGTGTCAAGCGACGCCTCCCACAACGTGTCAAGCGGACGCCTCCCACAACGTGTCAAGCGACGCCTCCCACAACGTGTCAAGCGACGCCTCCCACAACGTGTCAAGCGACGCCTCCCACAACGTGTCAAGCGACGCCTCCCACAACGTTGTCAAGCGACGCCTCCACAAACGTGTCAAGCGACGCCTCCCACAAGTGTCAAGCGACGCCTCCCACAACGTGTCAAGCGACGCCTCCCACAACGTGTCAAGCGACGCCTCCCCACAACGTGTCAAGCGACGCCTCCCACAACGTGTCAAGCGACGCCTCCCACAACGTGTCAAGCGACGCCTCCCACAACGTGTCAAGCGACGCTCCCACAACGTGTCAAGCGACGCCCTCCCACAACGTGTCAAGCGACGCCTCCCCACAACGTGTCAAGCGACGCCTCCCACAACGTGTCAAGCGACGCCTCCCACAACGTGTCAAGCGACGCCTCCCACAACGTGTCAAGCGACGCCTCCCACAACGTGTCAAGCGACGCCTCCCACAACGGTCAAGCGCCGCTCCCACAACGTGTTCAAGCGACGCCTCCCACAACGTGTCAGCGACCGCCTCCCACAACGTGTCAAGCGACGCCTCCCACAACGTGTCAAGCGACGCCTCCCACAACGTGTCAAGCTACCGCCTCCCACAACGTGTTCAAGCGACGCCCTCCACAACTGTGTCAAGCGACGGCCTCCCACAAGGTCAAGCGACGCCCTCCCACAACGTGTCAAGCGACGCCCTCCCACAACCGTGTCAAGCGAGCCTCCCACAACGTGTCAAGCGACGCCTCCCACAAACGTGTCAAGCGACGCCTCCCACAACGTGTCAAGCGACGCCTCCACAACGTGTCAAGCGACGCCTCCCACAACGTGTCAAGCGACGCCTCCCCACAACGTGTCAAGCGACGCCTCCCACAACGTGTCAAGCGACGCCTCCCACAACGTGTCAAGCGACGCCTCCCACAACGTGTCAAGCGACGCCTCCCACAACGTGTCAAGCGACGCCTCCCACAACGTGTCAAGCGACGCCTCCCACAACGTGTCAAGCGACGCCTCCCACAACGTGTCAAGCGACGCCTCCCACAACGGTCAAGCGACGCCTCCCACAACGTGTCAAGCGACGCCTCCCACAACGTGTCAAGCGACGCCTCCACAACGTGTCAAGCGACGCCTCCCACAACGTGTCAAGCGACGCCTCCCACAACGTGTCAAGCGACGCCTCCCACAACGTGTCAAGCGACGCCCTCCCACAACGTGTCAAGCGACGCCTCCCACAACGTGTCAAGCGACGCCTCCCACAACGTGTCAAGCGACGCCTCCCACAACGTGTCAAGCGACGCCTCCCACAACGTGTCAAGCGACGCCTCCCACAACGTGTCAAGCGACGCCTCCCCCCTCTCCCACAACGTGTCAAGCGACGCCTACCACAACGTGTCAAGCGACCGCCTCCCCACAATTCGTGTCAAGCGACGCCTCCCACAAGTGTCACGCGACGCCTCCACAACGTGTCAAGCGACGCCTCCCACAACGTGTCAAGCGACGCCTCCCACAACGTGTCAAGCGGACGCCTCCCCACAACGTGTCAAGCGACGCCTCCCACCCAACGTGTCAAGCGACGCCTCCCCCAACGTGTCAAGCGACGGCCTCCCACAACGTTGTCAAGCGACGCCTCCACAACGTGTCAAGCGACGCCTCCCACAACGTGTCAAGCGACGCCTCCCACAACGTGTCAAGCGACGCCTCCCCACAACGTGTCAAGCGACGCCTCCCACACCGTGTCAAGCGACGCCCTCCCACAACGTGTCAAGCGACGCCTCCCAACGTTGTCAAGCGACGCCTCCCCACAACGTCATCCTAGGATTGTAAATAAAGGTTTATTTAATTCATCTTGTTTTTATATCAGAGCCTCCACTATAACATGGGGACAAGTAAAAGTGAAATAGAATATTCTACAAAATGGTAGCCTTTATTTTCAAAAGGCACTTATGTCGAGATCCAAATTATGGTGTCATTCCTTAAAAGGACATCTGCCACCAGGGAATTTTAAAAATATTTTCCAAGTTTTACAGTTTGCACAGTAAAACAGCCTGAACAAATCTTACCAAATATGATCAAAATAAAAAGCAAACCATCATACACATTTTCTATTTATGGCTCTAACAACTTTTTCCTCTTTAAAAGCTACTCTTAAATGTCTATAACAGCCACCAAGAAAAATCTCTCTAGTTACACTGTTGTGCTGCGCAAAAAGATCCCTTCTATTGTGCAATACGCGATTAATTCAAAAAGCTCTGAAATTATTCTTGCACCTTCCGCAAGAGGTTGCTGTCATAAAAATGGACAAGACATGGATACGACAAACTTCCCTATTTCCTCCACTTATAAAGCTGTGATCTAATCCTGTTAACATGAAATAAGCCTGCTCTCGAGCAGGTTTAAGCTTGTGCACATGTTGCTTTGACAAGTCCAGGAAGAGTTTCAAAGAACCAAACAATCCAAGATCATGCCAAATCATCAAATCCAGCTAACTGAGTTAGCGATATACGAAGAACGGACCCCTTGTCAGGGTTCAGTTTTGATCTGTTCTTTATTTACTATTTTTCAGTTCTTCCTGTCTGGGTTTAGTTATGTACTGGCTATATTTATGGTTAGTTTTCAGTTTCCTCCTATCACTCCCACTCAGCCTTCCCTTCACTCCCGCTGCTGTTAGTCACTAATTAGCCAGACTCACTTCACCTGCCAGCCTTCCTACTTAAGCCTCCCTTTACCTTCACTTCTCTGCTTGTCTGTCTTCAGTACACCACTAACTCCTCGCCTGTCTACCTGGGTTTCCCTACTTGCTGTTGGAACCCTGCCACCTCTGCATCTTAAGTTTAGCCTGTTGCTGGATCCTTTCTATCTCATCTTAGTTTTTAGTGTTGCCTCTGCCTGTTTCCGGACTTGTTAGACTTCTCTCTGCTCCAAACCTCATCTGTAGTGATGGTGAGATGAAGCCTCATGAGGCATTGAACCACTTGAGCCAACTGGTTCGAGAAAGGGTTCATTTCTTGGAGCTTCATGTGCACACAATACTGGCCAGGTGTATAATCACAGCCAGCTGTATCTTAACACATGTGATGCATTGATTTTTTTCTGTTATGGCTCTTGGAAATGACTTCACAAAAGGTGTAGGACGAAATCATTTGTCTACATAAATTATGTATACACGTGTGTATAATAAAATATTGTTTTATAAAATATTGGCCCAAAATAGTAGTGTTATGTGATATGGCATGTTGTGTATTAATGTTTTTCTGTGACTCTAGAAAAATGGCATGGGCTTAATCAGGACAGTGAAAGTGCTTGTGGAAGTTTTTGGTTTTGGTTTTTGGTTTCAAACGGTTAAGGTTAGGGTTAGGCGTCGCTTGGTTTCTCTTTTTTGACACTACTTCTCCAGCCTTTGAAAAGACACGCTCACATGGCACAGATGATGCCGGGGTGCATAAATAAATAAGTGCAAGTTTGTACAGATTGGGGTACAGTGACCGATGATTAGCCCAATACTCCAGGGGGTTGTCCAGCCTGCTTATGTTTGCCTCTGTCCTGAATCCAACGTCATCCACAATAGTGAAAGGCTGGGTATCCTTCACTATCATGGAGACAAGAGCTTCATCCAGCTCTTGATTTCTGGTGGCTGGTTAAAAGGGAATAAATACAGTGTCTGTTACCTGTCTTTATTTGCAAAAATTGTGATAGTGTGTTTGTAATATAGTAATGCGCCAGTCAACTCTTAATTGATCTTTCACCACAGAGAACCCCCAGGTTTATTTTCTATAAATAAGCAGAATAACGTTTTCATCTCTCTTTTGAGACCATAATTTAATAATACATTTATATTTTCCTACATCATAATCAGCGTTCACACAAACAAGGAATCTGACTTTGGTACCACTTTGCTTCAATGTTTTAAATATGAATACAGGAAAAGACAAAATAAAAGCTAAACTTTTTTGTATAATTGTATATATGCAGTATATTTAAACAAGAAAGGAACACATTGTTGGGTTGGTGTGAATAAGGATGGTATTAATCTGATCAGTGCTCATCAGAGAGATATCCTGGGGGTGAAAACTGCATCTGTGGTGGCTAGTTCTTGTAAATGACTCTCTGTAGCGCCGACCTTAAGGTAAAAGTCTAAACAGGTTGTGTGGGGTCTGCAGACATGTTAGCTGCCCCTTTCCGGACCCTAGATCTGTACACGTCTCGGACGGAGGAAATTCAATAATTGGGTTTAACATTCAGTTGTACGTTTATTTTTATAATTTATTTTCCGTACTGTGCAAAAAGTTCATGTCTCGGTTAATTTCTTTATGCTTTAGGTTTAAAGAAAACCTTTAAACAATCTTCATAAAGCCTAAAGAACTATGGATCATTAGGGACTTGGAGGCTAAATGTAATTTGTCCTAATTCATTCGTCTTCATACACCAAAAAACAAAAAGGTTAAAGTTTTGGTTTTATATCAACTAGTTAGAATTTTAAAAAGTTGTTGTTTTTTTTTTTTTTGAAGTTCCCTAGCTATAAAGCATGATTAAATCTAAAACTAAAATAACATTTTGATGATATTCAGCTTTATTGAGATGTACCTGTAGATTTGCTGCTAGAAATTGTCGCTTTGACTTCACCAGTCTTTGGTGAACCACACTCAACCATCCCAACACTCACCCTGGTCTTAAAATAGAAAGCAGAGCTACAGATGGGAGACCTCGGCTGCGTCTCTGCTTCACTTATTTTCCACCTCTCATGGCAGGATGCTGCAGGTTGCTGATAGCAGGGCTTCAGTCAGAGCTGAGATGTTTCTATCAGCAGGCAGATGAATGAACAGACCTCAGAGTGTCTTGAGTTACATCGGTCCTTTTCCTCTTTGTAAGCCTTCACCTTGCTGACTGAAGAAAGCAGACATAAAATACACACATGGGTGTCTAGAAACCTTGAAGACAGCTATAATAGCCCCTGCTGTCCCCTACAGGACTCTACGACATCATAGTATGCATCAGTCTTCAGAACAGAGTATTTCTAAGTACAGCAAAGTGTTCAAAGTACATTTATTTATTTAAACTTGTTCTTCAACATGTTTTCTTTCTTTCATCCTGACACTTTGTTTATGCACTTGCTGGAATGTCACACGACTGAGTTGAAAGCAGCCGAAATCATTCAAATGATAACAGAGACTATAAATATATTTATCTTTGTTCAAGTAATAAAGAAGGTAATGTCCTGTTTGTTTCTGCCTCCTACCAGGAGTGGGGGTTGAACCCACGAGGGCTTATGCCCATTGGATCTTAAGTCCAACACCTTAACCACTCGGTCATCCTGGTTTCACTTGTATAGCTAATCAACCAAAGTGAAATCATTTAATGTAATTGTTGTGGCAGTAATAGTAAACTAGAGCAAGATGTTTTTTTAATCAACTAAGAACTACGTGTGATATGATTAGGAGTGTACACTGTTGGTCATGAAAGCTTTGACATGACTTTTCTTGGTGGTAAGCTTCTGTCTTCATATTAATCTACCTAAAGGAGATAAATATTTATCCTTTACCAGGAGTGGGGGTCGAACCCACGAGGGCTTATGCCCATTGGATCTTAAGTTTAAGTCCAACGCCTTAACCACTCGGCCATCCTGGTTTCCTCACAGCATGTGACCTGGACGCTCGCCCAGGGAGGCTGCTGCTGCAAATGTTACCTTCACGGTAAAACACTGACAGTTTTCTGGATTTTATAGCTTATCAAAGTAAGACGTTCAGCTGTACTGAAGAAGGCCTTCCAGGTGCTCCTGGATGTCCAGCAAGCAGCAGGACCACATACAGTCGAGGAATGCACTGCTGGATGAAAGTGCCCCCAGCGCACATCCCGCTAACCCATAACAGCCGGTGAATGTGAGAGTATCTCCTTGTAACAGTGAGGCAAACGTCTTTGGAGGATGACCTTGTGACAAGACTAACAACAAAAAAGTCCCTTTTATCCATACTGTTAATATTTTTTAAACTGACATGAACTTATCGTCTTTTCTAGCATCTCTCAGTATGTGTTGCAAACACGGTATCAGCTAAAGCACTTCCTGCAATTTTAAAAGATCCCATATCTAAAGCTCTAGTTAAGATCCATTTTTACCAAGAGCTGGATTTGAACCAATAAAGACCTTGGTCAGAGACCGAGAATGGGATTTAAACAAGCAACCTTTCCAGGACACAACTGCTCATTTCCCTAACTATTAGGTCACCACTCACTTATGACAACAATAGATTTCCCTGATGGGTGTTAAAATAATATTGCATATAAATACAAACTAAAAGATGCTTTAGTTTAAAAGATGCAATAATATTTAGTAACCCTTTGAGCAGCATAACTAGAGTCAAGAAGCTTTACTACTGTATTTCTTGTGATTCAGGATTATATGTATGAAATGATTAACTGTAGTTGTTCTGGCAGTAATAGTAAACTAGAGGAAGATGTTGTTTTATCAACTAAGAATTAAATATGGGATAATTAGGAGTGTACACTGTTGGTCATGAAAGTATCAAAGTGACTTTCCTTTCTTCATATTATTTAACCCAGTAAGACTCTTAAAGGTGATTAATATTTATCCTTTACCAGGAGTGGGGGTCGAACCCACAAGGGCTTATGCCATTTGGATCTTAAGTCCAACACCTTAACCACTGTAGCGAGAGGGGACACTTGACCTCATTGTTTCTTTGACTTTGTCAGGAGAACACCCTTATAACAGGAAGAAACCTCCACAACAACCTGGCTCAAGATTGATTAATTACACGTGTTTTTTGCAGGATAGTGAAACAAGAATCTTTATTGTCATAATGTAACCATAAGGACATTTTGTTGAGACACTGGCTTAGAACACATAACACAGAGACACAAACAAGACATATTGCTCAGCTGAACGCACCGACAACACTTCCTGGGAAAGTAAAAGCTTTCAAACAGTCCTTAGCATCTGATAGATCTAAATGTTTTAGTAAAAATGTCAGGAAGCTTTACAGACTACGTAAATTACTGTACAATTGCATGAATGTATCAGACAAACATTCCTTGGGAAGTTAAAAGTGTGCAAAGAATCATTAGCAAAGATATGAATCTTCAAGTTAATGATCTGTGCAATTTGTAAATATGTCCAAACAAACACTCCCTGAGAAGCTAAAAGTGTTTAAATAGACATTAGCATGGGAGAGACGGCGTAAACGGTTCTCAGGCAAGATCTAAGGGACTCTTTGCCTCTTGGTATGTTGCAAGCAAATCTTTTCCAGCAATAATATTTAGTAACCCTTTGAGCAGCATAACTAGAGTCAAGAAGATTTACTACTCTATTTCTTGTGATTTAGGCTTATATGTATGAAATGATTAACTGTAGTTGTTCTGGCAGTAATAGTAAACTAGGGCAAGATGTTCTTTTATGAACTAAGAATTAAATATGGGATGATAAGAATGTACACTGTTGGTCATGAAAGCATCAATGTGACTTTTCTGTCTTGATATTATTCAACACCAGGAAAACTCCTAAAGGTGATAAATATTTATCCCTTACCAGGAGTGGGGGTCGAACCCACGAGGGCTTATGCCCATTGGATCTTAAGTTTAAGTCCAACGCCTTAACCACTCGGCCATCCTGGTTTCCACACAGCATGTGACCCGGACGCTCGCCGAGGGAGGCTGCTGCTGCAAATGTTACCTTCACGGTAAAACACCGACAGTTTTCTGGATTTTATAGCTCTTCAAAGTAAGACGTTCAGCTGTACTGAAGAAGGCCTTCCAGGTGTTCCTGGATGTCCAGCAAGCAGCAGGACCACATACAGTCAAGGAATGCACTGCTGGATGAAAGTGCCCCCAGCGCACGTCATGCTAAGCCATAACAGCCGGTGAGTGTGAGAGTATCTCCTTGTAACAGTGAGGCAAACATCTTTGGAGGATGACCTTGTGACAAGACTAACAACAAAAAACTCCCTTTTTGTTCATATTTTAAACTGACATGAACTTATCGTCTTTTCTAGCATCTCTCAGTAAGTGTTGCAAACACACAATCATCTAAAACAGTTCCTGCAATTTTAAAAGATCCCATATCTAAAGCTCTAGTTAGGATCCATTTTTACCAAGAGTTGGATTTGAACCAATAAAGACTTTTTTCAGAGACCCAGAATGGGATTCAAACCAGCAACCTTTCCAGGACACAGCTGTCCAGCTCCCTAACTATTAGGTCACCACTCTTTGTTTTCAATCTGGTTCATTCATATACAGCCAGTTCACAACAAATGTCTCCTCAAGGCACTTTACAGAAACACATTAATAAAATATTCAGTTTGCGAACATCAATCCATAGTGATTTTAATCATACAGACAGATTCAAAGTTATTTAGATATATTTTGATTTGTTCCCAGCTTTTAAAAAATGCCGTTGAGTTTGGTATAATGCTCCAGTCTGTAGAAGGTTCTCGATTGGACGATGCCCAGCAGATTGCACTGCGTCGTACATTTTGCAGAAATCCCTCCTTCTGAACGAGCATGTAGCGAGAGGGGACACTTGACCTCATTGTTTCTTTGACTTTGTCAGGAGAACACCCTTATAACAGGAAGAAACCTCCACAAGAACCTGGCTCAAGATTGATTAATGACACGTGTTTCTTGCAGGATAGTAAATCAAGAATCTTTATTGTCATAATGTAACCATAAGGACATTTTGTTGAGACACCGGCTCAAAACACATAACACAGAGACTCAAACAAGACATATTGCTCAGCTGAACGCACCGACAACACTTCCTGGGAAAGTAAAAGCTTTTAAATAGTCCTTAGCATCTGATAGATCTAAATGTTTTAGTAAAAATGTCAGGAAGCTTTACAGATGACGTAAATTACTGTACAATTGCATGAATGTATTACACAAACATTCCTTGGGAAGTTGAAAGTGTGCAAATAATCATTAGCAAAGATATGAATCTTCAAGTTAATGAACTGTGCAATTTGTAAAGATGTCCAAACAAACACTCCCTGAGAAGCTAAAAGTGTTTAAATAGACATTAGCATGGGAGAGGCGGCGTAAACGGTTCTCAGGCAAGATCTAAGGGACTCTTTGCCTCTTGGTATGTTGTAAGCAAATCTTTTCCAGCAATAATATTTAGTAACCCTTTGATGAGCATAACTAGAGTCAAGAAGCTTTACTACTCTATTTCTTGTGATTTAGGATTGTATGTATGAAATGATTAACTGTAGTTGTTCTGGCAGTAATAGTAAACTAGAGAAAGATGTTTTTAATCAACTAAGAATTACAAGTGTACACTGTTAGTCATGAAAGCCTCTTTTCAACCTGCAGTCACCCCAAAAGGCCTCTTAAGATAATAGTAAACTAGAAGAAGATGTTCTTTTATCAACTAAGAATTACATGTGGGATGATAAGAATGTACGCTGTTAGTCATGAAAGCTTCAATGTAACTTTTCTGTCTTTGTATTATTCAACCCAGGAAGACTCCTGAAGGTGATAAATACCTATTCTTTACCAGGAGTGGGGGTCGAACCCACGAGGGCTTATGCCCATTGGATCTTAAGTCCAACGCCTTAACCACTCGGCCATCCTGGTTTCCACACAGCATGTGTTCCGGACGCTCGCCCAGGGAGGCTACTGCTGCAAATGTTACCTTCACAGTAAAACACTGACAGTCTTCTGGATTTTATAGCTCTTCAAAGTAAGACGTTCAGCTGTACTGAAGAAGGCCTTCCAGGTGCTCCTGGATGTCCAGCAAGCAGCAGGACCACATACAGTCGAGGAATACACTGCTGGATGAAAGTGCCCCCAGCGCACGTCACGCTAACCCATAACAGCCGGTGAGTGTGAGCGTATCTCCTTGTAACAGTGAGGCAAACATCTTTGGAGGATGACCTTGTGACAAGACTAACAACAAAAAAGTCCCTTTGTGTTCATATTTTAAACTGACATGAACGTATTGTCTTTTCTAGCATCTCTGAGTATGTGTTGCAAACACAGAATCAGCTAAAGCACTTCCTGCAATTTTAAAACATCCCATATCCATAGCTAGGATCCATTTTTTACCAAGAGCTGGATTTGAACCAATAAAGACTTTGATCAGAGACCCAGAATGGGATTCAAACAAGCAACCTTTCCAGGACACAACTGCTCATTTCCCTAACTATTAGGCCACCACTTTTTTGCTTTTCAGTCCGGTTCATTCATATACAGCCAGTTCACAACAAATGTCTCCTCAAGGCACTTTACCAAAACACATGAATAAAAAATTCAGTTTGCGAACATCAATCCATAGTGATTTTAATCATACAGACAGATTCAAAGTCATTTAGATACATTTCGATTTGTTCCCAGCTATTAAACAATGCCGTTGAGATTGGTATAATGCTCCAGTCGGTAGAAGGTTCTCGATTGGACGATGCCCAGCAGATTGCACTGCGTCGTACATTTTGCAGAAGTCCCTCCTTCTGAATGAGCATCTAGCGAGAGGGGAAACTTGACCTCATTGTTTCTTTGACTTTGTCAGGAGAACACCCTTATAACAGGAAGAAACCTCCACAAGAACCTGGCTCAAGATTGATTAATGACACGTGTTTCTTGCAGGATAGTGAAACAAGAATCTTTATTGTCATAATGTAACCATAAGGACACTTTGTTGAGACACCGGCTCAGAACACATAACACAGAGACACAAACAAGACATATTGCTCAGCTGAACGCACCGACAACACTTCCTGGGAAAGTAAAAGCTTTCAAACAGTCCTTAGCATCTGATAGATCTAAATGTTTTAGTAAAAATGTCAGGAAGCTTTACAGACTACGTAAATTACTGTACAATTGCATGAATGTATTATACAAACATTCCTTGGGAAGTTGAAAATGTGCAAATAATCATTAGCAAAGATTTGAATCTTCAAGTTAATGAACTGTGCAATTTGTAAATATGTCCAAACAAACACTCCCTGAGAAGCTAAAAGTGTTTAAATAGACATTAGCATGGGAGAGGCGGCGTAAACAGTTCTCAGTCAAGATCTAAGGGGCTCTTTGCCTCTTGGTATGTTGCAAGCAAATCTTTTCCAGCAATAATATTTAGTAACCCTTAGCATAACTAGAGTCAAGAAGCTTTACTACTCCATTTCTTGTGATTTAGGATTATATGTATGAAATGATTAACTGTAGTTGTTCTGGCAGTAATAGTAAACTAGAGGAAGATGTTCTTTTATCAACTAAGAATTACATGGGAGATGATAAGAATGTACACTGTTGGTCATGAAAGCATCAATGTGACTTTCCTGTCTTCATATTATTTAATGCAGGAAGACTCCTGAAGGTGATAAATATTTATCCTTTACCAGGAGTGGGGGTCGAACCCACGAGGGCTTATGCCCATTGGATCTTAAGTCCAACGCCTTAACCACTCGGCCATCCTGGTTTCCACACAGCATGTGTCCCGGACACTCGCCCAGGGAGGCTGCTGCTGCAAATGTTACCGTCACGGTAAAACACAGACTGTTTTCTGGATTTTATAGCTCTTCAAAGTAAGACGTTCAGCTGTACTGAAGAAGGCCTTCCAGGTGCTCCTGGATGTCCAGCAGGCAGCAGGACCACATACAGTTGAGGAATGCACTGCTGGATGAAAGTGCCCCCAGCGCACGTCATGCTAACCCATAACAGCCGGTGAGTGTGAGCGTATCTCCTTGTAACAGTGAGGCAAACATCTTTGGAGGATGACCTTGTGACAAGACTAACAACAAAAAAGTCCCTTTTTGTTCATATTTTTTAACTGACATGAACTTATCATGTTTTCTAGCATCTCTCAGTATGTGTTGCAAACATGGAATCAGTTAAAGCACTTCCTGCAATTTTAAAAGATCCCATATCTAAAGTTCTAGTTAGGATCCATTTTTACCTAGAGCTGGATTTGAACCAATAAAGACTTTGTTCATTGGACCTACACCCCATCATCATAACCTGTAAGCCATTCTAGCAGTTACTGGAAGGTTGACATTGAGTTATGTACATTTTTTGACTTCTTGATAAATAAGTAATGAACAAAATATTACCCTTCCCCAGATGGAAAGTGTGTCTCTGCATTTTACCAACCACTCAGGAAGCTGTGTGCAGCAACAATCTGTTTCTTGTGATTTAGGTTTATATGTATGAAATAATTAACTGTAGTTGTTCTGGTAGTAATAGTAAACAAGCAAGATGTTTTTAATCAACTAAGAATTACATGTGGGATGATTAGGAGTGTAGACTGTTAGTCGTGAAAGCCTCTTTTCAACCTGCAGTCAACCTCTGTCTTCATATTAACCCCAAAAGGCCTCTTAACATCTTTCCTCTACCAGGAGTGGGGGTCGATCCCACGAGGGCTTATGCACATTGGATCTTAAGTCCAACGCCTTAACCACTCGGCCATCCTGGTCAGTTTTTGGCTCATCAAGAACTTGAAGAGAGAGGTTCAGCTATACTGAAGAAGCCTACATGATGTTCCAGATGGTCCAACAAGCTGCAGGATTGTGTACACTCCAGGAATCTGCTTCCCCCAGTTCAGTACTTGCTCAACGATGACAGCACGTTACTCTGAGTGCAACAGTGAGGCAATGACTTTTGGATAAATACCATGGCTCCATCCAAAAATGTCTAATTATAGCACCTAGCTCTGGTTGCATGACCTCCCACGGGATCAACAGGAAGCACATCCTGTAGCATCCTTCGTAGGAAAAGAGCTTCGGACTGCCGTGCTGAATTCGGACAGCCATTAACTCCGACGTCATTACGTGACAGAAACACACATGGATGATTCTAAACAAATCAGGGCCTACAGCTTTCCAAACAAGAACTCCAAAAAATGCTAGTTAGACAAATGCTGAAGCAACAAACCAAAACTTATGAAAGCGTGTAAACCTATACAGACTTTCTAGTGCTAACAGTAACAGGTCCAATTGCTCGTTGTTGTCTTCTTAAACAGAATTGACAAAGTGGTGATGATTTCATTGATTTTAACTCATCCAATTTTATGAACAGGTTTTGTTTTGAACAGAAAACGGTGTATGCACATTATATGCTAAATTAACGATGATTACAACACAAACAAATGATCAGTTTAAGTTTCAAGGCTAACATAAGTATATATACATTATATCTCTTTATATCACAGCTGTGGATTTCATTGCTTAATCTGATTTAAAACTTTGGCGTTACACCATCATTCGGAACTGATTTGCTGTAGACACCAAAGGCAGAGATGGCCAAAGGCCTCTGATCCACATGGATGACCAACAATTCATTTCATACGTGAAAAGGTAAATGGTGCTACTTACAAGTGCGCACTCCCTGCTTTCCGGACATTTTTGTTAATATCCATGAGGTGTGCTTGTACGTTGTTTCATGCAACGTACAAGCACACACTGAAGGAACAATGATAGGATGCATACAGGCTCCTTTCCTACCTCCTTCCTTACTCACTGCACTAATCGGACAGCACTTATCACGGCGAATCAGCTTTGGCTAGAGTTCTTACCAATTAGACCTTTTCGGATGTTACCCTAGTGCAATGCTTCTCAAATAGTGGGGTGGGAGCATGAAAAGCCTTTTGTCTGGAAAATACAGGCACTCTAAATGTGACAACAGCACCCCCTGCTGTTTGGTCTGTACCTGCGGTCAGTAGTTTAACTAATACCGTTAATGAACTCCTCAAAAAGACTAAAACTAATGTTACTAGAGTTTATCTTTAATATTAATGAGGTTTGTAGCTAGTTAAAAGGTGACTGCAGGTACCAGTTGGGCTAAAAGCCATATATATTATTGTTAATGTTCTATAGTTGAAAAAAAGTGTGGCAACATTGAAAAATTGTAGTTGTTAGAAACCATTGTTTTATGTTATAAATGAACCCATACATACGTTATACATTTTAAAAGGGAATCTGGGTGATCTTCAGAACGACAGTTTTAAAGCATTAAAACAGAAATGATAAAAGTTACACTTTTGACCCATTATGTTGGGATGGAGGGGCCTGAAAACATTTGAGAGCCACTGCCTTAATGTGACAAGAACGATTCCAAGGAATCCACTTCTGTTCAAGAAGGACAACCCTTACATCTGTTCAAATCAGTTTATTATCTTTTGAAGAAAATCTACATGTCAATCGATTGACATCTGGACTAGAAACGGAATCACTTTCCTTTGTGAGGTTTGGGGTGTGAACACTCAAGAGCTTCTACTATTTAAGAGCTTCCCAATACATCCATTCAGCCACGTTGCTCAATGCTTTACTTAAAGGACTCTCTGGAATCCACTTTCCATGATTCCCCTGTTTCATATTTAAACATGACTATAAGCCTGGAAAAATCAGCCAAGTGGAGACGGTGCAAGAAAGTAAACAGATGAAGGAAAATTCAGCGAGGAGCAGGAAGCTGTCAAGGTGAGGATGGGCAGCATGTTTTATTACTTCCTTGTGTTGGTTTCCCATCAGGTATCCATGCATCTTTCCTCCTCCCTTCCACCTCAAAGCCTAGATTCCCGCGTGACGTTTCTGCTGCTCCAATTCTCTCCATTTCCTTTTTTAAGTCCATGGAGATGCTGAAAAGCTGAATATTTCTCTTTAACCTTAGCTGGATTCAAGGTGTCCTTTCCAGTCTCTGCTCCCTGAAATCCTCCCCTAAAGCTTTTTCATGTCGCAGCTTTGCAACGCAACATAATTTGTCCTCCAGGTCGGTTGTTTCGCCACCTCTGGGACGATTAGAAACAGGAGACCCGCTCATCGGACATCAGAAGCCGACCTCGTTGCTGTTCTTGTTGCTTCCAGCTTTAAAACCTGGTGGGAAAAACTGAACCCAGAAGAATTGAGGCTGTGAAGGTTTTGGATATTGTTTGTTTTTATTGCACTCTGGGAACTTTGAAACGAACTTCACCCCCAGAGGTTGATTCCTACCAGCAATGTTCATCTCTAAAGTTTCCTCTGTACAAAAACCACAGATACTCTCATCATGTCTTGTTGTACTGTATGTTTACCAAGAATAAGCAAAGGTTTGCTATAAATCTAACGTGCTGCTGTACTTCAGCAGCAGTACTGCTAATATATTTGGGTCAAATTATCCTTACTCTCAAAAAAATGTCTTTACTTTCAGCTTTTTGAAGCTGTTTTGCGGTTTTTTTTGTGTGTTTTAATTCCATCTCTTGGTTTAATGCAACAATGAAATAAATATCTGCACGTTCACAGCTCAACACAATTTTAGTGACTCGCATACTGCCAATTCTAATAAACGAGGCCTGGTCAGTGACTTATGTGGCTTTATATTTGCCGAACGTGTTTTATGTTTTACATTTATGCCAAAATAATTAGACTGCACTTTCCTAGGCTTTGCAAAAAAAAAAAAATCACTGCCTGAAGAATACAAGCACTTTCAAAAAGCCAACACTATAGGGCCATAATCCTCAAACTGTATTTATCTTTTTTGTAACATTCATAGCTAAAAATATGCGATTAGCATTCGTTTTTAAGCGTAATTTATTGCTTTCTGATACAGTGTGTAGTACTAACTCTGGTCTTTGGAAACTACACAATTTGTGTGACATATATTTAGCAGAGAGCTGTATGGTTGTACAGTTGAATGCACTGTTGCTTTTCAGCAAGAAGGTCCTGGATTCATCTCCTAACCTGGGGACTTTCTGCATGGAGATTGCGTGATCGTGCTGTGGATGCGTTGGTTTTCCCCGGGAACACTAGGTTCCTCCCACAGTCCAAAAACACAGACTATTGGGTTAATTCTTACTCTAAATCGCCCTTAGTAGAAAACTTTGTTAATAAGAAAAATGTGAAATGTTCTCCCTAAAACAGGGATCAGTCTCTGCATAAAGCTGAGAAGTACCTTGGTGTCTAGTTCATGAGCGATGGTCGGGTGGAGCAGGAGATGTGGGCGCTGCTCTGGTATGTTTTGTCAAACAAAAAGCCAAAAAGCAAAACTCTCAAATTACCAGTCTGTCCACGTGTCAACTCTCTCCATTGGTTATGAGCGTGGTCACCATGCCCCAAAAACCAATGTCCTGAATAAAACAGCTTTAATAAGTTAAGCTTCAGTTTTCCAGATGGCCGAGCTCAGCCTCAGATTTAAGGGAAGTTTCTTTATTCCTCATTAATACCTATGCTGGATCTCCCCATACCTCTTACGGTCATTCCTTAAGATTGTTTTTATTCATTTATGAGAACTTGCTGAAGGTAAGATGTATCTCCTCTGGAATGGGAATGCTTTGGGCTCTCCCTGAGTCAGCTGGAACGCTTTGCTGGGGGGACGGATATTTGATGTTTCTCCTCTGAACCTGTTATATACATGGTCTTAAATAAGTGGACAGTAGACTGATGCAGTCCTTTAAAGGTTTTAACTTTGGCTGGCCTACAGAAATCTATTGTTTATAAACCAACCAGGCTCAGAGCATTAAAATTTTACTTTATGTGAATGAATGGAGGGTTGGAAATGTTCCTGTTTTGTAAAATTATGCTTCTAACGTAGGTTTATCCATGTGCGTGTGTAATATAAGCATTTTCAGACTGCTGTTGTGTGTCATTCCACAGTGATAGTATTATGAGAGTTTCAGATACTCATTAAAATGAAAAAAAAAGAGAACAAGAAAAGGATAAAGAGTTGTAACGGCAACAGGAACATACCCATCCAGACGCAGTTGAGCACTGAATTCCTCACCCTTGATCTCAATATGCATGCACTATTCAGGACGGAGACGCATCAAACGTGTCCCACTGGCTTCATAAAACATAACGTTCCTCCAAATCCCCTTAATTTCCTCACATTTAGATCCAGGTAACGTGTTTTAAGAACCAAGCATTCATGGCTGAATAAGAAACAGTGTGCAGCTGGAATAAAGGTTTACTGGATGGCCATGAATGGATCAGTGTTAAAGTGGTCATCTAAAGTACAGAGTTTGCTCCCAATCCCTCCCACCAATCAACTGAAATTAAGTCCAAATTGCCTCCCAATATTACTCTTATTGTGTAAGTGGCTGGAAAACATTAAAAGGGCTTTGGTAAACCTCCAGAAGGTAAAAGTGTTGTCAAATAAGTGCATGCAGCCTTGGAATTACTATAATTTCAAATAACAACTCTTAAACCTGCGCTTCATCCCCCCAGCTGCACACTCGGCACCCATACACTGGTCTGTAGGCAACCTTGGGTTAAGTACTTCTCCCAAGGGCATATCAACATGCATGCGGTGGGGAAAGCTGGACTCAAACTCATAACCTTGTGATAACAGGAGAACCACTCTTCCCTCACAACCATCCCAACATGCAAAGCTGATTTGGGAAACTAAAAAGCGTTATTTTTCTGACTTTGCAGTCTTTTCTAAACAGCATCAAGCGACACATTTAGTCACCGCGTGTCCTCGGTTCCCCTGCGGTGTCTGCCTGATGGGATCCACTCGTGGCAATGTGTACGTTTTCTAAATGCCACAGAGCCGAATGTCTCACCAGGGAAATATAAAACTGATTTCATAAGCAAATAAAACAGCCTCACGTCGCTGAAGGAAATTAACGGCACCACCAGGGTCACTTTGGGCTCGGTCACGGACACGCCGCGGGGAAACTTTGTCGTGACTCCGACATCCTCTCGGGGATTCGCCGTGTGTGAAATTTCAAGTTGGAAGATGCAAAGTTGCCATCCGGGGTGATGATGAACCACCTCAGATACTCCCTTGAGCGGGGCACAAACAAGGACAAACACAATCTGACGTGGACAGTAGGGAGAGCAGAGAATCGCATCAGTGCCGAGGAAAGGGGCGGCGGATCCCCTCAGTCTGACCCGCGCTGACACGGGTCAACGAGCGAGACCGCTCTGTGGTCAAGGCGAGAGGGGAGAATCAAAACAGAGTTTGAAATGTTTTGCAGGAGCTCTGCAGTAGACCGTCGAACAATAATTAGTTTTGCTGCCTGAAGTGTAAGGCAGGAGTGACCAGACAGCTGGATCCTGAAGATGCAGCTGCAGGGGGGGGGTGGCTTTAAGCGGAGAGACACGGAGCTCGGCCTTATTCAGGAGAACGGAAATGTTTGTTTTTCTGTGGATAGAGCTGCAGACGGATGCTGGAACACTGGAGGAGAGGAAAAGTGTGGGACTAAGCATAGAGTTAATGTGCTTTCATCTATAAGATAACAGCAAATGTGTTGTTATTGGCTTGACTTGCTAATAGCAACTAGCAAAACAAATTGCTTCTGTTTTATCAACTTTAAAGTAGAACATCCTTAACTTAAAGGGAACATATGCTTTTAAGTTCTTCCTTTTCACATTTAAATCATCCAGCTGTGGTCTATATTAAGTGAAACTGCAAGGCTTTGGTCTGAATTCCTTGTTAATATAGCCCCACAGCTCCTCTTCTACTCCTGTTCTGAGCTGCGTCTGAGAGCAACTCGTTTTGGCGCTGTCTCTTTTAATCTAAACAGCTAGAAAACGATTGTTTACAAGGCGTTCAGCAAACGTCCTCTGAAACTCGAATGTTGAATGTTTAGGAATGACGTTCAGAAAACGTTGTCTGAACATTAGTCCCGACAGAAAAAAAAAGTTTTTTTTAAATTAAACCCCTTTTTATTATCTTCTACACCTTTAGGCTGTTCATAATGATTTAAACCAAATCTCTACTTTTGTCTAGTTTGAAAAGGTGTGCACTTCTGACGTTAGCCAGACGTTGTCTGGAAGTCTTGTGGATGTTTTTATTTTACAGGTCTTCTATGCCATGATAGCACACCAAACTTCTCCTCTTCTCATCCTCTCCATAAGAAATTATGACGGTCATGTCCAATGAGATCATATTAAATAGTTATGTACGGATTTCTAATTCCCTTCCCTGCATAATTCTACGTTACATGATGAACATTACTTTAACAAAAAGGAAGCACTTGACACCCTCCAGGTCGCTGAGCGTTCCGCCATTTTTTAAAAACACACTGGGGGCATATATGGACAAATCCAGCTTCAGAAGATAAAAGCCTTGCCTGGCTTTCTTTCATCCTGTTCATTTGACCAGGTGAATTTAAACCAGTTGTCTAAAACTCAAATCCTCGAGGCCCGGTGGCCTGCAACTTTTAGACGTGTCCCTTGCCCTGAATCAAATTGTTGAACTGCCTCACTAGCAGGCAGTCAAGGGCCACAGAGCTCCGCTAATGAGCTCATTTTGGAGTCAGGTTCAAAGAAGAGACGCATCTAAAAGGTGCCGGACGCCGGCCAGGAGTGCTAAATTTTGTGAAGCCCTGCGGCTATTATCCTTTTCAAGTTCAGTTTGTTGATTTATAAAGCACATTTAAAATAAGGTAACCAAAGTGCTTTACAATTGTTTAAATAATAGGACAGCTGCAGAATTGTGTGAGCTCATTTCCATGCACATTTGGCAACTTGTTTATTATTTAAATATCAGAAACTCTGTCCAGACAAGAACAGGCTATGCAGTGGAGAGTGGCTGTAAGGCAGAAACTCTTTCCAAGACCATCTCTGCAAATTAAATGTCTACTTGGTCTCAAAAATACCTTTCTTCAGAGATGGGTTGTCAGGATGTCTGCTCCAAAGTTTAAAGGCTGTTTATTCTCAGGAAGTGCTGAGTTCGAGTTCTAACAGGTATGTGGAGTGAGAATAACCTCAAACTCTGTGTTTGTTTTGCTTTATTGCAACAGGGTCCTTGCTGATAAACAGAAACCTTTTTTATGTGTGTTTGTCAAGAATTAACCGTACCCTGTTTCAGTCGCCCCAGGTACCCAGAAAAAAAGTGGTCTTCTCTATTTTTATACTCATTTAGTAATAAAATGACTCTTGAGACAGAAACTATACTTTAACATAATTAATCTAAGAAGCCAGATGAATGTTAAAGTTTCAGTACTGGACTCTTGTACATAAAACCATGCATACAGGTTAACATCTGGAAGCGAGAGTGCCAAACTCTCGGTTCTTCCAAAAAAAGTAAAAAAAGTTGTTTTGGGCAGTAGTATAAAGCTTGATGCTCCACATTACTCCAGAGTTTTTGAGTTGAGAAAGCTTCCTGGAGAGGAGGCGAAACGTCTTTAACTACGGAAAACTAGTCCAGTTGCTTTGTTTTTTTACTTTTTTTGGAATGACCAAGAACTGGATGATTGAGAATCTTCACCAGCAAACTCTTGGTTACATCAGCTCATATGGATCAGCAAAGACCAGCTCCAAGATTGGTCAATTCTTCCCATGTCGTCTTTGGGATTCGTGTCCCTGTTAGACTGAAAGATCCAGGCTCCAGGATATCCACGTGTGCATTCTTCCCTGAGATAACTGTCCATTTGTTTATGCACGCCACATCTGTGAAGTCCTAGGTGTCCGCGAGTCATCTGCTGTTTCCCTGTTAGCCGCTTTCTGCAGCTTCAGCCTCTGTGATCGCATAATCCTTAAAAAAAATTTCTAAAATATTTATTCAGCTTTAAGTCAGTTGGCAGGCCGGCTCCCCCTAAATGGTGTGAGAAATGTAGCAACTCATGATTAGGATAAATAAAACCGGACTTCCTCTCTGAAGTCGTGCGTTAAGACGGTCGGAGCCACCAGACTGAACTGCGGTCTGCATCGTGACAGACGGCCGTTCAACGATTTTCTAACTCTGGTCTGGACTCCAGTTTGTGCAAAATGATTCAGGACACTGCATCTGCTTGTTGCTCCAATGATTAAATACTGTCTCAACTCTTATTGTTGATGTCAAACTGTTTTGCCAACCTAACTTTGTCTAGTGGTTCCTTTTTTTCTTGACACAATCCCAAAATCATGGGATATTGTTTCATTTGTCCCCTCATTAGCCCCCATCTTTCACCATCACTCTCATTGGAAAATAAGCTTGTTGTGCCACTGCAATGATTGTCCCTCGTCACCGTGTTTTAGGGCTGCTTGATATCAGGCGAAAATTTGCAATATGGTAATGGAGATGTTGATATCAAACATGTTTAATCCAAGTTTTTCTCACTCTTGTCGGTCGCCATCATCACAGTTCCCCCGGCCTTTTCTGTGAACTTAATTCATTCAGTCGCCTGAAATCAAGTTTGTGCGTTCAGGGCAGCGAAAGTCCATCCAACTGGCCAAAAGAAAGATTTGCATGCAGAGTATCAATGCTTGCATATATAATAAACTACCAAATATTGCATCCAAGCAGGTTTACCATCTTTAAAAGAACAGCAAGTAACTTCTGAACCATGAGTGCTTAAATGAAATCAAAGATGCATCGAATAAGAAATGTTTGCCTGTATTTTCTGTTTTTAAATTAATTTGAGTTTCAATGACTCTTTCTTAACCTTAATAAATAACAGAGATGTTAACTGAAGAGGGGGGGGATAACTGTCGACTTCCATCGTTCACGTTGTTGCGTTGGGTCTTAAACCCGTTTCTGGCCCAATGGACACACCCATGGTGCAGAACCAGTGTTGTTCTCAGTCTTATCCAAGCATTAAAACTTTCCCTGGCTCATTCCTACAGGTGACAGGTTTGCTTTTTTTTTTTTTTTTTTTTTTTGCAGAACTAGGAGGGATGAAATTCCTGCAGGGTCAAGACCGCCGTTGGTGGGTTAAATAACACACTAGCTATTGTTGTTTCTTTTCATCTATTACATGGCCTCTAAGTCACTGTTGCTCAGTGAACTGTGTTTTACTATAAAGGGGCCTTTCTTCTTCTTTTTCTTACTTTTATTTCCTCCAGCTACGTTGTGAGCTTCAGCTCTCTGTACCTTTACCCAACCCTCCTCCTGTTCACAGAACAACGTTCCGATCACTTCAATATTTCATTAATCCACTGGTCACTACAAGTTTAAACAAGGAACACGAGATTTTCTAACTCGAGTGCTGTCGGGCAAATTACTCCAATCACAGGACTTAGAAGGTGGATATTTGATTTCTACTAAATTAAAGCCTCGGTAGTGATCAGTGTTTTACTCTGTAAAAATGAGGACAGGTAATGAACTAGAGAAACGGGGAATTGTGGAGCTCAGTGAGCCGTCAGCAGTCTGCTGTTCTGTAAATGTGCATGTCGTCCATGGTTTAGAGCTGCTAATATAACCAAACTTGATCACAAAGCCAGAAAAAACAACTTGTAAAGAGTTAATTGTTCATTAGTTTGCTCTGGAAGCATTGATTTCACATCTGCAGCCATGGCAAAGAGAGTCAACCACTGCCAGCTTCAGGTATTGTTAGTTCACAGAACCGAGGTTTGTAGATCAGGCACTTTGTAGAAAATGTAGTTTGAGACACTCTGTTATCTTAACAGGTACATAAAAAAGGAAATTAGAATATACGGAACACGTTTATTTTGTCAAAATTGAGAAGAGAAACTTACTTTTAATAGATTCATTACACGTAAAGTGACACTTTTCAAATATTTGAGGGGGGGGTCGTGGCCGAGTGGTTAGAGCAGCGCGCTTGCACTCAGAGAAGGATGAAAGTACCCGGTTCAATCCCCAGCGCCTGCACTCTGGGTCCCTGAGTAAGACCCTTAACCCTTGATTGCTCCCCAGGCGCCGCACAGTGGCAGCCCACTGCTCCCCAAGGGGATGGGTTAAGATGCAGAAGTGAATTTCTCCATTGTGAGATCAATAAAGTTCAATTATTAATTATTATTATTATTTATTCCTGTTTATCAGGAAAAAATGCTAGTCCTATTTAAAACCCAGAAATTGAAGCCGATGGGTTAGGATTTTGGTGAAAACTGGAGATTCTCCTCAAAGTCTCAGCCTCTCATGGAGGCTACCTTTTACATAACAGATTTTTCTTTCAGTGAGTCGTTGATTATATTTGTTAAATATTTAAATTACCTCAGCGATAAAACTCTACTTGCACCATTTTGGACACTCGTTACAGTTTTGAAATTGCAGGATGTTTTCCCCTAAAAAATATCGAAGTTAAAGAAAACATCAGAATTGTTATTTTGAGTATATTGTGACATAAAAGTTGCCTCTAAATTTATTTTAGATAATTGAGCTTGTACTTGGTTAACTAAAGATTACTCCAGTCTCAAAGGGGTTAAATTTAGATTATCTTTACTTTTTGCAAACAGAATCAGTTGCAAACTAAATAAGGTCCACTGCACTTTTGCAAACTTTGAAGCGTGTAAACTTTAAACAACTTCTCGACTTTATTCTATCTCTTTGAATTTGGCCTTTTCTTAAAAAGTATCGACTTTAAAATAAACATTATTTCAGAGTTGCAAAGTCAATGATGACAAAGTAGATGAGTCTAAACAACAAAGTTCATCATTTATCCTCTGAGAATAGAACGGGGGGAAAAAAAGTAGGTTTTAAAGTTTTTAAATGTCGTCTTTTATGTTTCAGTAACACTGTGAAGAAATGTACTTCATGAAGAAATGTCATCCACATCGTCTGGGTCAGCCTGGTCTCCTCTCAAAAACCTGCTTTAGGAACGGTTATAATTTGCTCCCAAAGAGAAAAATTCAGCACTCAAAAGAAATCCAAGTTTTTTACAGTTTAGCTGGAGTCTTTAAAGCCACTTTTACCTTAAACTGACAGAGAGAAATGAATTAGTCAGTAGCTGGTGAGCAGAAGAAGAAGAAGATGAAGGAACAGGAACAAACTGCTGCTCTGCAATGAGGAAATCATTCTGTTTTCCCACTTTAAACACATTGGGACATACGGGTATTTAAAATAATTTTTAATTGGGACTTTAAGGAAAACATATTCGGATCGATACGCCGATGCAAATCAGGAGAGCAGCTGTGAACAGATGCAGCTTTGGAGGCATCAGTTTTCACGTCTGTGCATCGATGAGGCTCGATCCGTTTAATAATGAGAGACTCTACACTTGTGTTTAGAGACGAATGTGGGATTCTGGGGGTTATTTGTCTGACTTTCACTCATTTCCAGAAAGCAGACGACGTCCAGATCCTGTCTTTGGACTGCTTTGAAATATTTCTAAGCTTCAAACTCTGGTGTCAAAACCTGAATTAGAGATTATTATTATTATTATTACATTTTTTTCTCATTGTCTTGATTATTGTGCCAGCCTCTATATGTGCTTGAATAAGGAGGATCCAGGAAGATTCACTCTAATAAAGTTCATAGCATCCATGTTTTAAAAATACTAGTTTTTTGTTATCAGGTGACAAAAGAAACAAAATAGCGTGGCTTTTATTGCTAATTTATGCTGTATGATGCTACACGTGTACTGTTTTTACCTTGTACTTTCACGTTCAGGTTTTCATCTGTGTTTTTTTTATGCTTGTTTGAAGGGTGCTGTATGAGTAGTTTAGTATTACTGAACAACGATTAGCACCAGCAATGAGGCCGAGGCCAGGGGTGGCCGTCCACTTTCACCATTCAGGGCTTGGATAAAATCCAGCAGCATTGCAAAGAAAACAAAATGTCCACACATTAGTGACACGTTGAATGCCAGATAACATAAATCTAAACTGTCTTTAATATTTCCATATCAGATTGTCTAATTCATTCAACAGCTGAAGACAAATTTGTCCTCAGGATCATGCGGGGCAGTGCCTGCTTTCTCCGCTTAAAGCCCAGTAGATCTCACTAGATGAGATGTTTATTTGTTTTTTCTACTTCCTGGATGGAGGGGGGTGGGGACGTTCATGTGTGCTGTGCCAACAAGCAAAAATGAGTCGCTCGCAGTGTTGTATAAAGTACTGAAATCTCAGAGTCAAGTAAAAGTATAAGTACCTCTCCAAAATATGACTTTGGTAAAAGTCCAAGTCACTGACTCAAATGTTACTTGAGTTAAAGTCTTAAATTATCTCAAATGTCTTGTACTTATGTATGAAAATTACTGTAAAAGTAGATGTACTCAAGTAATGTAATAAAAAGTATAAGTAAAAAGTAAAACAAAACAAATGCAGTTTGAATGACATTTTTTAGATTTTTTCTCTTAAAATATACACAACCAAGTGCAGGAGAAATTTAGACCAAGTTTAGACAGAAAATACAACATTTTTGTAAGCCTCAGTTTTCCTTATTCAAGTAAAGTCAGTGCTATACACTTTAAAACTGTACACAACCAAGTGAAGGCAAAATTTAGACCAGGGAGTGTATACTAAGAACATGGTTAAGTGATAAGCCAGGCTTGGTCAACCTACAGGAAGTGGTAAACCTACTAATAGATACACCTGCAGGTGTCATTTAGTTAAGAAAATTAAGACTCCTGGCTCTACTATTAGATGCTTTACCTATACCACAAGGTTAACTTAACCTGCTATACTACTGAACCAGCTTCTTAGTATACCCCCCAGGTTGAGACAGAAAAGACATAGTTTTTGTAAGCCTTCAGTTTTTCCTTCAAGTAAGGTCATAATTACATTACACCACTTAGGTAAGAAGTTACCTCGATGTGTTTCTTCAAGTTGGACGGGGAGTTTTTGTAAGATAGAATTTCCATAACAGACACTTCATGCAGTACGACAAATCTTTAACACCAACAAAAGAGTATATTCTGTTTAAAAATAAGGCCACGGCCACGAGTTCTCATCACCAACTGGCGGTTCCCCTGTAACCGAGTCCAACGTTGTTGCAGTCGCTGTTGTTGTCTCCGTCTCCTCTTTTATGTGGCTGCTACTGATTGCGAGACTGGCTTTGTGTTTAATGGGAGAAGCGAAACAGGTGTATCCTATTGGTGGTGATGAACAAGCCCAGGCAAGTCCAAACTTCGTTGTAGTCAATCAGTAGGTGGAGTCAAAACGCTTGCGTTTCTCTCTCTCTCTCTCTCTTTTTTTATTTTTTTTGTAACGAGTAACTAAACCAAACATTGAAAATGTAATGGAGTAAAAGTATGCAAATACGTTCGGAAATATAGTGAAGTAAAAGTGAAAGTTATCAAAAAAATGTTATACTCGAGGAAAGTGTAAAGTACTCCAAAATATACTTAAGTACAGTAGTGAAATATTTTTACTTCATTACTATACAACACTGGTCGCTCGTTATAAAGTGATCTAGCTTTCTGGTTTAATTGTGCTGCCATGGAACTAATCTCTGAACAGGTTTTTTAAATTTCCACCTCTGATAGTAATGTGACAAAATATGATAAAGTTCAAGGGGTGTGAATGTTTTTTGCAAGAAACTGAATAAGTTTGTACCTGAAGAAATAAAGTCGTTGATTAAATAAATCAGTGCAAAGGCGAGAGTTGTGTCCACGCATTGACTCGACTCTTTCACAAAGTAAATCTCCCTTCAGATCAGTTCCTTAATCTTTTTCCCTTAACACATTAAAGGGAACAATCTGCCAATGCTTTACTCACAGCCCTTTGTAGTTTTTTACTTACTGCTGAGCTCAAGTATTGGTTTAATGGCATTTTCATTCCTCATATATAGTTCATATATAAATTGCTGTAACTGTAATGGCATTAAAGTGTTTACTTGTAAATTAAATGTGATGTTTTAAAACTAGGGATAAATCTGTTTGATCGATTATTTTGAATTTGCAATTTATGAAGATTCAGTTTTTGAAACTGAAGATTTTTTTATTTTATTTTTTGCACTATATCGGTCCAAAAAAGGGGAAATTGCTTTGGTAATAGCATGCACTGTTGAATACATGTTTAAGAGAATATGTTGTTAAAATACTCCTAAAGAGGAAACCTTTTTACCCTAAGTCGAGGCACTCTGATTTAGTCATTTACTTATATATTTAAGTTAGTTTGAAGTGAGGAAAGATGCTTCAGACAGCTGTGCACATGGATGATGCAAGCAAAAAAAGTGGTCTGTGCTGATATGTCATGTCACGCAAAGGATTGTGGGATACCTTAAGGCTTCTTAGCGCCGGTGAGGGACATTGCAATGTTCCTAGGCAAAACTAGGCAGGGCAAGGCAAGGCAAATTTATTTATTTAGCACAATTTAGTACAAAGAGAATGCAAAGTGCTTTACATGATTAAAATATAGCAAAATAAAACAGAATAAAAGCAAGTAGGAATAAAATTTAGATAGAAAATAGAACCAAAAAAAGTGGTGCTTCAGTTAACTAGAACAGTTGAAGGCAATCCTAAACAAATGTGTTTTTAATCTTGATTTAAAGGAACTCAGGCTTTCCGCACCTTTACAATTTTCTGGAAGTTTGTTCCAGATAAATGGAGCATAGGAACTAAATGCTGCTTCTCCATGTCTGGTTCTGGTTCTCGGTATGCAGAGCAGGCTGGAGCCAGAAGACCTGAGTGGTCTGGAGGGTTGATGCACTGATAACAAGCCACCAGGGGAAGCATCCAGGCTAATTTTCCTACCTCCTTCCTTACTGAAGGACTATTCGGACAGCGCTTAACATGGCGACCGCTGACGCACTTCCGCTTAGGCTAAAAAGTCCTAACCAAATATTCGGATGGAGCCACTGCTTTTATTTGGTTGCACTTTGAATTCAGACAAGATGATTGACATGAAAGCAAATTTACTTAAAAATTAAGTTTTGATTAGTTTTTATGAAAAGAAAGGGAAAAAATAGATTAATTTGTAAGATAAAGCTGGAGTTTTTCTTTTCAATACTATTTTAACTTGAAAAAACGCAACTGTGTCAAACTTGTCCTGCAGATATTCTTGGTGGTTTTATGATAAGCAGTTCTGTCTTTAAAGGCCAACTGTGTGTGATAGTGGTGCAATGCAGAGCAGAGCTGTTGTCCTGATGACTTTGTGTCATTGCAGAGTTCAGCCGTCAGTCTTTCATCCAACGTTCCCGGAGGAAGGGAAGCGTCTCATTGACGACTTTGATATTGGATCTTTTTTTTTGTTTGTTCCTGGCACGAGACAATCTTGGACTGCTACTTTTACTGTCCTGTTGCGGTCGTTGTAAAATTGATTTGAGTCTCTGCTGAGCAATAACAATGCAAACATGCAAACAGACTGACAGCTTGATTAGCTAGCGGTGGCAGACGCACTCCCCCATCTCGTCTTGTCCTTAAAAGAAAGGGCCATTATGCTGGAGATGTACGGCGGCGGAGGCGCAGCAGAGCAGCCTGTCGGATCAGCACAGAGGAGAGCGTTTCAGCTGCAGCCCTGGGATTATTCGGAGAGAACGTGGGACAATAAACAGGTTTATTATAGACTGGGCTGTCAGTGATCCACATGCACTATAAATGGGATGTGTGCAGAGCGCAAGGGTTCTGATAAAGGCAATAACAACTATAGTCTAAGCTGAAGGTATATGCATGAGACGCTGGAACACATTCCCACAGTAGCGTGAGTAATCTGTGACGGACTCAGGGGAATGCTGTGTGCTGATATGGTTCCTGTACTGTCTGCACATTCACCTACCGACTGTGCTCGCTCCTGCAGAGCAAATTTATGCAGCAAGAATACTTCGGGACAGGTGGGAAACTAAGGGGAAATGACAGAACCCTGATCCATCCGGTTTCTGCAGAGGGACATTTTTCTACCCTGGTCTCATCTGTTTGCAGCTCTGATCTTCAACTGCTCACATCCGGTCTGGGATATATGATTTATAAAATTATGCTTAAATACATGCATGAAGAAGGTGTAAACCTACCATATACAAGGTGGGAAGAGCTGATACACTGCAAAAACGGATCTAAAAATAAGTAAAATGTTCTTAAAGGTAGTGTATTTGTCCTTGATTTGAACAGGTAAACAAGATTATATGCCAAAGGAATGAGTATTTTGACCCCTAAAATAAGATAATTAGACATCCTGCACTTAAAATAAGACGATGGAGATGAGTTGTTCCTATTTTAAGTGCAAAAATCTTATTCCATTGGCAAATCGTCGTATATACCTGCTCAAATCAAGGACAAACATACTCATTTTAAGAACATTTAACTTATTTTAAGTTCTGTCTTTGCAGTGCAGAGGAGCATTTACAAGATCTGTTAAATTTCTTTTTCTTTTTTGTAACAATGGGTCTTGGCAATAAATCTTACACGGCTGAAAAGCCTGTTTAGTTTCCATTTAAATTGTGCAACAATGACCTGCCCTCCAGTGCTGACCCCAACCCCTTTGGACATGTGTAGGATCAGCTTGGGCATGTTGTTTGTGCCGGAGTGACCAGCACAGCCATATTGGCCATATTGGCTGATTGAATGAAGGGATAGCATCCCACAGCAGTGTGGGACCAAGATGGTGACGAGCATGAAGGGGAACCGCCAAGGCTGCTCTGCTTGTGTTTCTGTTACAAGCTCCTATCCAAAAAACACTGATATTTCTCGGCAATCCTTCTGGGTTTTGGAAAATCAATGGAAGAAAACTTCCTTCATATGGTCACGATCATCGTCGCAAGTCAGTCCAGCAAATACCAACGCAGCGGTGTTTTGTTGTTGAGGCGATGTTCAGGACAGATCTCTTCACTATTTGACTCATTTAAACTATTGAAGCGTTACCGCTCTGTTTATACGACTCAAAGATGGCCGCTAGGCATGTGCACTACGCTGCTCTAAATGTAGTAAGTTAAGAAATGTCTTATTACAATGTGGTGGGTTGCTTTTTGGACTTGTTGTTTTCATAGAGCTGGTTGCTTGTTTCTCTCGTAAGAACTGGCAACACTGGCTGCATCTTTTTGACGCAGCTGCATGGGCACAAATGCGTCTACTGTCAAGTAAAAATTAAACTTTAAGTCATTTATCCTGAACTAAAACAGCCATCCCCTCAAACATGCAGCGATTCACACGTTCGTCATGCTCCATGTGTGCGTGCAGCACCTTTTGTCCGAAGGCATGAGACTCAGAGTGACAGACAGTTATTGGTTAGTGGCTAGCGTTAGCTTTCTCAAATTTCCTTATTTATCATCAGTTTAGCGGTAGAGAAGCTGATATTTTTGGTACATATGAGTTTGTGAAGCTAACATTGTGATTAGCTGCGGCCACCACTGCCAAAGAGACAGTTGGTTCGGACCGAGGCCGGTTCCCATTCACACCTGGATCAAACCGCACCAAAGTCCATTTGGAAGCTAGACCCCTTCAAAAGGTGTGTCTGGGTCCGCCTGTTTGGTCTGAGCCAGGATTCCCTGGAGTGCATTCAGAGCTGCACAAAAGGTCCTGACCAAGGGGGGAACAAACTCTGCTCTGTTGAAAGTGGACCTAATGTGGCCGGTGTGAATACATCCTAAAACACTTTTCAGTTACAAGACGATTAAAAATGCTTTTACTATCCCAGACAAGAGCGACTGCTAACCCTGCTACCCGCCTTTACAGCGCCAACAACTAACCATTGAGTCAGCTTTCTCTAGTGATATCATAGAGATGTCACAAATGTAGTAGTTTATGGTATTGCAAAAGACAGGCTTCTACTAAGCACGGTTGAAAACAAGGGATTCAGCTAGATGGTTAAATTAATGGACCCTCGTTACCAACTCCCTGGGCACAAACATTCCTCCAGGATCACACTTTCACAGATGTATACTGAGTGTAGAGAGACTTGAGAAGGAGAAGGAGTGTCTTACTTTACATCCCAAAATATATCTATATTGACTGATGTGAAAAATATTAGTGTGATAGGATTTTCTTGTCATATCATCCATGCCTTGGTCAGGTTTTTCCCCAACCCCAACCTCAAAATCCAAAATGGCTCCCACCTTGCTTTTAACTGTCTCTACTTATGATGACCCAACATTAGTCATTTACAAAAAAAGTGTTAAATTAGGGATACATTGTAATCTAATATAATTTCTTCAGTTTAATCTTGTTTGTAAACTTCAACACACCCGTGAGCTTGGCTGAGGCTGTTTCAGCTACATTGGTAATTTATCCACCACTAGAACCCATTTGACTTTACTGCATAGCGGGATTTGTTTAGATTGCAATGAGCTATACAAGCATCGCCCCCTGCTGTGTTTCTATATTTGTCCTTTTACAGAAACAATACATTGGAATATAAAGTCTTATGTTCATCTTGTCCAGAACGCCTCTCCACTGGTTTCCTGTTTATTTTCACATAGGTTTAAAATTGTATCACTCTTAAGGTTTTACCTGGACTGGCACCCTTAATTTATCAGAGCTTCCTAAAAATTCGCCTCCGTAAGAAAACCAAAGTGGACCCCCCCTCACCCCCGCCGCAAGGCCAGGTGAAAGCAGAGAGGTGACCGAGCTTTTGCTGCGGCTGCTCCAGTTGTGTGGGATGAGCTGCCTCTCCTTAGCCCCACAGCGCAGTGCACACTTTTAAATTTATTTTAAACACTCATTTATTTTCCTTGGCATTTGGTTCCCGCTGACACCGTTTTTAGATGATCACATTTTATGCCTTGCAGTGTTTTTAATAATTTATGCACATTGTGATATACTTTTTATTGTTTTATGCTAAGTATCTCTACATTTTATTGTACATCACTTTGGTTGAGGTATGATGTTTTAAATGTGCTATCTAACCACATTTGACCTTGACCTCAGTCAAAGACGACCAGGTGCCAAGAAACGTTGAAAGGGTTTATAGTTTCCGTACCGAGGAGTGAGCCACATCCCTCCTGTTTGCAAAGCCAGAGGCCGACTACAGGAAAAAAAAGCATGTTGTGGTTGGAGATAAAGGTTTCACATTTGACTTTGAAATGGTTCGATTTTGACTGCAAATAACATTTTTTTGCCCATTTAAAATTAAAATCTGGTGTTTGCTGTGAACAACTTACAGAAGAAAGGTCCAGCTTGTTAAGTAAAACTTTTACCAAGCAGATTCCAGCCAAACTCAACACCTATCAAAACCCTTTTTCAATAATTAGTACAGTCTCAGCGTCATTTAACCCCATTACAGATCAGGCGGCGCACCGGATTGGGACTGGGATCTACCTCTGCTACTGGGTCTGAAGTGTATATTAAGACCAGGTTAGTGACCGACACGTTTGTGTGCATGCCATTTCAGATAAACGAGGTCACTAACCTGTTGTCTCCTCCTGCAGAGGCTCCCGCTGGAGACGCTGACGCCTCCCGCTCTGTGTCTGATCTTAATAAACTGTTAAACCTAAACTGTTTGTTTGCCTCGAATACAGGGTCCACCTGCTCTGAGCCTAACACGTTACTGGATTATGAAACGCTGAAATCCAGGATGTACTGATCCAAAAACACAAGAAAAGTCGTCTACAGTTTAATCAGAGACGCATTAATGGGTCAAGGAGGTTTTGGGATTCTGGTTTTTGGAGCGATGGATCAAAACTGGTGCTTTTGCAGCTATGGAACAATTATAAGTGTAGAAGGAGGGGGATTGGTCTTTCTCACTTTGAATGACTGCATTGCTGCATCGAAAGCTACTCCAAATCAAGGCAGTTGAGGCGAGCAATCCCCAAAATACCGATGAACTGGATGCTTTGCCCTTCAGCAGCGGACTAAGACCAGTTTAAGCTGGGAGTGTGGCTATTAAGTAAGTTAGCAACAGCTAAAGCTAATTGCATCATTTTGTTGTATGGCGTTATTTACATTTTTCCCATGTTATTTATTTCAAACAGCTTTGAATCATGTCCATAAACCCAACTTGGATTGCAGCTGTGTGTCATGTTTTACTGGAGACCAAATATTTATATTAACAAACGTGCAAAGCAGCTTTTAACCTTTTTCATCTAATTTAGTTTTAGTTTTTCTGGGTCGGCTTTCTGTCTCTCCAAACTGAAGCCAAACCGCGCCGTTCGTTTGTTTACTAGCGAAATCACTTCTAAAATCCTCTTTCTGACATTTAAAGTCGTGCTCGGCTTCTCTCCGTCTCTCAGCTTCGTTGCAGCGACTCCCTAACACCGTGTCTCCGCTGTAATGATGAAGTAGCTGCAGATATTATGAGCTGCTCGGGACGACTCCATCAGCCTGACGCCTGCAGTTTAGACGGAGGGATTGTGATGCACGAGGCGGGCAGAGAGACGAATACAAACAGAGACAGATATAGATGGAGAGGAGCCGGAGGAGGAGGGGGGGGGGGGGGGGATCTGAACCCAGAGCGGCCTCACAGGGGCCCGTGACAGACAAACTGTTCCTCCCTGCATGGCTGCTTTAATGACAGGCAACAAACTCATTCAGCAGGACCAACAAATCACTGAGAGGAGCCTCAGCAGGGCCTCTCACGCATGCAAACACTGCCCCCTGTTGGCAGCAAAAGAGAGGCGAATGAGGCTGCAGGTGGTTAAGACTGGATTTTATGGGATTCGGGTAAAAGTTATGACAATTTAAGTGTAAATGCTAACGCAGATGTTCCCCTTTCTCATTGTGATCCCCTTCTTGTTGCCGGTAAACCCAGACAAAGGTTTTCCCTTTGACAGACAGGTGTCATGTGCTGCCGAGCCGCCGTAAAATAAGCTTTAATTACAACCTGTTGTCGCAGCTCTGGTGTTGTTCTGCTCCAGAGGGCGCAGAATCACACCCTAAGCAGCCTGATTGTCGTCAACGCCGAGCAGGAAACGTCTGAAAAGGGAGTCCTTTGTGGGGGTGGGTCAATCGTTGTTGTTGCCCATCTTCCACCTTCTAAGCACCCCCCCAAAAATAACGCCAAGGAGAACAAAGCCGCCATAATGACAGGACTCAATACAGCTGATTGATGCTTTCAGATGGTGATGGGTTCAGAGCTGTTTGCTGTAAAAATAGACATTTCTTTCACATTGGTTTGTTCAGCGCAGTGTGGAAAATGGAGATGATGATTTTAGGTCTTTTCCTTAAGTTTCGACAAGAATAGAACAAGAAAGTAGTTTCACCTCCATCCATCGATATGTCCATCCATCTATTACCCACCCACTGATCTGCACCAGTCTTCATCCATGTGACCATCATCCTATTATCATACATCTCATGTTGATTTCCATCCATTTGTCCATCACTCTATTATCCATTGCTTCCTCCGCCATGTTTGTCCATTCATCTGTTCTCTGTCCATCTATTCTTTTGTCTCTTCTTTTTCTAAGCATGCAGCTGAACTGGGTGATGTGGACAACAGCTGCAAAATGTGCTGCTTTAGTCCTGTTGTGATACTGGACTCTGCATCACGTTTGCATCTTTAATAGGCACTACCAACATTGCCGAACTTTTATTATCCATTTAAATAGTACACAGCTTAATGTTTACTGCATTTTTGCACATATTATTTGCACTGCGCAATACTTATGCATACAAATGCCTTTTTGCACCATTATTTTTGCACATAAACAATGGTTGAACATTCTCTGCGCGCTGTTCTTGCACGCTGTTTTTCTCCTGCACTGTTACATCTGATCACTGCTGCACTTTATATCGTAATGCTGCCTTATTCCACCTGGCCCACCGCTCCCTATGGGATGTGTTGGGATGTGTTGAATGCAGAGGACACATTTGATCGGGGCTGCACAGTGGCGCAGTGGGTAGCACTGTTGCCAAGAAGGTCCTGGGTTCAAATCCAACCCTCGATCTCTCTGCATGGAGTTTGCATGTTCTCCCAGTGCATGCGTGGGTTCTCTTCCTCCCACAGTTGGTTGCACGTTGGATGACCTTCAGGCATGGACCTTCTTCCTTAGCAGCGCAGTTATATTCTCGGCCATCTTCATGTTGGAGGACAAAGTGACGAGGCAACCCCAGTTCTGCTGCAGACAGCTTTAGGTTTTCTCTCTAAAGCTCCACGTTCTCCCCCGTTCCAGATGCACAGATGCATCCGCCGTGTTTCACCGTGAGGACGCCTCCTTGGCTTCTAGTCCTTCTTATTTAAACACAACCACAGCATCTGTGGCCAGAGAACAACAGTTCTGGGTCATCTGACTGAAGAAGGTGTTTCCAATATGCAGAAGCTTTGTCCAGGCTTTCTCTACCTCAGTTGGTGTCTCTTCTGCAGAAAAGCGTTTTTCTCTGGGACCTCCTGAGCTCCAGTGACCGTCTGAACCTCCTGTCATCGGTCAGAGTTTTAACAGTTGCTCTCTGGTCCCTGGAAACATCTCTCACTAGTTTCCTTTACCTCCTCCCTCCGCCTGGCTGCTTCTATACGGTTTGGCACATTTCTTCAGACCTGGACCTGCTGTGTTAACTTTATGGATCTCCTGCTTTCTGAGCATCAGAAAAAAAAAATTCTCTCACTCTAAACTGATTTGTTTTAGTCAGTTCTTAAAGGGGGGAATAATTCGGACCGCTTTAGTTTGTGTTGTTTGTCCAATAAATTCATTTCTGTTAGAAAGTAAACGTGGGAGTTAAGAATGCTTCGTTCCGTTTAACAGAGCTTCTGGAAATACTTGTAAAACATAAACTCTTCATAGGATGGACAAACTTTTTTGTCTTTATGCTGCAGAATTTGTCTCTTCTCTCAGTGCTTCTCTTTTATCTGAGCTGGTGAAACATCCTCTCCTGTTGTCGTGCAGCCCGCCCTGCTTCCTGATTGGCCTCTGACTGACACTTTTAAGCCCGTTAATGTGTTTTTCTGCAAAGAAGGCCAGTCAGCAAAGTGATGCAAACTTATATATATATATATTAAAAAAGCTATAATAGGTGCCGCAAATGACTAGAACAGGTTAATTTGCACAGAAATACCCCACGGTTCACATTAATGCCTTCAACGTGCAACGCTTAGCTTTGGGTTATAACCGCACATTTTCATTAGCTGCAGATTACAATGGGAGTTCCCAGCTCTCCATAAAACAGACTTCCCCTCTGGGTGCTCAAGTGTCCAATAGGTTTTGAAACAAACGTGCTGATTTCAGGTAAAAAGAGTCGCTCTCTCCTGTCACGTCTCCTCCCTGCTGCCTGCCTGTCGTTGCACCTCATCGTCGCTCCACCATAAAGTCGTTCACACGGATAATTCCCCATTTGTCTCGCCGAGCTAAATAAACGTTAGATTACACAGATTTGTCTTATTGTTATTATGGAGCTCGGTGTAATTTACAGGCACAGAGACGTTCAGGCAGCTGCCTGCGAAATGTTTTCCAGCTTTTTTCCAACGACTTTAATCTCAGCCGGTCAGAAGCTGGAGGACGCAGCAGACTGGTGGTGAAACGTCGAGTCTTTACTGGTTTTCCCGTCTATTTCAGGAGGTTTCTGTTTGTTAACGCCAGAGGTGAGGCTGTGAAGTTAAATCTAATAACTTCTGTTCATGTTCAGCGGGTTGATAAGGTCTGAGTAAAATAAAACTGCTGCACGTGAAATTAATACAATAGTTCTGCCTAAAAGATATTTATTTTAAAACGTGCTGAGAAAAAGTGAGGGATTTAAGTTTTGGTACCAGAATCAGCAGTACGAGTCTTATTTGTTTTTTTTGTTTTTTACGGTTGTTTACAGGTTTATATATATTATTTTGTTGTTTAATGCAAAAGAAAACTAGTGGAACATCATTTTTATTTTATTTTTTTCTACAGAATAACTGCACTGAAGCGTTCCTGCAGATGATTCACATCAACAGGACATTTGATAGGGATTCAGACTAAAAAAGAAAGTAAATTTATTTATTTTTACAATGATCATGTTTGAACAGGTGGTTTATTTAAAAAAAAAAAAAAAAGTTAGTTGGGAAACTTCTCCGACTGTTTGACAGAGGTTAAAGCACTCATTCTTTTTTTGTTCTTTAGTTTAACACGTTAAAAGCTGTGTTAAAAAGATATTTAAAAAAAGGAAATTTCAAAATCTTTTTAATTGTGGTTATTCCTACTCATGCAAATGTAATAAAATGTTCAGTATTCCATTTAAAATGCAAACACTGATAATGATTTAGACTTGTACGCCTGCATTATAGGCTAAAATTGTTTTTTTTTCTAACATAGAAAGTACTCCTGGGTCAATGTGAGCTTCTGTGCTTTCTGTGTCTCTGCTCTGTCTTCTCTAACCCCCAGTGGGTCGAGGCAGATGAGCGTTCACACTGAGCCTGGTTCTGCTGGAGGTTTTCCTTCCTGTTAAAGGGGAGTTTTCCTCTCCACTGTCGCTTCATGCATTCTCAGTATGAGGGATTGCTGCAAATCCATCAACAATGCAGACGACTGTCCACTGTGGCTCTACGCTCTTTCAGGAGGAGTGAATGCTGCTTGGAGAGACTTAATGCAACCTGCTGGGTTTCCTTAGAGAGGAAACTTTCTGACCAATCAGGAGGATTTGATTGAATTTGACTTTGTAAAGTGCCTTGAGATGATACATGTTGTAAATAGGCACTATATAAATCAAATTTAATTTGATTATATAATTAATGTTCACTGTGGTCATACATTAACATTAACCCTTCAACTGCCCCACCAACTGCCTTTCTTATTACCATGAATGACTAATAACAACAATCAATGATAGTCTTTCTATAACATACACTTTAAATAAAAAAAAAAAAAAAATGCAGAAAACTCCTTCAGCAAGACCAACAAATCAAAGAGATTGTCATGATTTATGTTTTTTTTTATTTGTTCTGGGCTTTTCAGGACTAATTAGTTTTCACTCCCCTCAGCCAACAGCCATCTGTCCCCATCCAATCAGTGCAGTCCACTCATCAGTCTCCAGCCAATCAGCTCAGATCAGCTCCACCTGCTGCCACTAATTACTCTACTCACCTGTTCACCTGGCTACAGATACCTGCCTCTTTCATCCACTCACTGCCAGAAGCTGCAAATGTTACACGACCTTCTGAACATAGTCGACTAATCTTTGATAAAAATCTACTATAATAACTTTGTGGCCATTTTTTTTTTAGAGAACTCCCATTTTTCCTATTTTTAGGGTTTTAAAATAAAGAAAAACATGAAACATTTTGCAAAACAGGGACAGACAGATTTTCTTTTACACAAACTCCAGGCTGGGATTTGAACCCAGGACCTTCTGTTGCCAGCTGCTCCACTGTTGAACCAGATGACAAGAAAAAAATGACTGAAAAGATAAATTACTGGTGCTTTTTGTGTGATTCTGTCATACAAAATCAAAGTATTCCATTACAAAACCTGCATCTTTTATTATATCTATATTTATTTTAGTTGGTTGTTAATTTCTTTTAGCCAAAGAGCAAATGTGGAAGATCCAAAGTGATCCACTTGCCTTAATTGGTAACACAGTTTTATGTGTTTTATGATTGGCTTATTCTGACTAATAGTGGTTATTAAACCAAAGCATCATCAGTGAGGCAGGAGTAAAGTGCCACGGGAATGAGGAAGAAATCCCTCTGCTCTCTTCGCCCACCCACCCACATTTCTGTTCTTGCAGTTTGATGCATATTCTGGGTGGAACTTTTTTTTTCTTGCGTTACGTCCAAAAAATAATTTAGTGGGAGACCAACGAAGGCTTCCTGTGAGTTCAGCACTCTAGTTCCTGTGATGAATGAAGCATCCCTGCCAGCAACACATTTCCTTCCTGCTCTCACAGCCTTGAGTAAAATAACGAATCTCTCTGTACAGCCGGGACTCTGCCCTGACCCGCGGGACGGTTCCAGTGCTGTGGGGGACGTCCTGATGTGTTCAAGCAGCAGAAGAAATCTCATCTGTCGCTCCTGAATGACGGTAGACCTGTTGCCCTGAAAACACACATAACCAAAGGTCCGGGGAAGACCTTTCGCTCCGTTTGTGTCAGCAGATAAGCTCCTCTCAGGACCGGCTTGTCTGCTTGCTTAGGGTTGTGGGTTTGGACTTAAAGACACCGTCACACATCGGCTTCAGCAAACCCACTGTTGTCTGGAGGAAGCAGGACGCACGTTGAAGATCATATTTCTTTACTTATCTGGTGTATCTACCACGATTCAGCCTGATTTACTATGTCAGAAACTCCAGAAGATACGGGCAGAGGCCTTCACAAGTGTAGTCGTCTGTTTACCAGAATGAATTTTAAAGCTTAAATAGGGTTGGACGATAATTCAGTAATATATATGGATCGATAGACGTATATCAATGTCAAAGGGTCAATAAAAAGTACAATAGAATAAAAGGTTTCCTTCCTTTTGCATTCTAATGTAAGGTAAGCTTATTTATATAGCACTTTTCAGTAACAAGACATTCAAAGCCATGTAGTGTAAAACTACAGGTGTTACATCCTCCCAACCAATCACAACGCAGACCCAGGAACGCTCCGTCACTAAGCTCCGCCCCCGTTTTCTTCTTTCTTTCTTTTTTAAACTTGGAGTTTTGCTAAAAAGTTGGTTGAATGAAATGTTGAGTTTGAATTCATTGTGTGTTCTCTATATAAAAATAGGTCACTAAGCTACAGCATAAAATGGCCAGGGCTGCACTTTAAATACATGTTTTAAATTTGTTGATAATTATCAATATCGATCAATATTTCTATTTTATCTATACGCTTTTTTCCTATATCATCCAGCCCTAAGTTTAACCGACATCTCTCCAGTTGATTAAATAATCCACATCTTAAACATGCATTGATGGGCATGTGGATGAATCGTGGCCGGACGTTTCCTGCCTCTTCTTCAGGAAGAACCAACGGCGTGCCGCTTCTGTCCGCACCGTCACTTCCTGTTTTAGCTACCAGTCTCAGTTTTAAAGCGCCTATTGGAGCTTTTTTCACAAACCTGGATCTTTTGAGCGTCTCTTCAGCCGCTCGGGCTTCATTAGCACGAGCCTCGTGGACCAACGCGGCCTGAGAGGTTGCGCGCGTGACTGACAGCTGTGACGTGCTTCAGAGCGGCCCAATTAATTCAGACAAACGGCTCGACGTGTTCAGCGTCACGATGTGCAACGGCATGAAATGAGCTTTAATTACCGCCGGCCATCGCAGGTCTGACGCTCCTTGTGCTCCGCCGTGCTTCAGCCACTGAGCTATGGCAGGCCGCACCATAGACATCATAAACGTAGACGCCTCGTTGGGCAGGTTCTGCGTCAGAGCGTCCGCCATGTTGAATGTGGCAAATCTTCTTCTTCTTCCTTTCCTTTTGTTGGTGGATCGCAAACAACTTATATGTGCATACCGCCACCTACTAAGTGGCAAATCTGCTGTTAGTCTGAGTCACTTAAAGGCATACTATGCAACATTTTTCAGTTAATTAATGTATTCCATACAATTTTGGATGATTAAATGACTCATTTCAGGTTGAACAAAGGTTTTCTTGGCCGCCCTGGTGGTCTGTGGGGGAAATACCGTACTTGCAATTGCAAGAGCTCACGGCCCGCACCCACAGGCTCAGAAGTCTCGCTTTACGGCGAGAACTCCATGTGTTTTTGCCCTGCCATTCACTATATGCATGCGCGAAAGCAACAACAAAGAACCACGTGTTAACGTCAAATAAACATGCAAGCATATCGAGTCTTATTATTATTATTATTATTTTTTTTTTATGTTGGCGAGACGCGGCCGCGGCGAGGCCGCGTCTTGGCGAGGCGGTGGCGGTAGCGTCTCGCCAACATAAAAAATAATAATAATAATAATAATAATAAAACTGCTGAGGCGGCCGCCTCGCCAAGATAGCGCTGCGGGAAGCTTGATGTTCATACTTTCACTCTGTTAGTCATTGTTTGTACTGCCGTTTTTTCCACTTTTCGTTGCGTTCGCCTGTCTGCTAAGCTCAAAACAACCGCGCCTGGCTTGACGGAGAAACCAGAACAGCTGAGCATCTTTATGACAGTGCACTTTTACTTTCGCCCTCTGGGGGGAGCCTCGCTGGAAAATCAACCCCGGTTGATCTCAGACTATACTTTATATTCGTAATCTTTTTATTTTTATTTTTGTATCCCTGACTTTATTCTCATAAAGAATAAAAATAATAAAAAATAATGTAACCTGGCCCTATTACTCCAGGACTAAAATAGAATAAACTGTGACTATTCTGAAAATGTTCCCCCTTATTTCTCATAATCTAATGTTTTTCTAATAATATTACCACTTTTGTCTTTTTTTACTTTATTCTCCTATGACTTTTTTCTCATATCAATACTTTTATCTCTTTAATACTCCCCAGAAAAGTCTGTTCCTAATCTGTGTCTATACCAGATCTTAAAAGGTTCACACGGTTTTATGAAATAATGATGACCACAGTGTCTACTTTGACCAATTGAGTTTATATATATAGATAGATAGATAGATAGATAGATAGATAGATAGATAGATAGATAGATAGATAGATAGATAGATAGATAGATAGATAGATAGATAGATAGATAGATAGATAGATAGATAGATAGATAGATCGATCAATTTTGACTTTAATCTCAGAATTCTGAGGAAAAAGTCAGAATTGAATAGACTTTTTTTTTTGAATGGCCTTAATCCTTTTACGTAGTTCTGCCAATCTCTATTAATTAATCTATATATTTTCTTACAAGTATATATAAGCTCCATCTATATATTTCAGTCTAAATACTTAAAACATATACAGGGAACATAGAGGCTCACTACTTTCTGCCACATACAATATGGCGGTGACGTTGACGTGCAAACCTGCGTCCAATGGGGCGTCTACGTATATGATGTCTATGGCCCGCACGACAAGCTCAGCGTGTTTTATTAGATCTGCGCAGCAGTGAGCGGATGCTGTTTATTTAGAGACACGCAGGTATGAATTTCCCACCCCAGTCTGATCAGGACTTTGTTTTCTTTTTTTGTTTTTTAGCTCCTAGGATTGAGTTAAAATGGTTATGGTGTGTATTGATCTTTTAATGCTGTGGATGTTTCCAGGATCTCCTTTCCCTGTTTGGTTCCACTATTGCTTCCTCAGAATCTAATTTCCTAATTGAACCCTCTGCTTTTGTATCTGGCTGGTAACATCTCCTGTTTATATCAAGTTTGTGTCTCTTAAGCTTTCATTCCGGCAGTTTTTTTTTTTTTTTTTTTTTTTTTTTAAGTTTTGTTGCGTTCAAATATATTGTTTTGTAGTTATAAAATTGCTTATCCTAACCACTGATGAGTCACTGAAAACCTAAGAAGTCTCATGTTGTTGCAAAGCATTTTGAGCTTGACTTAAAAACAAAAAAATAAGCTGAATTCGAACCGACTTGAAAAGAACGCCCTGATTTCCAGAATAGTTATCATTATTTTTTTTATTTTTTTTTTATTGGTTATTGGGAAACTTTTTTCTGTTTCTATTCTGTTTGCGAATTCCCTTTTTAGCAAACGATAAGCTTTCCTATAATGCTTGGCACACTATTTAGCATCAAACAGGGTGTTGTGCCCCTTAGTCTGAACGTGTGTGATGGTACTGTATGGGAATTAATTGGATTTGGACATTTTTGCCTCGTTAAAGTGTCATAAGATGGCATTTAATTTAATTTACTACATAAATAAACTTGATAGGAGTCATAGAGCCATATTTGTTTATTCAGCTGAGGCTTCTTTTTGTTGTTGTTGTTGAAAGTGTTCCAAATATTTACCCAATAAAATCAAAGCCGCTGTTATGTTTTCCACAACTAAATTGGTGCTTTGATGATTAAACATTGCCCTCGCAAAGCAACCTTTTTGTTTTTGATATTTGAGTTTGCTTTATTAATCATTAATTGGATTGTGGTATCCATGGTCTCTAACAGACGCTGTAGAGACAACCAGCAGGACTCTTACTGCCACCTAGTGGTCATGTTGGAGAACTGCAATGCGCATCTCAAACCTGCCCCCCAGTGACCACCATCCTATCCTGGGTCAGATTAATCTCAGTGGGTCACAAAGTTCAGCATAGGCCTGTGATTGAGACAGCAGGTGCATTTCTACTCTGTTTTCAAAAGTAAAAACTGATATTTAGTACTACTGTGTGCCTAAAACATTTTATTTTATTTTATTTTATTTGCCTTACAAAACAACACCTAAATGGCTGGCCTTTTCTACCCCGGTGCTTTACAAGATGCCTTAAAACGAACATGAGATAAAAATCTATTTAAAAGACTCAAAAGCACAAAGTAACACAGAACAATGCTAGAAACCTTTACCTTACAATAAACATAATATGATGTAACGATAACTAAATGATTTGAAAAATAAACAACAGACCCATTAAGACAAAGGAATTAGAACGAAAAACGGTCTTAGGGGAGTTTCAGCACAAAATAATGTTAAATAAAATACTAAAAAAAACATTATGTCACAAAGATGGTTAGAAATCTATCGATTCTTCAAACAAGAACCAGATTTGACATTTAATTTGGGAATCTTCTTGTTTTTGGAGCTGTGTCTGAATTCTTGTTCACATAATGATTTTCTGTTAAAAACTGTAGCAATGAGTGTGAAAGTCCTTTTTAATCTTTCAGGAATCCACACAGAAAATAAACTTTTAAATTAAGGCTGGACAATATAGAAAAAAAGCATATTGATAAAATAGAAATCATATTGCTTTATATCGATAATTATCAACAAATTTAAAACATAGATTTTATGTGCAGACTGCAATATTAACCTACATGGTTAGAATGCATAAGGAAGGAAAACTGTTATTCTATTGAACTTTTTATTAAACCTTTTATTTCTATAATCGATATACGTCTATCGATCGATATATATATTGTTATTGAATTATCGTCCAGCCCTATTTTACTGTCAGAGTTCTGGTACATTTTTATGCAATCTTCCAAGTCAGAAAACTGAGCTCATCATTAACCTCCTCCAGCAAAGCCGTAGCATTTGTTTTTACTGTTTTATTTTTATCCACCATACCTAATTGGTACGTAACATTTGCAGCAGAATAACAACCATCCATACATATAATCTGTCATTTGTACTCAGGAGAACAAGATGGATTTATATGTAGTTAAATAAAACCATCAAACTCTTTTATTTTCTCTTGGCCTCCAAGCAAAATGACGGAAACTAGTAATTAATCAAACTCACTCAGGGCCCTATTCAAGGCCCGCTGCTCTCATTAATCCAGACACGTTTGTGTTTTGTTTTATAATGTAAAAACACGCTAGAAGCGGCTGCACTCTTTTTTTTTTTTAGGACCCTTGAGCACTGACCCTTAAACAAGTCAAGTTGATCCTGATTGAGTGAAACTGTGTTAAGATCTGGGAGCAGAATAAACATGTTCGGTACATGATATGAGTGGTTCGCACACCTGGATGTGTCTCATTAGGCACTGCCAATCAAAAACCCGGCATATTAACAGAACAGTATTCAGGCATTCATGTAGCCTTGAAGCAACAAGGTCCTGGGTTCGGTTCTCCCTGTGCATGTGTGGGTTCTCTCTGGGTACTCCGGCTTCCTCCCACAGTGCAAAAACATGACAGGTCTGAACAAATTGATCCTAGGTTGTTTGTCCTGAGATGGACGGACAATGCCTGCTGGGAAAAGTGTTGACACAAACTGTCTACTACCATTAAATAATCGCTTTTCTGTTTACCTGCATTGTTTTGCTGTTCATTCTATCATCTTATTAGTGGTTTTAATGTAAACCAATGCATAGGATCTTTATGTATTTTGCTTCCAATGTTTCCCACTCTAAGACTCGTTTCCTGTAGTTTTATTGAGTCCGTTTTCATTTCTAGCCAGAAGATTAAAAAAAAATCACACTCTCTTCTCTTTTAATTCAGATTCCACACTCGCATTATTAAGTAGAGAAGTCAAAAGTAGCAGCTATTTAAATATAATTTCTTAAATGATCATTAGAAGGGTGTCATATGTATCTGTCCTCCAAACAGGGACGGTTCAAATGGCCATTTCCAAACAGACTGAGGTCTGTCGTTCCAACAGAGAGAAAGAGATCATTCATGAGTGAAAGACATTTAGGACTGCTGTCAATTTTCCCAGGACTGGAAATGCATCCATCGCACTCTAAAAACTTTAGTACATATGTTAAATGTTTATAGTAATTAGAAAAGGCCTAAAAATGTATGAATCCTTATCTAAAGTGGACAGGTTAAATGGCTACGCTGGTTTTCTCCCTAACAATATGGCAATATGGCTAAGGTTCGCCAAGTTTCATCTAAATAAAATAGCTTACAATGTTTCTTTTGGACGTATTAAAGTAAAGTTGAGCTGTTTGGCCATAATGTTTAGAGAAAACCAAAACTTCTCCACACTAAGGCCGTTCATAGCAGCTCTCCAGCAGGATGGTGGAGGAAGGTTGGTCCGGGATTGTTACGCAGCCACAGGACGTCGCAGGCATCGAGCCGACTATGAACTCAACTCTTTGCAAAAGTAATCTGGACTCAAATCTGAGGCCAGTTTAAACATCTTAGATTAAAATTATTCTAAAACCTCGACAAAAATCAGATCTTTCTTATTATCCGATGTGAACGGTCGAGGCAGATGAGCGTTCACACTGAGCCTGGTTCTGGTTCTGTGGAGGTTTTTCCTTCCCGTTAAAAGGGAGTTTTCCTCTCCACAGTCGCTTCATGCATGCTCAGTATGAGGGATTGCTGCAAAGCCATCAACAATGCAGACGACTGTCCACTGTGGCTCTACGCTCTTTCAGGAGGAGTGAATGCTGCTTGGAGAGACTTGATGCAACCTGCTGGGTTTCCTTAGAGAGGAAACTTTCTGACCAACCTGGAGGATTTGATGGAATTTGACTTTGGAAAGTGCCTTGAGGTGACATGTTTCATAAATTGGAGCTATATAAATAAAATTTAATTGAATATGTAAAACGCAAGAACCGAAAGAGTGAGCGGGGTTTGTTTCAAAGCGTTTAGTGTAGCTCAGGGTGCAGAGAGGAAGTCAGTCAGAGATGCTGTCTTACATTTTATTGTGATGGGAGTCATAAAAATGGAGCAAACCTAACATGGAAACCATACAAAAAGACAGTGGATTTACAAAGGGTTGAATAGACAAACGTTATGCAGCCTTCAACGGTACAATGGAAAAAATACAAAGTTGGCACGCAACAAAAGACGGGGCGGCGGGACGATGCAGATTTGGCTTCATCAAATAAAAAAAGGGAGGATTAAACACTTCATAACAAGATCCTTCATTAAAACGGCGACGACTCATGCGTTTAAAGTCACAGAATTCAGTAGCTTAATAACGACGGATGCACATGTAACAGTTTCTATTTCTCACTTCATTCCTGTCTTTTTTTTCCTTTATTTTCTCAGCTTAAAACAAAAGTCAAGTTTACGGAGTACACTTTTTTAATTTTCTTTTTTTTTTTTCACTATTTTTTTTATTTATTTTTTTGTTAACAAACTTCATCTCCCAGAACCACATTTTGGGAATCCTTGTTTGTCTCAAGAGTATTTTTCATACTAAAATATATTATTGTATCAATTCAAACTACAGTAATGTACACTACAATGTGTAATAAATAACCAAAAAAAAAAAAAAAGAAAATATAAAAATAAGACACATAAATATAAAAAAGTTTTCTAAAAACTAAACCGGATTTTTTTTTTCCCTTGTGAAAAGGGTTGAAATACTGCTGTTATTGACACAAACGCATAAAAACTAAAAAAAAAAACAACAAAAAAAAGGAATAAAAACAAACCACTATAAATACTGTTTGGTGAAAAAAAAAAACTCAAAACTCTTCAGAGACCACATTCACTAATGTTTGTTACCTGAAGTGCGGACAGCTTGTCACAGTTTCTGTGTTTGGAGCGAAAACAAGTGCGCAAGAGGGAGTCAGGTCTAATTCGGTAGTATTTTAACTTTTCTTTCTTTTTAAGCCAAATTAAGATAGAAAAAAGATAACATTAACCTGGACTGAGGACACGTTCAGGAAATACGACATAATTCTGTCACGCTAGTTTACAGGGTTGAAGATACAGGTCACCAGTGAGTTGTCCCACTGGCTATAAGTATTTACCAACAGCAAATATGTAATTATGTGTAGAGAAACCATGTGTAGCTTGTTTCGCCCGTTAGGACCAGATGCAAGAACTTTGTCCACCTCACGCCTTTGTCCTTTAAGACCAGAAATGGCTCTAAATGGGTTTTAGGGAAAAGAAGCCAAGGGGACGTACATTTCAGCTTCAAAGACTGAATTCAACTAAATATAATATATAATCTTTTACTATTTATACCGCGACAAGATAAGATTTCGGCTTTTATTTCAGTTTATGTTTTTGCTCCTACTACAAAAATGCACATGAGTAAATCCTGATTTATAGCACCTCCTGCTGTGTCGTTAATCACTCTGGCTGCATTTTGGAAATTTTAAACCTCTTTCCAAATGTGTTTCTGAAAATAATTCAACGCTCACAAGTGAGTGGAGTAAAGAACAGGGGAATTAGCTCAATTAAACGAGCTACATACATATTAAAACCAAATACAAAAAGTTTTCAACCATTATTTCTACTTTGAATATATAGCAATTAAAAAGAGCAGTAAAATATACCGTAAATTTAAAAAAACAAAATAAAAAAAAATTAAGAACTCCTCAGCAGATGTTGCCGCGTTAAACGGCCCATCCTTGTTCCTGAGTTTTGAAGTTAAAACTGTTGCTAAAGTCTTTCTCAGTCTTTAAGGAAACACTTGGGTCAAACATGTTGCATCAGGCCTGAACGGGTTTAAACCGGTTTAAGGGACTTAAAAAAAGCCACATGGTAAACCTTTTTTAGCGTATGGTATTTCGCCAAATGATTCTAAGCGTACTTCATAGTTTGACAAACAAAAAAATAAAATCAACACTGTGGTTAAAATATGCTGTAAGTTGCTTTTTTTTGTGTTGCATCGTAAAATATTAGAAAAGTTCTGTGACAGGTTAGCTGTTCTGTGCGAGTTAACAAACATTAACCAACATGGGCCGTGAGTAAATAAGAGAGGAAAATAATACTGGCTACATGTGAAGAAGAAGAAGAAGAAGAAGAAGAAGAAGAAGAAATAACACTGTTCAATGGCACTTTTAACAGCACACAGGTCTTGCATAAGGCTGGAGGCATCGGGGGTGGAGCAGGAAACAACCTGATCCTTCACATACACTTCCAATATAAGCTGATAACACTGACACGGAAAATAAAGTCGGACCGTAAGCAGGAGAAGCTCGCGAGGATTGAGCGTGCGTGTTCTGGACCCGAAGCCCAGCCTGGACGCCGGGGGTGGGGGTGGGGGGGGGGTTCTGCTCTGAAGACCCCGGCCCGGTCCGAGCTGTGCTGGGCTGCAAAACAGAAGCGCCGATGCTGGCTTTGAGGCTGTGACCTTTTCCTTCCCTGATTGGACAAATTTGGTTATGGCAAACAGAAGCCGCCCTCTCATCCCCGGACCCGTCCCGCCCAGAACCCCCTCTCCCCAGGAATACTTTGTTTTCCTTAAGGCTAACAGTCGGAACTGAAAACAAAACATAATGCTAGCTAGCGCAGGCTAACGCTAACACAAACAACATCCGGCTAGCTAGCCAACATGTATAACACTGAAGGGCATACGATGCATGAGGCATGTATCCGTAGGTAAACTAGGAATACTGTAGTGCAGAGGTTTTTTTTGTTCGTAGAACTCAATTAAATACTGATTTAGGAAAAAAAAAATCATTGGCAATACAAAGGTATAGAAATCTTTCTCTTTACAGGTTAAAATGTTTTCAAACAAGAACAAGATTAGTAACACTGACTGGCTGAGAAAATAAAAGGACGTGGGAACTCTCAGTAACAAGTCTAACAAGATGATAGATGGTACTACTTCGAATCTGTACTTCTATAAACACTTTAAAACATGAATATTTCATTTTTCACAAATAAAGTCACTGTCTTGTTTTTTTTTTTTCTGTTTTTAAGTTCAGGCACACCTGGGTTTTTGTACACAGTAGTGGACCGTTAAGATTAGGCAACCTCCGAGACTTGCTTCTTCTTGATGTGGTTTCCGTCCGAAAAGACTTTTGACGAGCGACAAATCGGAGCCGTCCTGTCCTTCATTTGTTTGTCGCCGCTTCCTCTGACGGTTCGGCGCTACCCGAACCCTCCCTGATAGCTTTGTCTCTTTCTGCGTCGCAGTCGGCCCGTTTCCCGGCCGCTGCGCCTGCGGGTTCCTCCTTTTCCTCGCGCTTCACCTCCAACCTGCCGTTCTCCAGGTGTTCGTTCCCCAGCTCCACTTCCACCACGTCGCAGAACAAATCCTGCGCGTGCCCAGTCTGAGTCTCTTCCTCCTCCTCATCCTCCTCCTCCTCCTCGTCGAAGTTACCCTCGTAGATCTCGCACTCGCCGTCGTCCACCTGCACCACCCGGATGTCGTCCATGCACATGGCCTCTTCGTCCTCTTCGTCGCTCTCCCTCTCGTCGGAGTCCATTTGGGATTGTGGGGTGGCGGTCCGGCTGTCCGACAGAGCCCCGCCGCCGGGGCTGCCGAGCTCCTGCTGAGCTCTCCGTGACCCCCAGCCGGAGCCGGGGGCCGACCAGTCCTTCTTGCAGTAGGAGTAGCGGTGGTTCATGTGCTGCGAGAACGAGCCCGAGTGGGAGAAACGCTTCCCACACTTGTCACACTGGTAGGGTTTCTCTCCGGAGTGCAGCCTGGAGTGTTCAATCAGGTGGTGTTTGTGTTTGAAAGCTTTATTGCAGATGGTGCATTCATGGGGCCGTTTTCCTGCATGGGGGAAACAAGAGTCAGAGGGAAACGCTGCCAAGAGCTAAACATATATTTTATATCAGCATCTTTTGTTCCTTGCAACACTTTAAATTAGGGCTGGGCGACGATTAAAATATTTAATCGCGATTAATCGCATAATTTGCCTGATTAATCATGATTAATCGCATTGTATTTACAAACTCCAAGAATGAATTCAAAAGTAGTGTAATGAGCACTTTTATTTTAATGTTCTGCTGCCATATGAACAAAAGTGTTGTAACATTTGTAGCACTTATCAGTAACACATATTTAGTGTAAAGCTCAACTTAAACTTGTTTTTTTTAAAACAAAAAATAGCAATAATAATAAATTAAAGGTTATTGCCACTAACAGGGAATTCTCTTTATGGGGAAAAAATCTACCAAAAACAGGCAATTTCTGAGGTAACAGCAGGGAGCAGCATTACCATTTTATGTTCAATACCAAAGTTTAACTTGGCAGTGGTTACAACTAACTTGTTTCTGTCATATTCCATGCTGGAAGAACTTTAAACTGAAATGCTAGCTAACTCGATATGCATGCGTTGCTTGCGTTTATTTGACGTTGACACGCGGTTTTTTGTTGTTGCTTTCTCGCGTGCATATAGTGAATGGCAGGAAAAAACAAGTAAAAACACACGGATACTTTGAAACGAGAAGCGACTTCACCGACGGCGTCGATGCAGACTCCGCTCCGCTCCGCACAAAACTTGTTCCGTTCGCCAACTCACCGCCTCGCCTAAGCAAATTCCTGCGGGAAATACCGCCTTCCGCATGTCGGCTTTGTTTTTTTCCGGGCAGCACCTTTCTTCTTCTTTGAATCCGAGGCTGGGCTGATAGCGAGGTTATTGGCACATTATCGCCACCTACTGTTCTGATTCAAACCCCTACACCGCAGCAACAGACCTTTACAAAATAAAAGCATGTGAGCAACATGCGTTAATGCGCGTTAAAGTAAATATTGCCGTTAATAGTCTAATGAATTAACGCAAAATTAACGCGTTAACTTGCCCAGCCCTACTTTAAATAAGTTGAAAATAACTTAATTAACTACTTGAAATAAGTAGAAATGTAAACGAGTATTTTCAGCTTTCTTCAGGTAAAGCGATGGTTTCGACTTGTATCCTGCAACGTTATCAACACTGGATGTAGTAATTAGCTTCATAACTAGCTTAACCATGCAGCCACATTTGTTTTTTGTTTTTTTGTGACATTTTGTGATATTCCAACTTAGAAACTTCTCCCCATTTAACGGGACCTTGTGTGATCTAGCATCACAGAGATGGGAAAGGTACGGCCCAACTGAACAGCTACCAGGGGACGGCCGTCCACCAACACTGACAGGAATGGAGAGGATTAATCAGAGAGGCAGACCAGAGGCCCATAGTAACTCTGGAGGATCCTCTACTGGCACTTCACAAATCTGACCTTTAGCGAAGCGCGGCGACAAGAGAGCGATTGTTGGAGGAGGCAATAAAAAAAAACTCCTGGTTAAAGTTTGGAACAAACCTGCAGAGGACATGTTAGATGGAGGTGCTTTGCTCAGATGAGACCAAGGCTAACATCAAAACATCATGTGTGGCAGAAAACTAGAAGAGGACGTCCATGACGTAAAACATGGTGAAAACCCTGGAGGACAGCTTGATACATGAGTCTAAACATGCAGCCACAATGACATGGTTCACATCACACAGGCTAGACATAAATTTAACAAATAATTTTAGGCCAGATCTGAAAAACAATGTTAACAGAGGCTCTCCAACTAATTTGAGTTTGAGCCATTTTACAAAGAAGTCTCCCTCCAAAGCTGGCAGAGACTCAACCCCGTCTGACACAGAGGGGCTGAATACAGATGTATGACAGATTGTATTCGTAAAAATAAAAATTAAAAAAATAAAATTAATCACTTTCTTTGACAGTTGAACACTATTTTTGATTGGATCTGTCAAATAAATCAATAAAACACAACAAATACCATGACCTTAAGCCGTAACACAACTGAAAGTGAAGGAGTTTAAAAGTCATGCTTAGTACACATTTATGTTTGCTTTGCCTTTAATGGTCCAGAAAATACAGGCCTTCTAAATGTGACAATAGCGCCCCCTGCTGTTTGGTCTGTACCTGCAGTCAGTCTGATAAATACTATTAATAACTCATAGAAAAAGTAAAAAACGTAATATAACTGAGGGTTATAGCTAGTTAAAAGTTGAATGCAGGTACGAGTCGGGCTTAAAGCCATTTATATTGTTAATATTATATAGTTAAAAAAGTGTGGCAATGTAGAAACATTATAGTTGGAAACCATTGTTATTTGTTATAAAGGAACCCACTTATATGTTATACATTTTAAGAGGGATTCTGGGTAATCTTTAGAACGACAGTTTCAATGCATTTCAATAGAAAAAGGTAAAAGTTAAATGTTTGACCCACAACAGAAAACATCTGAGAACCAACATGCCTGTGCGTGTGAGGGAATACCTGTGTGTTCATATTTGTGTCTGAGCAGTGAGCTGCCCTTCTGGAAGACCTTGGAGCACAGATCACAGGGATAAACGCCGTTTTCCAGCCGTCGCTTCTTGGTCTCTAGCTCCTCTGCCGAGGAGGCGCCATCGGCGACGCTCTCTGGACGCGTCTCCTGCAGAACAGAACACATTCCCTCCATGACCACAGAGGAAAGGCGGCTCGGACGGGAGCCCAAACGACAAGCTGCGACAGCACCAACCACTGAGCTATATAATACACTGGAGTGCTGATTTTGCCGAAAAACTGAAGTCACTGGCCGCCATCTTGCTACTCCCTACTCTCACAGAATCCCATAGAATTTGGTTGCAACAAGCAGTTTTCTGGCTTTGTGAAAACGTTTCACAGGTAATTATACAGTCAGTGGATGTACTAACACCATCAACTACTAGGAAATTAGGTGCTGAAATATTTTACATGTTATTCATATTAAATATATATATATATGTATATATAAGTATGTGTATATGTATATATATGTATACACATATGTAAATATATGTTTTTGTATATTGTTATTTATATAAGTGTAGCTATTAGAGTAACGACTGCAACCATGCACCATAGCTGCAACAATAACTGTAATAACTTATGTGCAATAAGCTATTTAAACAAGGTGCTATAATCCGTGCATTAAGCCTGTGCAATAGTCCTGTATAAACTGTATATTAACATATGTGCAATAACCTATTTATACATAGGAGTGTACAGAATTGTATATTGTGTATAGCTGTATAACTGTATCTAACTGATTCTACTTACCTACTTTGACACCTTCTTCTGACTTTTGACTATTGAGCCGATGGGACAAGTGAATTTCTCCACTGTGAGATCAATAAAGCTTATCTTATCTTATATATTTATAAATGTTAAACATATATATTTAAATAAATAAAATGCAAAATATTTCAGCACATGACTTTCTCAGTACTTGATAGTTTTAGAACATAGCATAAAAGTATATGGCTTTTGACATTTTAAAGGTTTTAAGCCCCCTGAACATGAGAAAACCCTCGTTATTCGATGCTGTAGCGCACATATTCCCTAGTTACTGGAGGAAAATAGGGAGTACCAATATGGCGGCTGGTGGCTTCAAAGCGACTCGTTCTAACAGCGGGCGATTAGCACTCCAGTGTATAATAATGATCAGTGGGACCAACCTTGTGGCCGTTCAGCACCACGGTCTTGGCTCCAGAGGCGTTGCCGGCGGTAGCAGCGTAGGTGTAGGTGAGCTGGGGGATGAGGATGGTACGTTTGGTGGTGGCGTTGATGGCACTGAGGCAGCCCACCGCTCCCTGACCGGCGATGGCCACCAGGGTTGGCAGCTGGGCGGTGGTGACGATGTTGACAGGGTTCCTGGTCTGGGGTGTGGTAACGTAGAGGGTTTGACCGTCCTTCCTCAAGCAGGTCAGGTTCAGAGGCTGCTCCTGCTGCTTTGCAGGAGGCGTGGTTTTGCTCTCTAACGGCGGGACGTCTTGTTTGGGAAGAGACAGATCCAGAGGCTCTGCTTGGGGGTCTGCTTCCTCCGGGTCCTCTGGCTCACTTTTGACAATAACAAGATCCGTACTGAGGGACAGGGAGTCCGACGGGGAGCTGGCGCGTGACAGAGCTCTGTCAGAGTCCTCCTGGGTGCTGGTCTCTTTGTCATTTAAAGTGTCCTCTGAGCTGGAATCCGTGGCTTTAGTCTCCTCCGAGGGATCTGCGTCCTCGGCGCGACATTTACTCGTGCTTTTCCCAGAGTTCATCTTGACAAACCACTTCCTCACCACCTCCACGGGAATACTGACGGACTTGGCGATTTTCGTTAGCTCCTCCTCGCTGGGATTGGTGTTGGAGGCGAAATAGGTCTTGAGGAGCGAGAGGAGGTCGTCCACCGGCGGCTCCTCCAGGATCACGCCGGCTTCGCTGAGCAGCGCGGCGAAGGACGGGTCCAGCGCGGCCGAGTCCACGGCCTCGCCGTTGGCCGCTTTGCGATGCTGCAGGAGATGCAGCGCCTCCAGGTTGTCGGGGCAGTCGTCGCACAGTAAACATGTAGTGGCGGCGCTGGACTTGGGTTTCAAAGCTGCGTCTTTCACAGCTCCTTCAGCCGCTGCCTCCGTCGGTACGTCTCTAACGGGCTCCGCCACTGGGTTTCTCTTCACGCTGAGGTCTGTCACCTCGGGCGTTTGGGGTCTGTCCGTTTTTGTCGGGGTCGCGGGGGCAGCGGCCGCAGTGGTGACGGCGGGAGCCGGGGGAGGGTTGTTTTTAATGACGAGCGGCGTGGGCAGGGCGGCGGCGGTGGCGCCCGCTGCGGGGCTGATGCTGTAGTTGATGATTATCTTTGTGGTACCGTCGTGGTCCACGAAGGCGGGCAGGCTGATGATCTGCTGCTGTGGCTGCTGGACTACGATCCCCTGCTTCCCCTGCGTCACCACCCCGTTGGCCGAACCCAGCACCTGCCTGAGCACGTTGCCGTCCATCGCCACCTTCAGCACGCTCTGCAAGTCGTTCAGATTGATGCTGACCGGCGACATAAGGCCCACCGTTGGCACGACCATGGCGACGCCCTGAGGGAGGGCTGCCGCCGGCTGCGCCGTCCCCCCGTTCACCACTCCGTTGCTCCCAGTCGAAGTCGCCGGTGGCGGCATGACCGGCTTACACTCGTATTCCACAGGTTCGGATTTGATCTGGGTGACGGGCAGCTGCTCCTGGAGGGGTTTGCTTTCAGTCTTTTCTTTGACGGTCACTCGCGCTGGAGCAATTGCAACGGGTTTAGTCTGAGCGCTCGGGGATGTGGTCTTGACCACCGTTACTGTCACGTTGTTTGGTGCTGCGGCACCCACACACTTCTTGCTACTGATGTGGGAGCTGTAGGAGCCAGAGTGGGAGAATCGCTTCTTGCAGTTGGAGCATTCGTATGGCTTCTCACCTGGAAGAGTCAAAGACGGCAAAGACTAGTTTAAAGAGAGGCTCTTCATCCTTCGTAGTTTCAGTCTGCCCAGTAGTTCTATTAATTGTCTTACTATTACAATGTTATCTTTATTATAATCAATATTATAAGGCTCATTTGCAATTTAACTCTACTTTTATATTAAATGTTTGTTTTTTTGTATTTTACAGGGAACAGAAACGAAACCGGAAACGTTATTATTTTTTTTTATGTTCTGGAACTGGAACACTTATTTAAAAATAATGGTAACCGGTTAATACCGGTTTTATTTCGTTCCTCAAAGTTTTCGTTGCCTAATTAACTAAAAAAAAAAAAAAGTAATTATTTTCCTGCGCACGTTATCATGACGGCTGAGGTTCACTTCCTGTGCGACGTTCGCTGACTGAATGGAGAGAGAGTGGTGTCTCCACTAGAGCTACACATGTTAAATAAGAGGTAAATTACGATCCATCGTTAAGTAAAACGCTCATTCCAAACACAATATCAATAGCTGGTTTAAGCTGGATGAGAAAGATGTGACATAATTATATAGCTTTAAACAGCTGATAGGAACGAAATTAACCGTTCCGGGAACAGTATTTTTTTGTTCTAACCGGTTCGGGAACGTCAATTTATTGGTGGAACTCATAATCGGAAACGTTATAATTCCGTTTCTGTTCGGAACGAATCGATTGGGAAAAAAAATCGGTTCAAAGCCCTGATTATAACTATAGTTGGTAATCCTGTTCAAAAACACGTTTTACTATACTGGCTATAATCATCCTTCCATCCTGAAAGTAGTAAATACATTATGTATTCAGAAAAGGAGGTTAAAAAAGCTGCAGGCCTGTAAAAACTAACCAATCAGGACCGCAACTTAGAATCTTACAGAGGCGAAAGTTCTGCCGCGACCTACAATACAGCCGACTTTAACGTGTGAAAAAGCACTGAGATGTTTTAGCCAGCACAACAAACTCTGCGTAGACTGCGAGCTGTGCACAATCCTCATACTCAAGCAATTGCCCACGTTTCTAGTGACAAATTGATACATTTCCCACACTTTTGCTAGTTTTGGAGAGCAGGGGAATGTATACTCGAGAGTTTAATGAGATAGTTGAGCGCCTAGTGGCGTCTAGTCTCCACCATTCAGCCACTGCACACCTGCGGCGCAGAGAGTGACTGATGCTGCGCATCATTACTGCTCCCAGCTTGGAGTATCTGCTTGCCGTCACAGATAAAACAGTTAAATGTGCCGAGAAAAATTCATCTAGTTTGTGCAAATGTGTCAGCTGGACGTTCAGAGATGTGGGAGCCTTTAAGTAGCAGGCATAATGCTTTTATAATCCACTTCCCATGTGGTTTAAATATCTCAAATTGCTACATTTAAGAGGGTAAAAAGGACAAAACTAAAGTAGAATTTAAAAAATAAAATCAAATAAAGTTAGGTATAAGTCTTGAACAGCAGGGACGTTTACCCTTTATGGATTTCTCTCTGGGATTTCATAAATATAGTCAATTTGAAACTTCTCCCTGTGAACACAGGAACAGACTTCTTTTGTGAGCTCAACTTATCCCAAACTGTATTTTAAGATATACATGCTTACGTTCATAAATATCCTACCAGCCTGTAGAAAGGAGTTTATTACAGCCTGTTAAAAGAAATCAACAACATGATGAGAATAACATTAAAGCAAAAAGAGCTCTGGTATCGGAAAAGTATTGGTATTGCCAGATACCGATATTCTGGTATCGGATCGGAAGTGAAAAAACATGGGTCGGTGCATCCCTATATTTTATCAAGCAGGAAAACACACTGAAATTCAATCATCCCTGATTTACACAGGAGAACATAAAAAGTGTGAGAAGAGGCCAGGCTGTGTGTCTGACCGCAGACTACCTGATGTCAAGGAGAACCACTTCATTAATGTCAGTAACATAGCATCTTATTGATGAAAACAAGATGGTGTCTGTCCTGCTGGAGTGCTTTCAATTGAGCGAGAGACAAACAGCAGACAACCAGAGAAAGCACCTTGTGAGAGTTGCGAGGGAGAGGGATACTGCAGATAAAGTGGTTGCCTGCGTATCTAATAATGCGTCTAATGTAATAATAAGTTGGCCTCACCTTTTTTTTGTTTTTTTTTGCTTTGCCCACACCCTAAATAGTGGCTACAGAAAAACTGTGAGCCACCCAAAAGCAACTGGGGCTGGCCAGAAGACTGCCCAACAAGATGGAGGCCAACATTTTATATGATCCTGAGCGTCCTTCAGAAAGAAATGGCAGCAGGGACAACTCTAGCATCGACACATCCAAGACTATCCACCCTAACAGCAGAAGAGTGGGAGGAAATACAGCCGACACGCGACGTACTGAACCCTGTGAGGAAGTCGCTGTGAAAATAAGACGAGAAGGGTATGCGTATGACTTTATTTTTATAGTGTTGTGATAATAATGCGGTTTAGTCGGCTTTGTTTTAAACCATCACATAGAAAGTTATAAAACGGTCAGTTGAGCTGCCTGGCTTGAGCTAGGCAAGCCAGGGACAACATCAGGGACAACTTTTGGTTTAATGTTTCTATTTTCAAAGAAAAAATAGAAATAGAACTAAATGGAGCGTATAGCTTAGTTAGTTCTCAACAAATGTTAATGAAGAGCACAATTATCATTACTATTAGTAATAATTTAAATTAATTACAACAGCAATATAAACATTATCGTCCTTGTTGTTACCGTCAGGCCCAAACCTTGTTTTTCCTTTCTCTCAGAGATGCACTGATACAGTTTTTGCCGATCCAATCTGACACCTGGGCTAAGCGTATCGGATGACATTCCGGTACCGATCCGATACCCGGTACCAATCCGATGCTACTGTTGAATGAATAAACCGTGTACCTTGCCCTGTGAGTGAAGATATCAGGCTTGACAGAAACATTGTTAAAAAATAAAGTTCTGCATGTTCTTTAGCATGGTGCTGTTGGAGGTGCTTATTTAAGTTTGTGGTGTTGAATTTACCAACCTTACCACGTTCCTCACAACTCATGCATTGCAAATACTGCATGTTGCAGTTGGACTTGTTGGCGTATCAAGTTTGAAATGTTTCCAAATAGCAGACTTGCTCTATGATGCTCTATGTTTGCTCATCGCCGGCTGCTCTGAATGAATGCCGTTGCAAACATAGGATACAAGTGACTAAATCGCCGTAACAGCATTGCAGTGTATGAGAATGAGCTAAAATGGTGCATTTATCCTGAGGTGGATACAAGTATTTTAATACAGAAATCCAAACACAACGTCATGATTTGAAAGAACATGGCGCCACAAATTGTGTGTTGATTGTTTCTATCCAATATGTGCGACTAAGTTATTAAAGTTTAATACACATTAGATCAACTCAAAAGGCATAGCAAAGTGATCTCAATGTGTTACTTGGTTGGTTGCCTGATAACATGCTTTGTGAGGAGCCTGTCTGTGTAACATTTTTTATTTTTTATAAACAGTCTGTTTTTTTTTTGATGCACGTTTTTGTATTTGCACTTTCAAACCACCCTAATTAGTGGCCCAGTTCTTTAATCTGAGTCTGTTTTTAATAATTCTTATGTTGCAAATTTTCCCTCACTGTACAATTTCTATATCTCTTGTTTTTATATATATATTTTTTCTTACCATTTTTTGTGTATCTGTATTCTTCCATTTGGCTTTCACCTTGCTGCAGGTACACTTTGGGACAGTAAAGGATATTTCTATTCTAGCATTTCCTCCAAGAGGAGTGGATCAGTGGGTGCCGCTCCGCTGTGACAGACGGCGGTCGTGTGCGGATTTGAGCAGCTGAGTGTTTCTGGATTTGTTAGTGGGCTCCTTACCACTGTGAATGCGCAGGTGTTCCTTCAGGTGGTGTTTGTATTTAAAGGCCTTTGAACATTCGGTGCACTTGAACTTGCGGGTCCCACCGGTTCCTCCTGATCCTGTAGAGGACTGCGAAACGTGACGCTGTGAGACATAACAGAGGTGTTCGGAGAATCGATTTGCACAAATGAAAAACTGGTAGTTTAAAAACACACATCAGATCAAAGAGTAATGCATTATCTAAAAAACTGTACATTATCATGTTGTTTTGCTGATACGTGAGAGAAATAATGGTGGGTGTGGGTTTGTAACAAGCTATGACCTGTAATAGTTTGAGTCTGCCACTGTTTAGTTTTCTGTTTTGGGTTCTTTCCTGTTTGATTTCTGTTGTTGTTTATGTTCTGTCTCTGGTGTGTTTTTGAGTTCTGCTAGGATCTCGGCACTGATGCCTGGTCTGATTACTCACGCTGCACACCTGCTCAGCTCCATCCCGCCTGCAATCATCTCTCACCGGTTTCACCTGTTTCCACCTCCATATAAACTGTGATCAGACCAGTCATCGGTGCCAGGTCATTTTTCCGTGCCGATCCTGCTTGTTTTCTGTTTGCCTGCCTGTAACTCAACGTAGTTCTGATCCAATCTGTTTTGGTCTGGATAATCTGACCTGTTCTGCCCTTCTGTTACTTGGCCAGCCTGACTTCTGACTAGTTTATTTTAATATGTCGGCTTTGGGCTATTTTTGAGTTTTTGGACACTGACTCCCTGTTTTTTGGCTTGGTGCCCATTTTTGGTTTCTGACTGTTGACTTCTGTTAATAAATTGCCTTTTATTCCAACCTCTGCTTGTCTGGCTGAATATGGGGTCTTCTCTCTGTGACTCATAACACAAACAGCTTTCCTACTGATTCAGTGGCTTTTAATGGATGAGGAAGTGTGCTTAGCCCGGGGAATGTCATATTTTCTGTTAACTGTCTGGACCTGGTCGGTCCACGGCAGCCCTCGATTCCAACACCAGCTTTCCTGCATGTTTACTGAGTGTTTATGGTGGGAAAAATCAAATACTAAAAGGATTGAATCATGCCGCCTGACTAATCAGAAACCCTCAAATCAACCGGGAGCTGGCGGCTGTTTTTCCACTTTTAGAGCTGATTTCAGTCTCGCCCTGTGGCCTTGTTAAAACGTGTCGGATGACACCTGGGGGCCGTGAGGTGTTACCTGCTCCCTGTTGCCTCGGTGGTGGCTCATGTGCCTCTCCAGCTGCGAGCGGTAGGTGAAGGTGTAGCTGCACTGCGAGCAGCTGTAGTTGTCCTCGCTGGTCTCGTGGCGATACTTAATGTGCTCCTTCAGCGAGGCGTTGCGTTTGTAGCCCCGAGAACAGTACGGGCAAATGTGCAGCTGGGAGAAGCTGTCGGGCGTGCCTGCAGGGAGAAAACCTGGGGTGAGAAGTTCTTGAGGTTTTCCATTTTCCGTCTGCTTGAAGCGGACTGTGTTCCTCTTCTGTCTCTTCAGGGGAGTTAACAGATCTTTTTTTTTCATGTATGCAAACTTCCTGCACGTTTCCCATTTCAGTTTGTTTGCTTCAGATACTTTTATAGCCTACTTCCCCTGACATTTAGGTATGAAACCTTTACCCTGAAAACAGTAGTCAGAATCTCCCATCTGCATATGTGCCACACATCATGAAACCAGACGGTGTGGGAGAGTTCTTAGATCAACCAGCACGGTAAAAGCACATTTCAACGTTTATTTTAGCATGCTGCGTAACTTAAATCAGCACAAGTTCAGGGCTGGACAATAAATTGTATTTGCAATATAATCACGATTTTAATAAACGCAATTTCCAAATTGCACAGGTCTGTGATTTCTGACTATGTTACAATTAAAGAAAAAATGCGTCCTTTAGGTGTCGGTATTGTGTTTAAAGTGGGTTTGCCTCCACATGTAAGGGAAGAGAGTTGCAGCAGTGAGATAATCTAATTTTATTATTTGTTTTAGACTTTATACAATCATACTTTTTTACCATAAACTTTCAGGAATCTTACCACAGCATTAAGTACCGGTCAAACTGTTTAATCTGTTTAATACTTTGTGTTTAACCAGGATTGATGTCCAACTCAATTAAAAGCTATTCTCTTGAATAATAATTGTCTGATTAATACAAATGAAAAAAGGGCCAACAAGATTTATCTAAAAAAATCTTTTAAATAGTCTACAAACGTCTTTATCTACTGGCCATTTTTGTTGCTTGTGGTACTACTCAAGTTTAAAATAAACTCAGTCTGTCAATTGAGTGGATAACCCTTAAAAACTATGCTTATGATCTGTGATTTCTACTTAAAAGTTAAAAATCGCAGTCCTCGTGCTTTGCTGGCATCTAAACCAGATCCAGTGTTTGATTCATTTTAACAAATACAACAAACGTCTGTTGATGCATTTGGCAGACGCTTACAAATGAGGATATAGCAATGCGGTTTATATTAAAGCTACTTGGAAGCAAGACCACTTGTCTGGTTCAGTCAGAGTAGAAACAGAGAGCAGGCATGTAGGGAAGAGCAGAACGAGAGTGAAGAACAGGGAGGGAAAGGCTCTCTGCACAGACAGGGACGCTCCTCTGAGAGGACTGCAGATGTTTGGGGACATTACAAAATTACAAGACTTGTGAAATATAGTTATTAATACAATTAAGAAAATAGAGATAATGTATTTTAGCATGTCTTTATGCATTTAACTTGCTTGGAAATTAATAGCAATAATAAAAACAGCATCTAAAACAGAGCCTGTTTAAATTTACCAAGCACACTTTAAGTTTAAATGTATTAACTTTTTTTATTCTACACCCACGCATTAATGACTAGGTTTTCAGTCAGTAACTCAAAAGCCAAAATTCAGATGGTTAAACAAGTTAAAAACCCAAAATATTTCTTTTCAATCCAAATCCAAGACTTTTTTCTGAAGGTAAGAAAATTTGTGTTACTTTGTTTTTTCTTCGTTATATCACAACCTGTTAATTTCCTCATGACTTAAAAAAAGGATTTAGGAATAGTTATGAACTAAATAACTTTCGACTTTCTTCTTTCACATCCAGAACCACTTGATGCACTGATTGGTCGGCTGCAGAGGTAAAACGCACCACTTTGACCTTCAGCCAGCAGTTCTTCAATGTCCCTTTTTCATGTTTTCAGTCGAGTTTATCTTTACAAATGTCTGAAGAGACTCTTGTCCTGGACGCCATGCTTCACTATTCACTTTGACATCAAGTCCTTAAAAGTCATCTGATCCAGTTTCATTGGGATAATCAACAGGCTACTTGTTCTTTTGTAATGAAACAGGAAGTTAAACGCACTGCTACACAATAAAATCTCATGATTTTAATGCAACAAAAAGAGCAGCGCTTTGTTACCGTTTTCATCAGCGTCTGCTGTCTCGGCCGGACTCTGCACGTCTTCTGGAGCTTCGGGATAAATGATGGCTGTGTCGCCCTGCTGGAGAATCTTCTCCACTAGAGCGTCCTTCACCTCCTCCTCGTCCTCCTCCTCCTCCTCTGACACACACTCCTCCTTCACTGAAACACACACCGATGAGGATCATTTCAGCAGCAGAGGAGTTTACCCATACGGAGCGTTCAGACCAGTCCTTGAAATGAAATCTGTTGGATAGGAGGTTTTGAGACATTTTTCCTGTTTCTGTGCTTATTTGCGGACCCTCCTCATAGTGATATGTGAATAAATTATTTACTTAATGTTACTGAGTAACATATTAGACGACATATTTAGGCATAAATATGCTTTGAGCCAAATGTTTACTGCAGGAATCTAATAAAGTCCTGATTTAATACGGATTTTAAGAACCACCACTAGGGGGAGCCAAATTACTTTTAATAATTCTAAGAGGTAAACAACGAGGTAGGTTCTGACTAATTCTTGAATGTTTATAAAACTGATTAGTATTTTAAATTTACAAGTATCAGAAACTTTAAGGATAATATTTAAGAAATTGGTTTCATCAAAAGGTTAGATTTAAAAATCGAATTTGTTAAGTTTGTTCTTGTCAAAATAAAAAGCCTTTGAAACAAGAGGAAAGTCAGAATAATGATCTCTTTTATTTTCAGAATCCAAGAATAAAAGAATAAAAAGAAAAGAAGGCTTTTGTAGCGCTCATTCCAAGAATAATTCAACTATCATCATGCACTCTACAATTGCTATCAGTTCAAACAGACATTTTTAGGCTTTAGTTTGTGTTCATTTATTTATCAGAGACAATATCCCATGTTAATGATTGTTTTTAATTGCCACAACAGCTACAAGTCGATAATTCTGTGGGGAAAACCATGCTAAAAAACCAAAACAGGCAGGTAAGAGAAAGGAAATATAAAAAAACAACCCTTATTCAATCATTTCTTTTGTTGTGCACACAACACCTCCAGTCAGCAAAGGCAGAACTGACTGGATATTGGAGACAGACTGTGATCCATCAAGATGAAAGGTCAGAGTACCTCCTACCTCCTCTGTGTGCGCCCCAACAACACCACGGGTGAGTTTGCAGGCAGCTAAAGATAACAACAATGCTTGAGCTAAAGCTATAAAAGGGTTAGATATATTCTGAAATAATCTGATCTGGCTGGGGGGGATCTGTTAGGGGGAAAATCACGATAGTAGGGAGAAGGTGTGTAGCAAATATAATGCCGTCTCTCCACCACAAGCTCAACTATGGATCAGATCTTTAGTTTTTTGCTGCCTGGAAACTAACTTCTACCAAAGATATCCTCTTGATTCTTTTAAATCAAGATTAAAAACACATCTGTTTAAAATTGCCTTTGACTGTTCTAGTTAAAGAGTTTTACTGTTTTTAATGTTCTTTTTTGTTACTACATTCTATCCCTACTTGCTTTTATTCTATTTTCTATCTACATTTTATTATTTTGCTATATCTTAATCATGTAAAGCACTTTGTATTGTCTTGTACTGAATTGTACTATATAAATAAATTTGCCTTGCCTTGCCTTACTTATCTATTTCTTTGTTCTGAGAGGCCTTATCAATAAGAAAACAGTGGTGTGCTACAGCTGTAGTATATCAGAGGCTATACATTTATTAAACATTAAGTAAAACCCAACCATATATAGCAGATAGCTGCATCGTTAAGCTTTTATTTCGAAACATTATCAAGAAATGGGTTTAGTGCAATTTTTAGTGCAATTTTTTTAATTTTTCTGTCTCTACACTAATTAAATATTTATAATCATACTTCTGTGGATTTTTGGCTTTTGATGAGAAAGTTTTCCAAAGCAGCTTTTAGCTGCTTCTGTAAGGATCTAAACTTTGAAATCAGGACCTGCTGCATCAGAAAGACCTGCTGTTTACTGCAGCCTGTAACAGCAGGTGAAAAGGGAACTGGTGCAGAGGCATCACTTCACGTTCTGCGTGTGAAAGCGCCGGTAACGAGCAGTGAAGTGAAACTGTAACCACCCCTGCTATGGAAATGAAGCCATTTTAAATGCAGGCAGGACTGATGCTAAGGGGCACGCCTCTTCCTGCTGAGACCTGTGCTCACAGAACCAGTCATAAAAAGAGAAAAAGAACCAGTCTCTACTGAGCTCTGTGTATGGGAGCCTTCATAAAGAGGCAGGCTCAGGCCAAGCCCTGTTAAACCTTGTTTTAAACACAAATCTTAGCTTCCCATGATCTCACCCAAAAGCTCTCCAAATCTCTTTTCCCCTGTGAGACTCCCTCCGCCTGCCTTTCAGAGTTTCATCTTTACCTCAGTGTTCGCACTCCTCTGTCTTCTTTAATCACCCTCACTCCCATCAACCTAAAATCTTCCTCTGGTCTGTTCTGTATAACTCAAATGTATGCGTTTTGGCGCTTATGTTTAAATCTAAAGACTCAAACGAACAGTTCTGGTTGCATGTCCTCATAACTTGTTCTTATGGCATTATAAATTAAACCCTCTGAATAAAAGCTGATCAAAAATATGAAAGAGGTCAAGTTTAAAGAGGGGCTCTGCAACCTAATAAAAAGAGGTGTTTTTTGCCCTCAAATTTATAAAGAGCCACAAAAAGAACACGACCCTTCAGAAAAACCAATGCATTAGTTGGTTAAAGGAGCTATAAGTAAGATATTTACTGTAAAATCAGCCTAAATGATTCTCATCTGTCATCTGGGATGGAAGTAACATTCCCTATAAACAATCGGTCCTCTCCATCAACAACGTCTTCGTCACGTTTTTCTCCTTTGAAACCTAGAAGTACGGTCCAGAACAGAGTGTAGCCCGTCTTTACTTCCTGGTTCCTGAGCCAATCATATGAGAGTTCCCAGGGTTCCCAAAACAGAGCGCAGCATTTGGTATTTTATCTTGCCAAAAGAACAACAGAATGCAAACATGGAAACCAGTAAGAGAAGCGGCCCCAAAATAAAACAGAATACAATATTATATCCCTGTGCTGTGGAAGTAAAAGTTCACAACAGCAACACACCGTTTAAAAATGGTCTATTAGATTGTTGTGATTGGCAAGATGTTGTACTGATTTAATCCACAAGGTGCCAGTAATACTTATCGCTCCTTTAAAACATTAAACAAACAGCTGTCAATAAATAAATACATCTATATTTAGTAAATACATGTAGATTAATGAATAAACAATACTTAGTATGTAAAATGTTCTTGTTTTTGTTTTGAAATTTAAGAACTGAAAAAACTTTCTAGGTTTTAAAAGGAAGGAAAAACGTCACACTTTTATAGGAGAATTAAAAAAAGTATGCATTATTTACAGTAAATAAAAAAATATTAATTGTTTACAGCCAAAAGACAAAAAAAACAAACAAAAAAGCTAAACAATATCCAAATCTTCCTGATAACAATGATTTTTTTTCTATTTTAATGAATTCTTAGCAGCTATTTAATGAATACCAGTGAGATGTTGCTCAGAGCACCAGAGCTACACCAGTGCTGCCGTTTTTCATGCTTATGTTCCAAGGCTTTACAGCCGCAAATATAGACCCACTGCACACTCATGCGTTCTTTGCGATTTACAAACATTGCGGTTGTTGGTAAAAAGCAGGAGTCGACGATAAAATCAGCACCAGAAAAAATCTATATTGCACGGAGAAAGAATTGCTTAAATTAAAAAAGCAATAAATTAACTATAACTGGATCCAGACTTGCTGGGAACAAGTGGCCAAGGTCTCTATTTTATCCACCACCCACTATAATTTACACAGGACTCTCTGGAGTCCAGGCAAGTCAGTGGAGCTTCTACCTGATTTTGTTCGGGGCGTGTTATATTTTGAGGAGTCAGACAACGCCTTTTTCAGGCCTTTTTTTTCTTTCTCCTGGTGGTATTTACTCATAAATCAAGGCCGTGTCGGTCTAGCATGTATAGATTCGCTGTCAGGGTCGGCTATAACCCAAAAGATTATTTAGATCACAGTCTTCATTATTAATGCATCTGAAAACAAACAGGGCTTTAATTACAGCTTAGAGATTTACAAAAAGAGCGCTGCCGCTGTAGTGAAAAGCTTACTCACAAAGTCAACACAATAATTAAACAATATTATGAAAGTAAACAAGTGAAAATATGCTGGTAGAAAAAAAAGCACATGCAATAATGATCTGAAGGTTCCCACATAAAGGGGGAGGCGCAGGGGACATAGCTTATGTGCGATTAGGAAAAGGAATGAAGAAGATGACGACGACTGAAAAAGAAAAGCTTCTTCATTCACAGTCAGCGTCAGAAACTAACCAGAACTGCCTGCTGGGAGCTTCCCTCCCTAACAACGACGTGAGCTTTAAAAAACACGCCGCCATCATGATGCTTGACGACATTAGAAACAGGTGGGCCTATTTATGTGCGTGGGCCTGTAACGGGGCCCAGATATTACAACAGTCTCCATTTATGACAGGGCTGCATGTTTTTAACAGAGATGCTTACAATGTCATGGAAAAATTTGTTTTTTTTTTTTCGTTAAATGATGCTGTCAGATATAACATGGAAGGCTGCAGAGTGTGAAAAGCTATCGGTCCTTTTTCTGGAAGCCATCCAGCTCAGTGGTCCTCAGTGGTACCGGGGCGCGCAGAAAGACTAAATCACACATTATTCACAATTTGCTATCTGAGCCTGTTTTTATTTTGAAAAATGTTTTATTTTGAAAAATGACCACATTCTCTTTGTTACATCGCTCATATCAACAAATGTGCTAATTGCGTCATATTTGGTGACTAACTACATCGTTAAGGCTAAGAAGCCATTTCCTGTTGCTGAAGGACGGATCCTGCCCTGATCTTCTAGGAGACGTTGTTCAGAAACTTAAAGGAGCGTTGCTCAAGTTTAAAGGTTACATTTCTTAACTTTTTTACCCCATGCATTGGCTAACACCTGCCTGATATGTAAAATGAGTTTTCCTCTATTAACCACAGTTGCCTCTAAAGGCTCCATTAGTCAGTACAGGAGAGAGCTGCACGTTCTCGTTCACTTGGCTACTTTGTTTAGTCTCCGCTGCCATGATGCATTGGCGAGCTAACTTTTTAGCTTTTTTTTTTTTATAACTTTTTAACCTCAAAAGACGTTACGGCTCTAAACAAAAGACCGGTGCAGTCACAGCGGCACAGGTCCTCTTCTTCCATGCACGTGCCCAACGTGCATGGAAGAACGTAATATGATTGAACTTGATTTTGTAAAGTGCCTTGAGATGACATGTTTCATGATTTGGCGCTATATAAATAAAATTGAATTGAATTGAATTGAACACTGGCGTCAGTTCAACTTGTCGCCACAAGGGGCAAACTTCTGCAAAAACTCTGCAAATTGCGCTACACTCCTTTAAAAGTATGTGAGGCTTGTTGCAATGAGAAAAGGTTAAATTTCAGCTTAGACTTGGCCAACACACTACCCATTACCTATAGGGCTCCACTGATTGGGCATTATAGATTTTCTTTTTTATTTGTGCACTTTAGTGTCTTGCTTTGTTTAGTTCCTTTGCTCCCTTTCTCTCTCTTCACCTTCTCTTCTTTTTTTCTTTGTAAACCAGCAGTTTCTCCCTCCATCTAATCTTCTCTCCAGTTTGGTCACATCTGTCAAATATCCCCCCCCTCCCTCCTGCACATGCCTCACTCCCTCCTCCAACTTTCTCGACTAAAACTCTCTGCATATTTTCCCACAATGCCCTACAATTACACTTAATGCCTCACAAAATGCACTAATAACAACCAGAACCCAGCAGCACACACGGCGTAATGTAAGAATGGAATGAAAACAGGAAATCGGTTGGAGGACTCAAACACATTGCGCACACATTCTCGACCCGCGCACACACAGAGCTCCTCACTGTCTCACACACACTCTGCACTCCTATACCTTGCCAGAACCTGTCACTGAGAGTCCGTGTTGAATTTATAAAGCAGGATGGATTGAAGCTGCAGTGCGGCCCAGACTGCAGGGGGAGTAGCGCACACTAATCTCTCACCAGAGGATCTATTCAACACCAGCTGCTCTCCCCTCTTGCCTTTGACGAGGAGGGAAGGAGGAAAGAAAGGGAAAACAATCCAAAAATACCAGGCGAGGCTTTTCAAGGCTTTCCACTGTGGCTCTACAGCACAGCCACTTTTCTCGTGACTTCTCCCTGCCTAAACGACCAGCAGAGCTCCTCGGCTCGCTAAAACCGTCACTCCTTCCTGGTTTGTTAATGTTTCTCTAAAGGAGGGAACAGACTGTTTTTTACTGCAGGTGCAGCTGGAAAACTTCAGGTACAGCCGGAAACACGTGCCTCGTCTACCTGTGTTACCCTTTGAAATCAATTAGTTATGCATGGCAAATTACCAGAATGGGGAAAATATCTACTCCCATGCCTTGATTTTCCAAGAACAAGCCAATTCATTTGAGTTAGCAACTTTTCAAAGGGTAACTTTCTGAAACGGAAATATAAAAATAGCAGTCATCTTGTTTTTTTTTTTTTCAATCAGCAGGACCCAAACAGAGAGGTCATTGGTCAAATGCAGCATTTACACTCAACAAAAATATAAACGCAACACTTTTTGTTTTTCTCCCATTTATTTATGAAATTAACTCAAAGACATTCACGTGGTCTGCGGTTGTGAGGCTGGTTGGATGTACTGCCAAATTCTCTGAAATGCCTTTGGAAGATGGGTATAGTAGAGAAATGAACATTCAATACACCAGCAACAGCTCTGGTTGACATTCCTGCTGTCAGCATGCCAATTGCACCCTCCCTCAAATCTTACAACATCTGTGGCATTGTGCTGTGTGATAAAACTGCACCTTTCAGAGTGGCCTTTTATTGTGGGCGGTCTAAGGCACACCTGTGCACCAATCATGGTGTCTAATCAGCATCTTGATATGGCACACCTGTGAGGTGGGACGGATTATCTCAGCAAAGGTGAAGTGCTCTCTATCACAGATTTAGACTGGTTTGTGAACAATATTTGAGGGAAATGGTGATATTGTGTTTGTGGAAAAAGTTTTAGATCTTTGAGTTCATCTCATAAAAAATGGGAGCAAAACCAAAAGTGTTGCGTTTATGTTTTTGTTGACATGTAGATTAGCTTGCCTTCAAGGCAAGGCAAGGCAAGGCAAATTTATTTGTATAGCACATTTCAGTACAAAGACAATGCAAAGTGTTTTACATGATTTAAACATAGGAAATTAAAACAGAATAAAAGCAAGTTGAAATAAAACGTAGAAACAAAATAAAACATGGGAAAATAGAAACAAAAGCAAATATTAATAAAACAGTTGGACTACAAAGTTGAACTAATGATGTTTCAGTCATGTCATGCTCTTAGACCCAAACTTTTCATCATGAAATCAAACTTTCCACCCTGGGGAAAAGATTACCTTGGATGACTCTTGCTTTCCTCATCCACGTTTTTTTAAGTCTAATGTCCTTATTTTAGTTGACCCATTATTTTAGATGTGAAGAGTTTTAAGCACCAATGGAAACAACCGTCCTGGTTGATCTATTGAGTGCTTTGCTAAAAAAGAAGGAAACAAAAAATGTATTACTGAAATAAATGTTGCGCATCAACATTGGTCTAGTTGTGCAATTTACATTTTCTGACAAATTAAGGTACTAGGTTGAGTCTAACGGAAACTCAATCAAAAATATAAAAAGTGCTGTTACAAGGTAGTCAGTTTCTCAGGGTTTTCTGTGGTATTTTCCGCCAGGATTTTTGGTCTTGTAAGATAATCAGTACATACAGAGTACTAAGCAACATGTTTTGTGACATGGAGCATTTTATTATTAAAAACATGCACTTCTCATGGACTGCAGAAATGGTGGATGTCAGAGTAAGAATAATATGAATGCCTCCTAACACATTCTCACTCCCAACTCCTCGTCAAGCCCCCTGTGAGTCAGATACCGACTCTATGGGGCTACCCCTCTTGTCATATATTGACATACAGGGTGCATGACAGGTTGCGGACATTGTGTCACATGACATGCATGTGACCTGCGACAAAACTTTTAGCCAACAAAGTTGCTTTTGGTAGCTTTAATAGTGTATAGTAACACGTATACTAGTGTTTATTTAGGTTTAGGGGTTAAGGTAAGGAATGGGTTAGTGTTAGTTTCCCAATTTAAAGTTCATGTAAAACTTTTGTGGGTTCCTGCCACAACCTTTGAAGCACCCTGCATGAAAATAAATGACGAGAGGGTCAGATATTGACGTGACGGGGGCTTGTCCAAGCGTCAATTTTTGACAAATTGGGAGTGAGACTGACTTGGAATGCCCTGACCACCTTCCAGCCCCCAGGCAAAATTACGCTGATAAGATGTAAAATATACACCTTTCTGCCTTCTGTCCAAATAATCTATAAATGTGGCTGAAAAGTTGTTACTGCAAAAACCTAAAATAACAAAGTCTAACTTAAAGGAGCAATAAGCTAAATGCTATAATTTTAGATAGAAATAACTAAAAATAGTTTTGTGACGAACAAAAGGTAATATTTCAGATGGACTATGGTATGACATCACACAGCATCTCTCTGTGTTGTTCAGTGTCTTGTTTACATAGCCGGGCCGGCTGCTCGTGCAGGTACGTGCACGTGAACAGCTGCCACTCAGGGTTTAGCCCCTCCCTGTCCATAAAGATTTTAATTGAAATGTTCCCTGAACACATTCATAATTGCAACAATAGGAAAAAATAAAAGGCAGAGGGACAATAAACGAAGAGCCATCTGGGAGCTGTAGGAGGCGGCTCTAAAGGTGTTTTAGAGTAAAGAGCTAGATTTGCCATCTTTGCATGTCATGAAATAATAACACAAGTGAGCCGATGATCATATCAAACCTGCAATCCCAGTTTTGGGAAATGCCCTGTGTAAAGGTTTGTGAGAAAGGTTCACCAGATGGTGCTACAGCAGAGGCTTACCAAACACAGTGTGCAAACTCTGAGAGACAATTAATACCCAACAACAGAGTACGTATGTTGGGATTATTGTCACAAAAAGAATCTGAAAAGAAAGGGTATGCGCGCTTGAGAGAAAACCCTACAGGAAGTATGCAGCAAACTGAAAGGAAACCTCTGTGTGAGCTGTGAGTACACAGAGGAGAGGACTGAGCTAAGAGGGGTAGAGAAACGTGTTTGAGAGGGAGCAGTTCTCACGAGCACGGCTCCCACCATGTAAGGCTTTATTCAGCAACAATGAAACGAGGCTTCAGAGCAACGAGTGTCACATTCTCAACGTCTCCATGGTTTTCCCGCTTCCTGCCTGGCTGTAACTAACCGCAGCCGAGATGAAGGCGGATGCTTGCGTAGGCTGAGGTGTTAGTGTAGAATTAAGGAGTAAAAAGACTCTGAGAAACGGTGAAAACCTGAAACCAATCAAACTTTGCTGTTGAATGAATCGTCGTTTCTGCCATGTGCTAGTCTTGCTCTACAAAAGTATTTTCCTGCGCTAACAGAGGTAATTAGTAGAGATTTAAACTCATATATGTCCATGTCTGGAAATAAAACGATACTGTGGTGATTAAAACTGTACATACTGCTTGTGGCTGCAGAACCAGTGGGTGGTAGATTTATGAGCATCGCGTGGTCCAAAAGCTTTTACTAAAGCAAATGTGTTGAATACTTCATTACTAAAATTGTTCTGCATTAATCTCCGAGCAGGAGTGTGGTGTAGAGACACCTGTCTGCAGTGATGAACAATAAACAGTGTGGCTGACTCACCTCCCCCGCAGCCCCTCGCCCTGTCAGCGCTGGTAATGATGGGACTCATTTAGGTATGTCATTATTAGCTCAGTCAACACTGCCGCGCCTCTAAAAAGTGCGTAGATGGAATTGGATGCAACTGTCGCCACAATATAAACAAGCGTTTAACAGATACATCTCAGTGTAATTGTTGTACGCTGAGGCAAAGAACGCGGATGAGGAAGACGAGAGTCATCCATGGTTTATAAAAGCTTGGTCCGCGGGGAGCTGGTCCCTGTGCGCACCCTGGGCAGATGACGGTCCATCAGAGGATTAACGTATACGGCTAATGAGGCAACCATACTCTCACCTGAGGGCAATGAACGACCTGTAATTAACGGCGCACGGTAACTGTGGGAGGAAACCAGAGAACAGACGCGTGCAGGAGGAGGACAGGCAAACATCGACACAGAGAGGCCCCAGCCAGGATTGCAGGCAACAGGGCAAATAAAAAAAAGATATATCTTATCACCAAAGAGACATGGTTTTATACCATGTCTCTTTGGTGATAAGATATATCTTTTTTTTGCCCTAGATCCAACACGGACCCACACAAATTCGAGCACTGAGAGAATTCTGTTGTTTTTGCCTCAGACGTTATTATCGGATCCATTTAGTCCATTTGCAAATTTAGCTTCAATGAAATTTGAAGATGCAGAATCTTAGATCTGTAAAGACATTTTTGAGACACCGGTGCAGCAGTTCTACCCCGGTTGGAGGGAAGGAGATGACAAGAAATCCTCCTGAAGGATGTCTGTGTTTTGTCAGACAAATGACATGATGATGGCCTTTGGTCTGTGTGTTTATGCTATGCTAGTTTGATTAGCTGAGAGGACGAGGTGTTGCAGACATGGATCTGAATGGAAGAGAAGGAAAGGGCAGAGCAGCTGGTTCTGCAGACGAGCTGGTCCTCCCTGAGGCTGAGAGGAGGAGGATGAGGTAATGTGATCAAAGACCGCTCAGAAGTACGCGCGTAAACAGTCTTATACCACCGGGCTCTGAACCATCCGTGATAGAACTCGCTCACTCAAACCCATGTGGGTGCATGAAATCACCGCGCTCTAATTTTTCAGAGCTCCCAGTTTTTCCTTCATTTCGCAAAGAGAAAGATGATCGCAGTTGGAAGTCAGCAAACGAGAAATCGAACGTCAGATATTTAGATTATCACATGAATTATTTGTGTATGATAAACACGTCTTAATCCAGTGTTCCTCCAACCTTTACTTCTTACTTCATAAGATTTGGGGTTTTATAGTCACACCTTAGCATCTCCTGTGTTTGCACTGCGTGCTACTGTAGCAGCACATCTTTTTTTTCTACGTGAAAAAGAAACATTTAAAATCGTACCTAGAAAAATCCCAGAACAAATGTTGCGGTTACCTGCCATCCCACACCTCAGTAAATAGTTGTCGTTTGATTGAGGCCTAGCATGCATATGCACGCTGTATTTTGAAAGAACAAATATTGCCTTTAAATGCATTATTTAATTTTGTTAAATATGTGAAACCCAATATGGCAATAATCTAATCTATGAAATATAAAAACTTTTACTTTAAAAAATGCATGTGTGAATATTTTGAAGGTTCAAAATACTAACCTTCTAATTACCAGTTTAGACCCGGTTGCACTGTAATTTAGAGTCTCTTATTTTGAATAGTATCTTTTAGCTGTATTTCCAGGTCTATATTACTCTCTTGCTGGTTGCAGGTGAAGGCGGTTCCCATTTGGAATGTGGAAAAGTTTGTACTTATCTCAGCTTTAAGATGTACAAGGCAAGTTTATTTGTACAGTACATTTCAGCGGCAAGGCAGCTCAAAGTGCTTTATATAACGAAAATATAAAAACATCATAAACACACTGGTTGTGAGACCAGTAACAAACATTAAAGTGTATCAGGTGAAAACATCGATACACATCAGATATGTTGGTCAGTGTTCCTGTTATTATTCGTTCTGTACGCACTCTGTGCATACAAAATGACAATAAAGTTGTCTAAGTCTAAGTCTAAGTCTTATTATGGCTGAAAGGTCTGTGTTTTGACTGATTTGCAGTTTTCTGGGAGTTTGTTCCAGATTTGTGGAGCATAGAAGCTGAATGCTGCTTCTCCATGTTTGGTTCTGGTTCTGCAGAATAGACCAGAACCAGAGGATCTGAGTGGTCTGGAGTGTTGATACAGCAGCAACAGGTATTTAATGTATCAGTGATCTTCCTGATTTTAGTGAAAATACGATCAGCAGCGTTCTGGATCAGCTGCTGTTGTCTGATCTACTTTGTTTGGACAGACCTGTGAAAACACCGTTGCAGTAATCAATGCGACTAAAGAGAAACGCATGGATGAGTTACTCTACATCTGGTTGGGACATCAGTCCTTTAATCCTGGAAATGTTCTTCAGGTGGTAGAAGGCTGACTTTGTGACGGTCTTTATGTGTCCCTGAAGGTTCAGGTCTGAGTCCATTACTACATCCAGATTTCAGGCCTGATCACAGTTCAAGATGTAATAACAGAAGCTGTGTTCCTCTTTAGGATGCCCGTATTTAGGGTAGTGCTCTCAGCAATAACACGAGTGATTTCGGTTATTGGTGAAAAGATGCACGTACGTGAAGGAGATGTTGCTTAGTGGAAGATGGCGCGTTCGTTCCTGACGGGGATTTTAAAGCGCACAAGTAGCAGCAGCCTCATGAAATGCCGTCGTCACAAGGCATGCAGGAAAACGAAGAGGATCTACTGAACCCTTGAAAGGTTTGAGCTGGAGATTATGCAGGAAAACCTCTGCATGACTTTTAGCAACTTTACATTAGAGCTTGACTGAAGTATGTATTCCCAGTTCTCACCTCTTCCTTCTGCCTCAGTCTCTAACACTCTGCCTCTCAGTCTACGTTCTCACTTCTGATTGCTCGGATGTGGAAATGCCACAGCGCAGCTGTGATTGTGCCGATAAAAAAGTCTTTGTGCACATTAATGTACAGAAAAACTAAGCAATCACACTGCTGGCTTTGGTTAACGAGATACGTTCATTTAGTATAACAGAGCTGCCATATAATGCACTGAACATTTAAAGTAATACTTTTACCCACATACCTTTAACCGTAACTTACAGCAGTGATATGGATCAATTAAAATGCTGCTCCTCTCGCAGCAACTTTTCCACAATAACTGAATGCATAAACCCACATGCTTTAATTGAATTTTTACAGTTCACGGTGGTGTCTCACCTCCATTCCAGGAGCCGTTGTGGGGTAATACTGTTACGGCGGCATCATGGCTCTCCGGCGCTGTGGCCCCGTCGGCGTCTGCGGCGTCAGGCTCCAACAGGCTGTCCTCCTCCACAATGTGTAGCTTGTCCTCGTCATCTGAGTCTGAACTGGCCTCCAAGCCATTGTTGAAATTGGTTACTGGAAAAAACAAAGATTAATATCCAGTCATTTTCTCCAGTAAAGCACAAAGCAGTTTATAAGACGGGCCTAACGGTGAGGAGCTGGCAGCGGATGGGTTTCCCATGTGTGATCCACGTTAAAGCAATCAGCTCAAGTATGTGTTTGGCATCTGAGCCGCATGACAGGAAACGGACTCCATTTTTCTCATTAAGACAAGCCAAGTAACCTCAAGTTGCATAATTATTTAATTAAAAACCACTGGTTAAATTGTGTGAACTCTGAACCACCTTCCTCTATCCTTTGCTTACTCATCATAAAATAAGAAATTCAATTATGCCACCATAACTACAAACTCTAGATCTTACATATTGTTTATGAAGGTATGATGGCGAGATTAGAAAGAAAATATATAATATTTTTACATTTTTCTGGGCTTTTGTTGTGATACAAAGTGAGTTATTGTTTTGGTGCAACTGTATTGAGCAAGACAAGTAAGATTTTATATTTTAAAGAGATGAGTTAAGTCTAGTTAACTTAAACAAATAAAAGCAGGCAGACTTAAAAAAAAAACAAGATAAAGAAGTAGGACTTAGCAATTTATCGGGATTTTGAAAAATACTGAGATTTTTTTTAAAGATATAAAATGAGACTATATCGTTTATATTGAGATTGTCTATGTTGCGTTAGAATTATACCTTTACGTATTCCAGAAGGTTATTTTTCAGCTGTTTCTCACATTTATTTTTTAGAAATTGCACCTGTGGGACATTTGGGATAAAGCTTTGATTCAGAGACGCCTTTTTAAAACAAGTTTATGAAAAGAAAAACAAAACAAGATAAATATTGTAAATCAGAATTCAAACTAAAAATAGTGATATTACATATCGCCCGGCCCTACAAAGAAGTAATCAACAAATCTTTTTTGCTAGAGGTTGATGGGCCAATGTCTGATTTTCAGCTTGCACAGTGCTGACCGCTTGGACATTTAAACCTTTGCTTGTTTTCCAGTCAGTGAATGCAACACATCAACACTGACCGTATGTTTACAACACGCCTCAGTGTGGAAGCTGTTATTTAAGGAAAAGGACTCATAGAACGTATAAAGCACATAAGATAGCATTAAAAAGGCAGGGAATAATATTTCCTGTGGAGTTGTGTGTCAACAAGACTCCTCTACAGAGATGGAGCCGGCTGGATTTGAAAAATATTGTACTCCCTAGATCCAAGGTAAGGATCTAGGGAGTACAGAGACACACAGACTGTTTGCTGTTACTAATGCTAACATCTAATTGCTAATATAGGATGCTAAAGATGAATTTAGATGATTTTACCTATTTTAACCTAATAGAGTAATCTGCTGACCACATAAAAGTTCTGTGAGGTTCCTTTACAATGCATAAATCAATTAAAATGCTTCTCCTCTCGCAGACGACTCTCCCTGTGGCTCTACGCTTCTCCAGGAGTGAATGCTGCTTGTCAGGACTTTGATGCAATCAACTGGTTTCCCTTATATAGGACATTGTTTGACCAATCTGTATAATCTGATTGAATTTGACTTTGGAAAGTGCCTTAAGATAACATGTTTCATGAATTGGCGCTATATAAATAAAATTGAATTGAACTGAACTTTATTGTTACCGTAATCACGGCCCACAAAGTAAACGGACAACAGTAAAACAGCTTTCTGCCTGTCAGTACGAAGAAGAACATCGCTGTTCTTAATTTTTAATGAATCTCAAAAGAAAACTGTAGACCGTCCTTTGTTACGGAGCTCTTTGAACGAGTGGGGAGTGAAAAAGATTTCAGTGAGCGACCTGTGATTTAAAGCTGTGGCTGCTTTAGGTTGCTGGTAGCTTTGTAGGTACAGACACCGTTTGTCGTACTGGTAGATTTCCAGGGAGAGACAGCTAAGATACGTGGTATTGTTTTGGTTTTGTGCGTAGGAAAACAACTTTTTATTTACATTAATAAATGTTTTTGTGAAGAATGTGAAGGTTTTAGTTTAATTTGAAAGCAGAGAAAAAGATTTTAAAAGTGAGTCTGTAAGGAAAATCAGCTCAGATTGTGTTCAGGGGGGGACAGATGTTGACAGAAATTAGAGCTGAGAAATGGTCAACAGAGCTTTGATCAGCGCCTCCAAACCTTTTACATCTTTTACTTCTCTGCTTAAATGTCAGAAAGAACATAGCTGGTCCGGGCCTCCTCAAAGACGACGTTTAATAACAAGGACCGAACAGTTTTTTTGCACACAGACACACACAGAACCCATCACACCAGCATCAACGTTGCTCAGCTTGGATCGAGGAGCACACAGGTCCTCTCCTGATCCACCGAGAAGACATAAAAAAAGGCCAAAACGACAGCCGAGAGGACAATGATCACTTGTTTATCGCCTTCAGATAGCAAACCTGCTTCACGCTGCAGTCAGTGAGTTTGTCTGAGGGGCATGATTTCATAATGGGAGCTCGCTGTGAAAAATGGACCAAATCAACTACTCTGACTCAACCGGTGTGCGTCTGTGTGTGTGTGTGTGTGTGTGTTCAGCTCAGAAGTCGTACATGCCAGGGACAAGGAGCCGTCTGGGGTTTCAGGTGATGATGAGCAAAATGCTTTAGTAGGTGTTTCGTCGTCAGCAGCTGTGCGATTGCAAACTGGTGCAAATGTATGTGTGGAAACAAGGGTGTGTGTGTGTGTGCATGTGTGTGTGCGCTCTCTGGAGAAAAGCGGTACGTCTCACCAGAGGTGCTGCACACGCCTAATGAGGAGGAAAGCTCAGTGTGTTTGTTTATCACTGTGACAGCTGCACACAAACACAGAGGACGACGCCGCATCACTCTGTAGCTCAGGTACAACAGGAGCTTGCGCAGACATAACACACACCTGTTCAGGTGCACATGCTCCAAAAAGGGTCACACACACCTGTCAGCAACACACACACACACACGCCGTGACACACCCTGAACAAACAACCACCCAAACGCTTATTACGACTCCAACACCAGCCTTCCAGGTACCGTGCGACGCTTTCTGGGATCGATGCTGACACAGAGATGGGCTGCATCATGACTAACCTCTGTGTGAGGAAAGCAGGAGCTCCGGCTGTCGGTCGCAACAAGTCAGACAGCGAAGGGACTAAAACACCTGGAGACATTTGTTTGGGTACAAGCCTATTTGGTTCAAGTTGAACATCACTGGCGGGTTTGTGTCAAGCATGAAGGCCACAACAAAAAAAAAGCAGCTTTTATGCAGAATCTCCAAATAAAGACAAACCAGTGATGTTCATTAAAGTCAGAAGTTAACGAACCTTTGCTTTAATCCTGTTAACTGTAAAAGGCAACATGCCGTAATATAGGAATTAGGCTATATGTGTTTAAAAAGTGTGCTTTTACTTTCTAAAGTACTTGGAAAATTATAGTTTTTCGATAATACAAACTTGAATGACAGAAGTTACATTCATAGTGGTGTGTTCTTCTAATTATTTTTACCCTTAATTAATTACAACATACACATGTTTTTTTTTTTCGTTACCCCCCCTCAGAAGAAGACAAACTACCTGACAGTACAGCAACTGTTTAAACACAAAGATGGCAATAACAGAAAGTGGCAAACAAACAGATGACAGAGGGACTGTAGTGTGATGACTTCTTAATTTATTTGAGAATATTTAAGAATTTCAACACTCTCAGCACATCTAGTCAACAATGATTTGGCTGGTACCATGAGGCAGGACTAAATTATTGTGACCCGCGTGTCAGGCGTTGAAGACTTTAAGCAGGCCCAGTTCGTCCCTGGAGGTGTTACCTCTACTTTCAGCAGGGTGCCGCTCCCCCGGCAGCCGACAGAGGGCAGCAGAGGGTAAAACTGGGAGAGACTCCCACAGCAGATCCTCTGTACAGGAGCTGGTGACACAGGCAGACCTGTCCACATCATCATTACAATGCATCGAGTCAACTGTTAAGTCCCCATCTGGAGCTCTGCGAGGGGAGAGGCGGGAGAGAAGTCTAGACAAAAGCCTTCCTCCCTTCCTGCCATCCGTCTCTCTGATTACACCTCTTCCTAAATCTGTCCCTTCGTTATTACTTTTTGAGCTAATGAAACGTTTGATTAATTATAAAGGTCGGAGAAGAACAGCTCTGAACAACAAAGTCGAAACTTGCCTGAAGGGTGAAATTTCCCTTTTGTTAAAACAGGGTAGAATATCTCTTTCCTCTCTGAATTTGACTTGACCTGATCAAGGAAGCAGCAAAAGAATGTAAGCAAAAAATCTCAAAAATAGCTGCGTCTGACGCCACCCCTGCATCTGTCCCCCCTCTGCCTTTGTCTTCTGATTAAATCGGCTGAAGGACGCGGACAGAAATTGGCCGCCACACAGCCGGGCCCTCATCCTGACATGCGCCCGCGGAGCGGAAACGGTGTGCGTCTGACGCACCACAACACGACCCCGACTGGACCACATGGACGGGGATGTGGGTCAAAGGTTGGCGCCTGCGCAGAGGACGGGAGAGTGGGGGCGGGGAGAGAGGGAGTAAGGTGGGTGGGCTACACAGGCAGCAGGGAAGGACTCTGCAGGCCTCGGTTAGAGGCTGAGGAGTGGTCCTCTGAGGCTGCGCCGAGGCACATCGTCACCGTAAACGGAAATTAAACCAAATAAATCCTTCAAATCCTACGTATCGTGTCCTAAAATGACACGAGTATTTGTTTTATTTCATTATTTCATGGTCATGTGTTTGCAGCGTGTTAGAAGTTATTTTTATCAGTCAGCCTCCTGGTAGACCTGCTGCGGACAAGGTGATTGGTCAGCGGTGGAGTAGTTCAGGTTAGCCAATCAGGTGACTGAGATGTTTCGTCATTGTTGTTACTGAAAAAAAACCAGTGTAGGATTTTTAGACATAAATTTATTCAATTGTTTCAGTGATGAAGTGAGTTATTTGCCTATTAAGAAATACTACTACGTTATAGAGCTGCACTGTGTATTTAATCACAGTCATCGTTATTCTATCAATGTGAGCATTAATTTAGTCTTAAAGAACTGCTTGGATCCAGCTGAAACCAAATATTTACATACACCATAACATTTATTTTTCTTCTTCGTTTATTTAGATTACAAAAAATTATTTTTATTTGATAAACAGCTGATTAAAGAGGGAGTTATTATGTCAGAGCATTTTTTTTCTTCACTTTCAGATGTTTATATACAGTTCCTTTGTATATGATCAGAATAGTTTTTAAGCCGTATAAGTTGGGTCAGAAGTTTTGGATTTTTTGTTTTCTATAAGCTTTTCACAATCATGTGAAGCTTATAGAAAGTCAGTTGGGATCATCATCATCATTGTAATATTTTAAGTAATACAGCATTGTCACATTTTCCTATAATATTTTTCACATTTGTAAATAATATTTACTAATAAGCATTAATTTAGTGGCTTGTAGTACTTTTGTCCGTTGATAATATTCCTGTAGCAAAGTGGCACATTGAAAATGACTCTGTGTGCCCTTCTTTTATCCTACAGATTGCTCTAAAATGGCAACCGTCAACCTCATGGTGGCGCTACAGGAGAAGTGAGCTAATCACTGATGTCAGTAGGCCGCAACATGTGACACAATTTTATGACAGTCAATAAAAACCTGTCTTGATCATTTTTAACCAGAGACTACAGTGAAAGCCTCCTGGGAACATCAATTGTTCTCATCCTGCACATTGCGGTTAAACTATAGAATACGACAAGTAAATAAATGCGATACGGCGTCACCTTTGAGAATATAACGAAAGAGCTTATCGTGGCCTCCATTCAGCTGAGTAAACATCATTACATCACACATGAACAGCAACACGTTTACTTGTGATTTCTCTAAGAAGTCCTGATGACTGACATGAAGGGTGTGTGACGAGACCACAGCTCGTTCTCTGGGTTTGTTGTGTGTGTGTGTGTGTGTGTGTGTGTGTGTGTGTGTGTGTGTTGACCCAGTGCAGCTGTGCAGCACGGGACCTCTGCCAAACCCCTAACGCACAATTACCCCACTGTGTGTGTGTGTGTGTGTGTGTGTGTGTGTGTGTGTGTGTGTGTGTGTGTGTCAGAGACGACCAAACGGAGGAGACTACATCACTAAAGCTGCCTGTCTGCTAATACATGTGACCAGACTTTACGTGCTGAGCAGCTGCGGAGAGTCAGCCCACTTAAAGGTGCAGTCACCCGTTTTATTCTTGTCTTATTATTACACCAGCGAACCGACCCGCCATCTTTATGCTGTTTTCAGCTAAGAAGGCAACAATTAACCAGCAGACGACTGGATTTGCCGAAAATGTAATTTGTGTACGTCTCTACCCGCTTCGTAAATCTAGAGACTGAATTGTTGCCCACTTGAATAACACCTCAAGACCACTGAAACTGGATGGAGAGCTTCTGCTAACATATATTTATAAGTCAGATTCTTAATGGCATTTAGTTCTGGACTTTGACTGGGCCGTTCCAACACATGAATATCTTGGACCTTACTAATTCAGTCATAGTTCTGGCTGTTTATTTATAATATTTTCTGAAAAGCTTTGTAGTCTTTAGTGGGTTTTCCTCCTGTATTCAGCTCCATCAGCTCCTCTGCCCTGTTAAGGTGCGTTCACACCGAGCGCGGACATGGCAAATTTTCCGCATTGATCGTCTGCCGTTGGTTTCTTGACTTTTCGCCTCTCTTACATGCAGCAAATTTTTGTCCAGCTCCCTTTACTGCGTCATCAAATAGGTAGAGCGTCTATCCTATCAGCTTCACTCGCCATGGCGGACATGGATTTTAATGATGGCGGTCGCTGCTGCCCTCTGGGACTGTCACTATCCCATCTGTACCGGGTATCAGCTCCAGAATAACTCCCAGGAAGGCGATTTTTAGTTTTTCTTACTTTTATTGGTGGGATGTTTCTTTTTGTATTTCGTTGTAATTGTGTGACTATTGCATGATTTAAAGGGAATAAGAAAAATACAGAAAAAAAGGTTGAATCACATTTCAAATGACGCTTTGTCAGAGCAAAATTTTTTATTCATTTTAAAATATATATATATTATTGTTCTGTTCATTAATATATGTTTTGTTTTTTGTAATATGAACATGATTTAGTAGAAAATATTCTTTTTACTCTGAATTTAACTGTGCACTCCAACTGTGCTGATCAAAGAACGGCTCCGTTTGCGGTCTTTCGTCACATGCAGTTACGTTTTTACAAGAAATAAACGATGTGGCTGCCATAACAAGATCCTCTAGTGTCTGTGAAGGATCCACCAGGGGACGCATTGACAGTGTAAATGCCTTACAGCTTACTCAAGGTATTTTCTAATATATTTCTAATATACAATAATAACAGTTGTTATAAAGATAGCATTTTGTAGGAAAGGATGGAAATACTTTCTTTCTGGTCCTTTTTAAACTAATAAAGCACATTCAATGGCGACCCGGGAGTTATTCTGTTTGCGTATGCGCCAATGAGCCAGTGGTATGGATCGTGCTACCGGTACAGATCGGGTACACTGCAAAAACGGAACTGAAAATAAGTAACTTTTTTTTTAAATTAATGCATTTGTCCTTGATTTTAGAACATAAATAAGATTATCTGCCAATGGAATGAGTATTTTGGCCCCTAAAATAAGATAATTAGACATACTGCACTCTAAATAAGATGATGGAAATGAATTGTTCCTATTTTAAGTGTAAAAATCTCATTCCATTGACAAATCATCTTATTTACCTGCTTAAATTAAGAACAAATACACTAATTTGAAGAAGATTTATTTTTGCAGTGTATAGAGACAGGGACACGAACTCCAGGAGTCTACAGTCAGTAAATCCATCACTGCTCAATAGAAATCTAGCCTAATTGTACTGTCTAAATATGTAACATATATAAAATGTTTTTGTCTTAAATAAATGGATGAGGAGGACCCTTAACAAATTGTCAGAAAAGTTCAGATTGTTGACCTTCGCTCTAGACTAAACTGTTCGTATCGCTTGAAACACGTCGTTCATATCGCTCCTTAACGCGCCTTTAAGGGGAGAGGTGGCCTAGTGGGTAGAGCATTGTGCTTGTCCCCAAGAGGTTCTGAGTTCAACTCCCACACACTGCCACTCTGGCTCCCTGAGCAAGACCCTTAACCCCCAGACAATGGCAGCCCACTGCTCCCCAAGGGGGATGGGTTAAATGCAGAGAACAAATTTCATTGGAATATATGTTATAAAGAAGATTTATTACTATTTACATAGGGATAACATGTAAACCATTCACCTTGTTCGTGTTCGGTGTGGACGCACCTTTAGAGCAAAGCGTCCACACAGTGTGATGGTGCCGGCTACACGTTGGTGACATAGAGAGTTTGCAAAATGCCAAGAAAACACTAAATAATGGAAGATTGTGAATTATTTCAGGGACATATTTCTTTAAATTCTGCGGCGTTCTACTGTGACGAAGTTTGTCAACTCATGAGACGACTCTTACTTGAAATAAAGTCTGCTTTGATCAGAACAACTACACACAGTAGCATAGATTGAAACAATATTTAGTGAGAATAAGCGTTATAGCTTCAGGTTGAAAATAATAAACAGAATAATGATGCCTTCAGCTGGGAAGCTTGAAGTTAACTATGTAACACTGAGTCATACTCCTGATGTGGGCGTTGCATGTTGGCATCATGAGGTAAGGCTGAGGATATGTCATCCCCCCACACACACACACACACACACACGCACACTCACACACAAAGACAGAGGTGGCGTTGCACATTTCCTTGGCACACTGTACTAAGTTTCCATGCCCACCTTACATTTATAGAGCTGACAAGCTGTGGACAAGCCAACAGTGCAGAGCTCCAAACAGGCGCGCAGAGGAAAGCCCCTCTGGTTGCAGCCAGCAGCGTAAAACACAATCCAGACACCAAGTTCGGAAACAAACCGATGATCTGCCACGTGTTCTGTATATTCCTATGCGTCTCTGCTGCTGTGAGTGTGTGGGTCTTGTTATTCTGGCCCGCTAAATCAATGAAGACCAACCTGTCTCAGGCTTTGTGTGTGAGGCTGTGTGGATGTGAGACCCTGTTAATCAGAACTCTCCAGCTGCTTCCTGCTTGGCCCAGGTGCTCAATCAGACCTCTTTCTTTCTCTTTCAAGGCCCCCACCCTCCAGGGACTCTGGACAATGTGACAAGCCTCCTTACTCTACATACGGCCAACAACCTACACAAAGAGAGAGGGTTTGAACATTAAACTGGACCAAAGATGGCCTAAAATACTGGTCAGGTAACTTAAAGGGAATCACAACTATTTTATGTAGGCGGCAGACTTTAACAGTGTGTCTAAAAGTATCCAGACACAAAACACTGAAGTACAACTGAAGGGGGACTTTTTCAGTGCCTTAAAAAGCTATTCAGGACCCCTGTCTCTGTTCAAGATACAAGAAAAAAAATGCAGTCTCAAGTTGTCACAATACCCATGTCTTTGACTATATTTAGGTTCCTGGGGCTCATGCAGTCCTGTTTGTTTTCACATTTTAGTAATAATTGTCAGTCCGTAGATTCTGTTCCTTTCTCCACGCTTCCTGTTTTTATTTACTCTGGTCATCATGGACTCAGTTTGCTACTTTTGTTTCAGGTAGATCCTTATTTTCCTGCCTCAGTCTTCGGTTCTGTTAATGGCGGGCGTACACTGTAGGATATTTTCAGTCGTGGTACTCAGATGCAGCTCAAACTGTGGGACGACACCGCAGGGTTTAAAACTTCACGGCTCACCATATCTGTTCTTACACTGTAAGTCTGAAAAAAACACGGCGGATTCAGCACCATAGAGAGATGGCGCTTGTCGGACTCGTCTATCCGGAAGCCAAACGTAGACAGTAGAAGAAGAAAAAGGCGGAACTGTCAATGGGGAAATCGGCTCGTAGCTCTGCTTCACCAGCAGGAGGCGCTCACCATCATCTCACGAGGGCCGACTGAATTTCAGACATGTTTGCCGCAGCAGCACTCGCTGCTCGCTTAAAACAGTAACTGCAGATCGATCGATGCTTTTACGTGTTGTCACCCAAGTCTCCAACAACACAGAGAAAAGTAGCCAGTCGCTAGTACCATCCAAATGCAGTTTTAAATGCTGCAGTACCCTGGTACCAAATTAGTACCGGTATACTGAACAGCTCTAAACTGAACTGAGTTATATTTCAGTTTAATAAGTTGAAACCTAGGGCTTTGCAGCTTTTTTATTGTTGACTGAAGAAGTTTGCGATGCTGGCGCTCATTTTCAGGGCAGGTCAGAAATGTGCGCGGATCACTGTACATTTTCACACAACGCTTGTTTGTGTACATGCCGACTTAGCCGTTAAACACTGTGCTGCAAGTTTTAAGTGCATACATATAATTCGCAGATGAGGTCTTACTTACAAGCTAAGTATTTGAAGTTTAGACAGACATAAATTTGTACTGAGCAATGTTTAACCAGCTCACTTTAGATTTTCTCTCAACAGAACATCAATAGAAAGGAGATAGCTTATCGGTATCATAAATATGTAGAAAAAGAGGATGACTGCTGATTTTATACACATCAGTTTGATGCTGTGAAAACTGGTGCACTCTAAATTTCTCTGTTTGCAGTGAGTCCTGCTCTACAGGGGATGGCAGCACTTTGGGGTTTTACATAACCCTCTCAGCTGTGATCTCAGTCCTGCTACAGCTGCAATGGGAAAAAAATTACAAACTTCCCCACGTCTCTGTACGCCTTCATCGTCCGTCTAATTAGGCAGACTCGATCAGGGAGTCACATGAGCAAAAGTGGGTGGTGAGGTAGGGACAGAAACAAGTCTGAGGCAAGATTTCTACCCAAAAACCGCTCTGCCTCGTCTGCTAGAAGCAGGGCTTCAAGCTTACATCTCTATAAAAGCAGGAGTTCTGGCCGTTTGCTGCTGTGGAGTATTACCGGTACGAGAAGGACAGAGACTCAAAAAAGCGGGTAATGCTGCACACAAGGCTGAAGCCGGTTGTATGGCCATTTGCAAACAATTTTAATTGCACAAGTCTACCATTGTGCAATTAAAAATATTCTTCAGAACATCTTTTCCCAGTAGATTTACCCCAAGCCCATACCGTGCATTGATCAGAGACACAGGCGGGGACAGAAAAGAGCTCCACACCAACTCTACGGGCCACAGAAAGCTGACGTTCATGACTGGACAGCTACAAAAACACTGAACGTCTCTGGACACATGAGACCAAAGTCACCTCCCACCTCTGCAGCGCTGCAAAGAAGAAAAACCTACTTTGACTTAGTACTGATAAAACAAGCCAATGGATCATTGGGTGTACGTAGTTTTATCCCCGTTACTGTATGAAAAGTCATAAAAACCTTTTTATTCCGTTGACTGTAACAATCGCTCCCTCTTTATCAATCAAGTTGTTTCAAGAGAGGTGATGACAGATATGGTTCAAACCATAAACCACAGTCTATATACTTTACCCTAAAGAAGAAATATAACCTTATGGACCTTTTGAGCTGCTAAACATTCATGAATATGAATCAGGTATAACACACAATTTTATTTTTGCTAGCACAATGTATGAAAAAATCTAAATTGTTTTGTGAAAACACAAAGAGTTGCAGAGGAGGAGCGGCATCAGTGGAAAACGACTCATATTATTGATGAGTCAGAGAAAAAAGCAGAAAAGAAATAAAAGTGAAAACTAACGAAAGGAAATTAAGTGATTTTTGTCAAATTCGCCTGAATGTTTCTGCATCCACTCCTATTGTATTTTTTTTTTTTTACAAGAAATGCACCAATAAATCAACCAGAGTGTGACATCAGCCACTTTTTTGACTTGATTGGTTCTGACTCACAAACGGCAGTTCAAACAACCAAAAACCTGTTGTTTGTTTTTCCGAACTAAGTGCATCAAAACTAAGAAGTGAACCTCCGCCATTTATGGTCTACGAACGCAGAAACCAACCACGTGTCCTCTGAGTTTAATGAAAGTCAGATGTAAAGGTTAGGGACGGTGCTTTATTGGAATAAATGGAGATCATCCTAGGATTCTTCCCTAGATTCAAAACGGCTGCAACATTTTATATTAGAGCAATTATTGACTCAAACAAACGCACTACATTAATGTATGACCAAGTTCCTGTTTTTACCACCTATTTTGTCTGTGATGTTTATTTGCATTTCCAAAAATGACACCGGATGCAAGAGTGCTGCTTCTCGGATCCTATATTTCCTGATGCTCACCAGAGCAGGCAGAAACGTTACAGTCAAATAAAAGCAAATTAATTTACACATTTTAATGCCTTTATACAAACAGAAAGAAAACCCTACGGTACTATCCCTTAGGTTTCTCCACAAATCTGTGATGCTGGATTGGTAGAGCCAGTAAAGTCTTAGGTTTTCAGTTCAAAATGAATTCCTCTGACCGCTGACTCGGCAGAGGGATGCAAGACAATACAGAAGAGACCACAGAAAGTCCCACTGAGCGTATGAGTCCATCAGGAATGATCTGTCAGTGAGATTCATCTCAGTCACCTGCTGCCGTGGCTCACTGCTGCACGCCTGGGGAGGTATGCACGTTCAGTAGGACTCAACTCTCTGCCGACAACTGGGTCAAACGCTAAGATCGCAGCCGTTTGGAGGTTTCTCGCACACCAGCACTTAGAAACCCAGCCTAAACAGAGCTTTGACCTACATCAAAGCACGTCAGCCTAACCTTGCTAAGCAATGTTTTTCTGTGTTTCATGGTTAAGAAATCCTGCCTGAGCAAGCTTACAGTAAACAGGCTTTCCCCGAGAAAGAGGAAGTGAAGAATTGGGAAGTGTGTGTGTGTGTGAGGGGGGGGGGGGGGGGGGGATGACGTGGTAAGTGGTCACTTCCTGTTTACTTTTAGTGTCCTACCTCTTCCTGTCTCCCTTGTGAACCGAGGCCTCCTGTTATAGCAGCCCCTTCATTCTAAGCACAACCGACTAAAAAGGCAAGTACCTTTTAAAAGATATTCATACGCCACAGTGAACTCAACTAATGCATAAATAAAGATGAAAACTAGTATGCAACCCTTTAACAGTAATTATGACTGAAGACTTACGCTGTAGACGGCAACCTGAACTTCCACAGTTTTGACATTTTCCGTATACGTCATTCTAATAGTACATGTTTACATGATCTGCACAGTTTTGTATGACTTATTTTTAATTACTACAAACTAGATGGACGTTTTAGAAAGTTTAATGTCAGTGCATAAAGGTGGAATTACAGCAAACCCTTTGAAACAACTAAGTTCTTTTGAAGTTTGCAGGATGTAAAGTTAATGACGCCTAAGCTGATCTATCAAAGGTAGATCAATTTTTTTAATGGCAGAAATTCCCCTTTTCAAATAATTCACCTCCAGCTCCAGTACTGCTACACTTTACCAGACATATGCTTGACTCTTTAAAAGAATACACTCCAATGTGCATCATAACAACCCATCATTTAATTTCGGCTCTGTAAATCAACAATTACTGATTTAATCTCTAGCATGTAGGGAAAGTGGTGGTTGTGAAAGAGGTTATGATGCACCGAACATTTGGTCAGTGGTCAAAATCGGCCAATGATCTGCTGATCAGCAGGTCAAACAGACAACAGTTTCTGCTCATTGTTGTATTTCTGCTTAATGTGCCCCTTAACAGAATGTGTAAGTCATTCAAAATAAAATCGGAATCTGCACCTGACAACTCAAAGAAAACCGCTAGTCGGTACTGGCCAGTAGAGGCCTAATCAATGTATCCATACAATGAGGTTTCTTATTTGTGTATTTTCAGGTAATTTAATTGATCTGTAGTCCTATCACGTTACGTCTTAAACAAAAACAACACAAGAAATGAGGCATGTCTCCTCAGTGCGAGCATCACCTTTTTAGGACATTACAACCTGCAAAATAACCTAAAATCAGATTTTAGTCAGTTATTTTAGATCCAAAAACTTCTCTGTTAGCTTCAGAAAAAAAAGAAGAATCAACGTTTGAGCTCAGCATTATACTGTTTGCCAAAACAAAACCAAATTTCCAAGGTTCAAAATACCCATCTCCAATATATACGTCCACAGCTCTAACCATCCATTTATCCACCCTAGCATGTTCCCAACACTACATTTAAGGACTCTCTAAGTATTTAATTTGCTTCTTCACAATTAATATGGTAATTAAAGGGAAATGTCCCAAATAACTTTAATAATAAATTACTGCTAACTCATTATTTTTGACCTACACCTGCACAACCAAACAACCAATGGCAGAAAAAAAAGCTGTTAAATTTCACTCATTTTTGACCTTTTACATATTCTCGTTTTAACAAAGAGCTTTTTAATGTTGATCTGTCAATCATCACTAAAGGTGACGACGTCTCACCAAGTTTCTGAGCAGTGGGTCAACATCTATAGCTGCCTGTTGCCTGACATTTCGTCTCTTTCGTCCTGAACTCATGTCTGATTCAGGGCTGGAAACCAAACAGGCCCATCAGCAAAAACAGAGCGCAGAGATGGAAACTCCCTGCTGTTGGTCCGGCACTTTAAAACACACACCGTCTATTTATGCCTATATGTACGCTAGAGAAATACAGGATGTTGATCACACAACCTGCATCATCAGTCACTCATAAACCGCCGCCCACCTCTTTCACTTTTCCTACATGCCCCTAAGCTCCCACACAGCCTCAGTCTAGCAGGGCGTTTCCCCACCTTCTGCAGAGTGAAGCCTAAATTTTATTTAATGTTGCAAGACATGCATTAATCTGCCGCTTCGGGAGACGCGCACACTCAAACGCGCTAATCTTTTTCTGCCAGGAGTGCATCCGTACACCCTCGACACCTGGATTAAACGCTTTCAAAACAGTAATCTATCATGGAGGATTTGCTGCATACAGCCGCTGTTTGTACACCGAAACCTTCGTTAGGTTTTACCCTCCTGAATGTCAATTTAGTCAACGATCCGAGTGGAGATGCTAACAAAAGATAACAATGTCTAGATAGCTGCAAGGACGCTGTGCATTTAAAACGATCCCCTCAGGTTCTTTCAGAAAATAAATGTGCTTGGACTAAAGATTTGATCAAAAAAACAATCAATAGTCAAACATCTCAGAAGTGTTCAGGAGGACAAATGAGTCCTTCTGATTTACCGTCAAGCAAAATATCCTAATTAAGACAACATTACCTTTGATCTAAAAAAAGTAAAACGTAAAAATGTGGTTGAAACTGAAAGGTGACAACAAGGCTATACAAATATGTCTATTTACACATAAATGTGGTTAGAAAGTTGATAATATCGGCAAACCAAAGCCTGACTTGCTTTGGTTAGTCTTTCTCAGTTTAGATAGGAGATAAAACTAAAATAGTCATGTTTTCTATGCATTTTATGTGGTGTCCAATGGGTGTAGGAGTGGCTTTCACATAATTAACTGAGCCTTTGTGCTATTGGGTCACTCAGGAAATAACAGTCCAAGAAATTGTAGGACTTTCATTTTAGATTGTATTGACACATAATACATAACTTAACAGTTAAGAAAAAAAGTATTCATCCAAACTCTCAATGGAACTAGGCTCAATAAGACATTTAACAGAGTAGCTCTGATAATCTGTCTCTCAGTATTTTTCAAGGCTTTGCTAATTTACTCCATATAATGTAAAACCTGACTTCTGAAAAGCTGGAAGGAGTCAGCGTCTTAAATTTCCTCACAACCTGTCACTCACTTTTAGTTTAAAAAAAAACCAATAACCTAGAATTACTTCTGTTAACATATAGAAACCCCATCCATGGGTGTTTATTCTGAAATGTCAAAATGTAACTTACTCTATGAATCATCAGCAAAGACTCTCAGTATAAAAGAAGCGCAGAGAAATTAAAAGATAGGACCACTAGAGCACTGATGCAATTAGGCGCTGTATCACAGTTTACAAACGTTTTAAAAAAGTTATTTAAAAACCACCAAATATCCTGTTTCTCCATCCCTGCACCCTAAAGTCTTCATAAGGCAATAGCCAGAGAAAGGGTCGGTGAGCCAGGACTTTTCTCCAGCTGTAGGGAAAGCAGTGCAGCGCTCCCCCTCCCCATCCTGTTGCTGTGCATTGCTGGTCAGCTGGCTGAACGGTCATAAAAACAAATCCCTACATCCAGGGAGAGGGGTGACCTAGTGGTCAGAGGGCAGGGTGCATCCAGGAGAGGCTGCAATGTTCCTAGTTTGACTCCCACAGACCTCAGGAGTCATATCAAAGGTAACAACTTTCCTTAAACAACCGACTGCAGGCGTACAGTAATATACAAGCAAAAAAAACAAACAAATCAACATGTTCATTCTGTCAACGCAATGTCTTTACCTGTTTATCGTCTGATTGGGTGTAGGGGGGATGGAGCAAGAGGCGGAGTACACCCTGGACAGGTCACTTCACAGGACAACACAGGACTAACAACCATTCAAATACGCAAGGTCAATTTAGGGTAACCGGCTAGCCTAACAATCATGATTTTGGACAGTGGTAGGAGGCTGGAGAAAGAGGTGTATTTACCCCCCCCCCCCCCCCCCCCCTCGCCTTTTTACCTATTTTGTTACAGTCCAACCTGTGATTTAATGTTAATGTAGTAACAGCAGATCAGCAAAAAGTAATAATATTCTCTGCAATAAGCTGTTGAAAGCTGTTACATTTAGTGGCTGGGAATTGTAGACGTTAGCTTAGGTCTGTCTATCAAAATCAGAACAAGAATAAATGCTATAGACAAAAACATAGGTGTAACAATCAGCTATGAAAAAAACAAAATGGTGGCCTATAGGAAAAGGTCAGGGTCTGGAAGTCAGAGGACAACTTAATGTTTTTTTTATTATGCACATCAAACACCATATTTGATGGAGTCGTTGATGTTTTAACACGTTGTTAATGAGTTTAACCAACTCGGCGATCCAGCCTGGCCACAGCCGTGTGATTCTGGGAGGGCCTGTGTGGATGACAGCTCTGAAGGAACATTCTGAGCGTCTGGTCAGAAAATAGCTCAAGGAGAGATGTGTGTGAGTGTGTCAAGGTTGCCCCGCCAGGAATAGGTGATTAGAAGGAGATGACCCGGTTTTCTAGTGGCCACTCCGGCAGACCCATGGGGATAAAGGACTCGAGGGGGTTACATAAGAACACACCCAATATACAGCCTGACCTCCGCTGTCAGGGAGACTGTGGAGGTAAGTGGTAGATACGTTCATAAAATGAGGCCCTGCAGCAGGTAATTAGTGCCTTCTTCTGCTTTAAACTCTGCTTGATCCAGTTGATTATTCAGAGCTTCTTTGAAACATCAAGCAGCACAGATGAGAAGCTGGTGCAAAAGAACCAAAGTCGATCTAATAGCTTGACTTTCCGTGCCGGGGGCCACACAGGAGCCCCGGGGGACCTATGAAAAACTGATTGAATTTACCTGAGGAGCCAAGGCCAGCTGTTATTGAGAAAGACAAAGAAAACAAACACCACAATATCTCCGAAAAGACTGAACTGTCACCGGATTGAATTATGTCTTCACCTGAGCAGAAGCAGGAAACCAGACGTTAAATCTCATTTGCTAGCCTGTAAATGCTGCCCAAAAACATTACAGACATAGGAAAAACAAAAGAATAGGTTAAGTAAATCCTTGACTAAACTTATTTCATACATGAAAAACCTAATTGTTTATTAATAATAAGAAATAAGCTAAGCATATTCTTGTGGATTTTTGATCAAAAGTAATTTTGTCCAACTTTTCCAAAGCTACAAATAGAATAACTTCTTGTTTGATTGTTCCACTGGAACAAGCTTCATCACTAAAAATTCAAAGCATAATTGTTTATATTCATATAGCTGAAGCTTGAGGTCTTTGATCTGACCTTTCTGACACTACAGCTTAAACAGAAAGCAGCAGAGTAAGGGAAAAAGCACAGTAGAGGCGGTGTGTGTGTGTGTGTGTGTGTGTGTGTGTGTCTCACACTAAAATATCCAGGCGCTTCACTCCCCTCGGCATGCTTGATGCTTAAAACTGAAAGTGAAACTGATGACGTAGGACTGTTATTTATCTGACAACTTGATGGCACTAATACACCATTTAAATTTCACTCCAAACCAAGAGCCAACCTTTAAAAGTTTAGAAAGGTTGCTGCTTGGCCATTCACGTTAACGCACTAGGAGCGACCAAACTAGGAGAAGCCATCTCCTAAATGGAAAAAGATGAGGATACAATCAAAGGCTACGTTCACACTGCAGGGAAATGCGACCCAAATCTGATCTTTTTGCCCATATGCGACTGATATCTGTCTTTTCACCTCCCAAAAAATCCGATCTGTGCCACTTCCATATGTGGTAACAATTCAGATACGTATCGGATTTTTTTCAAAGCATCCGCAGTCTGAACGGTCATGTTGCATTTTTTTATCCATCTTTCGCGTCACTCTCCTGTCTCTCACTACACATCCACACACAACAGTGGCTTTTAGCTCTCCATAAAAGACCGTTGTTAATAGCGGTCCTTCTTTCTTCTTACCTTACTTCATCTTGCTGTGATGCGGTCTCAACGTTGTCTTTACAAAACTTTACTGAACACTTCTAGAATCAATTCCATTCACCATTACTTCTGTAAACAGTGCGCTGCTCTGTGACGTCTCCTCCTGGTATCTGCGCGTGCGGCTCGCTTTGCGGTCTCCAACCGTTCAGACAGCCGTATGACGACGGTCGCATTTAATAGTAGTATGAACGGCCACCTCAAAAAAACTCTGTTTCAGCAAAAAATCTGAATTGAGCATCAAGACCTGCAGTGTGAACGTAGCCTAAGTCAGTGACCTGAGCAGGAAGAAAAACTCAAAGCACATGGCCTGTTAGCCACATTACATAGCTGAGCTGCAGTTTGCTTGAATCAATTTCAAATCACTTTACTCTGCAGCATAGAGAGAAATCTGAGCCTGCTGTACTTTATTATTACATAAAGATTTGAATTTCTATCTGAATGCCTGAGCTTCTTTAGCTGGAAGACTCTCAAAATCTGTGATTAAAAATCTGAATAAGCCATGAAACTTTCATTGTTGTACACAACAAGCCTACATGTTTTTCCCAGTAGCATAAAAAAACAGCATCTGGCTTTGCTGTGAGATTTAAAGCTACTGCTGTTAGCATTTATTGTGAATTGGTGCTATATCAATAAACTGAATTGAATTTATGATCAGCAGCTTGTTTTTTTACTCTCATTACAAACACCTAATTTCATCTGCCCAGCAACCACCCACTGAGCAAGAGAGCATGAGTGCCTCAAGCACAGCAAGAGCAGCAAATGGACTAAGAGCCACTTTATGCTCTCTCTGAAATAGTTTATGAGACATCCAACCAAATCAGATTTAAAATGTTATCCCTGAACCAGACTGGCTGCATATGGACGCGATGCCAAGGGATAAAACAGTCTTCTCTGTTTAACTGGAAAATCTTCCTTTTTATCTTAAACATCTACTCTGTCAAATTTTTCTATTAAAAACATTTATTTTCCTTTAAAAATTTAAATTTTTAAAGGATTTTTAAAGGATTTAAATTTAAATTTAAAATTTAAAAAAACTAAAATTTTGAAGATTCTACATAAAAGTAATGCTAAAGGAAGAGAAACATATAAAAGAAGCAACCAGGAAAGCTGGTCTACTTAATTCCTGACCGAGATGCAACATCACGTTGGATCAGACAGTTTACTGCTTTCAAATGCATCTCATTATGCACATGATGCAAATAGTAAGAGCACAACCACTCAGACGCCAACATATCAGTAGGAGAGTAAACACAGATAAATCCCCTTTTTAGGATATTTGGACTCGTTCTTGAAGGGGGCATCGGCTCAACGACACAACGCCAGCAACCGTCCAATGTGGCTACGCTCTCATCCAGGAGGAGTAAATGCTGCAAGTCACTGACTCGATGAGATCTGCTGGCTTTCCTGAGATAGAAAACGTTTTAACCAATCTGTCTGGATGATTTGATAGAACTGACTTTGTAAAGTGCCTTGAGATGACGCGTTGTGAATTGGAGATATATAAATAAACTGAATTGAGTTTAATTGAATTTAAACGCTTAGCAGCAAAATACATTAAATACCTGTAGTTGCTGTATCAACCCTCCAGACCACTAAGAACTTCTGGTTCTGGTCTACTCTGCAGACCCAGAACCAGACCCAAACATGGAGAAGCAGCATTCAGCTTCTATGCTCCACAGATCTGGAACAAACTTCCAGAAAACTGCAAAACAGTCAAAACACTGAGTTCCTTTAAATCCAGACTGAAAGCCCACCTGTCTAGAGCTGCTTTGGGTTAGGGTAGGGTCTGATGTGTATTGATGTGTTCACCTGATAAACTTTGTTTCTTACTGGTCTCACAACCGGGGACTGGCTCGATGTTTTCATGATGTAAAACACTCTGAACCACCTCGCTGCATAAATGCGCTACACAAATAAACCTGACTTGAGTTAGCCCTGTTAAATAAATATTATTTAGGCTAAGTTAGAATTACGATAAATCTCCAGATTTTTCTCAGTAATCCTAAAGTTCAAGTACAATTCAGCTGCCACACAAATAACAAGGTGCAGGAATAAACAAAGCCGTATACAAGCTCTAACTCTGAATGTTTGAACATACAGAAAGGAAGGACGGATATTGGTGTTGGCTTGTTTTGCTAACTGTAGCTAGCAGAGAGACAAACAATAAATCCCACAGCTCTTCTGATTTCCAACTAAAAGCCGTGGAACTCAGATGGGACAAATTCTCAGATCTTAGATCAAAGACACAAATCCAACACAGCACCAACGTCGAGATTTTACAAACTAGGATTCTCCAGGTCAATTTATAAACACATCATAGCCTTGTCGAAACACAACATTCAAGTGGATCACAGGAAAATCAATAATGGCCAAAACCTGACCAACGATCAACTCCTGAGTGATCAATTAAATTAAATTGTATTTATATAGCGCCAATTCATGAAGCATGTCATCTCAAGGCACTTTACAAAGTCAAACTCAATCAGATTATACAGATTGGTCAGAAAGTTTCCTCTCTAAGGAAACCCAGCAGGTTGCATCAAGTCTCTCCAAGCTGCATTCACTCCTCCTGAAAGAGCGCAGAGCCACAGTGGACAGTCGTCTGCATTGTTGATGGCTTTGCAGCAATCCCTCATACTGAGCATGCATGAAGTGAGACTGGAAAGAAAAACTCCCCTTAAACAAGGAAGAAAATCTCCAGCAGAACCAGAACCAGGCTCAGTATGAACGGTCATCTGCCTCGACCCACTGGGGCTTAGAGAAGACAGAGCAGAGACACAACAAGAGAGATAAACGAGCACAGAAGCACACAATTAGGCCATTTACACTACCCTTTTTTAACCGTGCCGAGAACGGTCCGAGCTCGGTAACTGAGATAACTTTAGACTGTAAATGGATCGCAAACTGAACTGAACCGTGCCAGACACAGCCGGACCGCGCTAGATCTAGACCAGTTTGATGAGTGGGCTCAGCGCGGTTTTTCAGTGGCTCTTTTCTCTGATAACAAAGAGCGCATGAGCAGACCGCGTCATCTCCTTTCAGTCAGCTGACTAATTTTGCGGTTTTAGACATTCATAAAAATACTAGCTTCCTTAGTGATGATTCTGCTTAGCAGTGATGAACCTCAACGTCTATCGTTGTTTCCTGCGTCTGTAAGCACTGATTGGACGTTTGTTTGTCTTATCAACTTCCAAAAAGCCAACTCTGTCAAGTAAATTCACCAAAGTTTGCCTTTTTCGCCTGACTCTCCGCAAACAACGAAATATCACCATTATAACTAAACATAACTTCCTAAATGTTACGGGCGCCGACATTTTGATTTGCTTGAGTCCCTCCTTCAATCCTAGAGAGCAGCAGTACCGCAGATCGTCACTAGGAGGCGAGGAACCGTGCCAATGAGATGTGTAAATGGTCGTCAGAACCAAGCTCGGCATCGTTAACTGATCCAAGCTCGGACCGATCGGTTTAACAAGGGTAGTGTAAATGAGGCTATTGTCACAGAACGTCTCCAGGTTCCTCTGAAGTATATAACAATCAGAAGACAGGTATGTGAAGCCAGCCTTTTAGAAAGAAGCCCCATGCATTGCTGTCAATAGTAACAATTTGGCCAGTAACACAATGACCGGCCTGAAGAGAAATGGAGCAACATTTTATGGACTGAGAAAAGGAAGATTGTTCCTTTTGGCCCCAGGCGCCGCAGACAGTTTGTCAGATGACCTCCAAACACCCAACGCACAATACGCCGTAAAGCTTCGTGGCTGAGGAATGGGCTATCGGGCCTCTCTGTCCCATACCAAGTCATGTTTCTTCATGCCATAAAAGAAATACAACAAACCAGTAAGAGAGCAAGAGCTCGATTCCAGAGCAGTAAAATAAATGTTTTGGACTGGTCAGCACAATGCTCGGACCTTGATCCAGTATAATCCAGAAGAAAATCTGAAGAAAAGGCAAAAATACAGGCGACCTGTGGATTGCAGTGAAATCTTCCTGTTCAGAAGGAGCCAGAAGTTGGTCGACTCCATGCAACGTAGATGAAACACAAGCTATTAAATATAACGATGAGCATTACTTCTCTAAACACACTGCTGCTTTATTTTGAACGCAGCTCTAATGTACATTTTCTGCTGAGACGCGATGCAAACAATGATGGATTCTGTTTACCCAGACATCAGAGGAGCTGAAATCAACACATCAGGATTGTAGATGTAGAGTAAAAATGTGCTGCAAAACTTCAGCCACTTTACAAAAAAACTTCAGACCTTTTTCTTCTAAAAGGGTAATTATTTTGGCTTTACACAATTACTGTTATTTTCATTTTACAAATTTGATTTGGCCAGTAGACCTAGAAGACAGCAGAAAGGCTCCACTACAGGAATAAATAGGTGCAGGTTTCTATCTGAATTTAACTGCTTCTCAGTTTTTATTGATTCACAACACAGATTTATTGCTAGAAGTGCTAGCTTGATATGTAACCATAAAAATCTTTAGGAAAATACGGTGCACATCTGGAGGAGGTCTTTTAAACAGCGTATTATTCAGACCCAGATCTGTGTGAAATGTGCCGATACATCACTTTCCCTGCCACGCCGTGCCTTCTAATAGACAAAACAAACTAACAAGCAGACACGTGGCAGATGAGACTCTTCTGAAAAGAAGAAGCCACTCGGGCTTTTATTTTGGTTTTTTTTTGCAGCCTAACTGGAAAGCATCCTGTTTTAGCGCTGGCCTAACAGATGCTGCTGAAAGAAAATCAAGGTTGGCGACGTTGTTTAAGAATTAGTATCTGTCCCAGAAGTGTCACAACATGTTGTTGTTTTTTTAAACGCTACGCACCGGCCTGAGCAGCGCATTAAGACCACAGACAGACGAGTTGTGATTAAAGACCCGCTATTAACAGTGCATTACTTTCTTTGCTTCACTGCAGCAAAAGAAAAACATGAAAAAGAAGTACATTTACATTTACAGGGACATTTCTCAGTTTGTTATAGACTTATTAGCACTAACATTATGAGAACGTCTCTATAAACGTGTAGATTCCTTTGTGTAAGAAAAACAGCACGGACCAAATTATTCCCACACTTGGATTAGTCTCTCACTCAAATCCATCCAATCTTAGGTTAGACTAAAATAAAATCTATATAAAACAGGGACAACTGCAACCCCCTTCTACTAGAATACAACCATTTGACCTCCGACACAAGGCCGACTGTCAAGCGTTGGAGACGACTGTGCTTTTTTCTGTTTAGGTGTGAGAAGGTCAAGGCGCTGCTCTCAGGCAAGCTTTTCTACATCTGAGCTCATCCCTGAGAGTCACAGCTGTAGACCCAGTAAGAGAGACGCTGTTATCATAAAAAAAACTATACTGCAATATTTTAAAGCAGCAACGTGTACGTTTTGACCAAAGTATTAGCTTAATTTGAGATATATTAAAGGATTTTTCTGGTCAATATACAGCACTTGGTGCGTATAGATGCTCAGTGTGGGCTGCCTTTTCTCAAAATCTCGCCTGTGTAACTGTAGAGGGTTGGATCCATCGCAGAATGGACCTACAGCGTCGCTCTAGGTCACATGACCTATAATCGGATTCCAAAACACGGAGGGAGACAGACATTTTGAGACAGTGCCTTCAGGGAGGCTAAAGCTGGAAGTTACAGGTATAGCGCCCCTAGTGGCTAAAAGTTACACGGAGCTACTGTAACAATCTACAATTAGAAACTTTGAAGTTAAAAATAAATATGGAAACAATACAAAAATGATGGAAAATTGGAATTAGATATGCTTCCTTGATCTTCCTTACTGCAGGTTTAAAGAACTTTGAACTTAAAGAACATTTCCCAAAAACTTTCTGTGACGTGTCTGAGGCAGCACGGGCTAAACTCACATGGCTAAAAGCCGCTTTTCCTTACAGGTCAGGTAGTCTCATGGCTGTGAGTAAGATTTTATTGTAAGATTTCATTACCAACACTGACATCTATTGCTCTACTGAACCTATTCAACCTGGTTTAGTTTTACAGCTGTTCCAAATATTGGCTGATTTGTGCAGGGTGCTCCTTTATGGGCTAGTAGTCCCTGCTGATTGGCTCAGGCTCAGTTGTGCTGTGAACAACATCTTTTTTAAACGACTCAAACTTAAAAAAAAACTCTTTTCCTAACACCGATCTGTGTAAACATGAGAACAGTAATAAGTGAGGTAAGGAGGTCTCTGGATGCGCTGCAGGGTTCGGCATTTTAACTCAGAAGCACAACGTCTCAACGTCAGACGTGACAACGCCCTGTGGGTGCCGATGAACAGCCAACAGAAAAAGACTATATCGCCCTGAGTTGTTTCTTTAAGGTTAATGTCCTCTATGAAGTTAGGCTTGATGACTGTCGGCGACATTTTCCTCAGAATAAATGTTGAGGAAACTTCTCGTCTGGAATATGGAAGCGCATTCGATTGATTGCCGCTGTCCCTTCACATGTTTCTGACCAAATGAAGCTACTTTAACTGTGCAGAAGCATCCATGTATCCTTCCACATCCCTCCGCTTATCTGAGATCAGATCGGCGGGGAAACAGGTCCAGGAGAGAAACCAGGACTTCTTGTGTACATCCCCGCACTGCAAAGAGGGAACTAAAAGTAAGTGAAATTTTCTTGAAATCATTGTATTTTTCCTAGATTTCAGCAGCTAAATAAGACTATTTGCCAATGGAATGAGATTTTTGCACTTGAAATAGGAACAATTCATCTCTAAAATAAGATAATTAGATTTCCTGCACTTGAAATCAGACAATGGAGATGAACTGTTCATATTTTAAGTGCAAAAATTTTATTCTGTTGGCAAATAGTCTTATTTACCTGCTCAAATCTAGGAAAAATACAATGATTTCAAGAAAATTTCACTTACTTTTTGTTCCCTCTTTGCAGTGACGGCATCATCCTCCAGCTCACTCTGTGGGAACCCCGGGTGTTCCAAGGCCAGATGGGATAAATAGTCCCCTCAGCGAGTTGTGGGTTTTCCCCGGGGTGTGAGGGCGGTGGTGCTAATCCCTGGCATGCATGGACTGTGCACAGACAGGTAAGATAAAAATCAATAAAATCTAAACTAGATGAAAATCTGAAATATTCTATACAGTTAATAAGTGCAGTTGGCCAGTATGTTTCTAGGAAATGATACTGCTGCTCTAGTAGAAACAGATTCCTTCTTCAAGGTGAACTGATGACTAAAATAAGGCCAAGTGCATTATGTTCGGGCTTTTATTTTGTAAATACAACAATAACAAGGGTTAGCTGTGTTTTATTTGCTGGAGTTGGTATAAAAACTGTGTTATTCTGTGTCTTTAGTGTCTGTTTACATTTTAGAGCATGCAGTATGTGATGTTTTAGCAATCATAGATTTAACTCAAATAAATTGGGTTTTCCTTTTTGAATCAAAAAGATTTGTTTAGAATAAATATGAATAAAAAAAAGTGTCTTTTCATTTTCCTTTCCTTTCATGGTGCAAATCAGAGACTAAAGTTCAGATTAGCTTATTGTTAGCATTGTTGACGTATATTGTTCCTGTTCCAATGTACTCATATCTCTATTTTTGTACAATAACAAAGGTAACATCTATGAGCCACTGTTTCACTGGGCCAGAAACAGGATAATAAAACGGTAACATGTTAGAAAGCCGATAATCTGATTAATAACTACAAATCTGTTCCCATGGAGACATAGTAATGTGAATGTATTGGGTGTAATCCCTCTCCAGATATTTTTTTCCTCTACATCTAAAATATCTAAAGGATGTTGCTATAAGCATTGGTTCCCCTCCCCATGTATGTTTTACTCCATCTAACCCTCTTCTTTTAAACAGACCGTGATTTTAAGGCAGAGTTTATCACCCGTCTCGCCTCAAACCTCCTCTGACAGTTTACAGAATATGAGACAGCCCCCTCCGTCTTATCAATAATAATATCCCGGGCCTGATTTATGCCCCAGCAGGTACTGCCCCGCTGCCCTGGTCCTGTCCTCCCACACCCCACCGCCTCGCTACATTTTCCTCTTTTCTTTCTCACCTGCTCAGTATTCAAATCACACACGCGGGCCGAAAAACTCCTTGGGAAAACAAAAGCTCTGAGAAACAGCGGAGCTGTTCTGGTTACTAAGAGCTGCTAAAGCCAGCAACAGCTGGGCACCGTGATGCACAAAACACCACATCTGTGAGTTTAACTGCGTCTCTGCACGAGAGAGGCGCCTCTCCGACACAAAGCTGCTCCGCGGGGGGCCCGTGTATCGCCCTGAGCAGTTTCTGCGTGCAGCTAAGCTGCAGAGAACCGAGCGCTCGGCTTTACACCGAACCGGGAAGACTTTGAGAGGAACCTGAGCGCACTGGCAGCTGCTGGCCTGTCAAAACTCTCTGAGCACCTCTGGATACAAGCAGGTGAACAGAAGTTAAAATGTTTGGATGGATCTGGAAAACATCACACAGACAACCTCAACCCGGATTTCCTGAATTAGTGTTTTTTTTTTCTTCTTTTCCCGCTTTTATTAAATAAAAAAAGAATAGTATGTGGAGTAATGTACTTTAGACCAAACATTTGCTGTTTTTTTCTTTAGAAACAAGTGGGCCAGACGAGTAGCTCGCCGTGTCCTTCTAAGCCTGACAAATCACATGTTTCACGCCATCATAAGTGTCCGGAAATGTCTCCCAGCTTGGTTTTAGAGTGAAGAATCAAACTGTATTTTCTGAAAAACCTCAGTTCTCAGAAAACATAAAATGGACCTAAAGTTACACAAAAACATAAAATTCAAGAAGGAAAAGCGTTTCTTTTTTTTCCCACAAGCGCATAAGGAATAGTTTTCATTATTTAAATTGCAGTATATAATTTCTAAGCTCATGTACAAATATAGCAAACAACAGATGAATTAATATAATTATTTGTTTATTCGTGTTTTCTCTTTCATATTTTTTACTCACAAAATAAGCTTAACAATTAAAGGTAAAAGCTGCAGAAAGTGCCAATTTGTTACCCAATTAAGCATCAGAGTAATGGACAGATAATTGTTAGCTGCAGGCCTGGTGTCTACACAAACGCTGTGCTGCTGCACATCCACACCTTTTCCTTCTATAAAAAAAAACAAAGCGTTTGGAAAAAAACTAAAACAGCCTTTAAGAGTTTAAATTATTCAACAATATTAATCAAGAATCACAGCTATGACAGCTATGACATGCACTTCTCTGCGGGTGCTCCCGTCCGTGAACACGACAGCCAAAACAGAAACCATGACGTAAAGCAGCGCTCTCTGCTCCCGTTCTTCACTTTCTTTCTTACAGACTAAGTCTTTCTGAAGGGCTCTGCTGAGGCGGCCTGAAGCTTAATTGCATAACTGCATCATCAGTGAATAACATGTCCATTTTCTTGGTCCGGCACCCTACTTCACACAACCCCGCCGTATTCCTTAATCAGACCAGTCTTTCCCCAGCTCTGCTTCCCGTCTACTGCATGTCAGGAGTTGGCCGCGGCCGGCGGGAGCTCTGCAGGCGGCGCGCTGGCGCAGAGCCTCGGCTGGCACGGCGGCCGGCGCTAAATGAAGACCATCCGCTGCCGTCTGGATGTGGGGCAGCTATGTGTCCCGCCTCGCATGGCTGTCATCATCAAGCTGGGCTACCGTGGAGCTAACCGTGTGGAGGGACGGCACAAAGGCAGAGCTGGGGTTCCAGACGTCTGCACTCAAAGTTCAGCCAACTATCTAGGACTGGGATGGTTGGCGCGGCTTCATGGAACCGGTGGCGGGTGTGAACTCGGAGCTCCATCTGGGAATATTCCAGTGGAAGTGTTTGTATGATCTCTAGTTTATTAACCGACACGCGAACAGATCAAACTGTCATGTTTAAGGCATCAGCGTGCTCGTCCTGGCAACTCTGTGCAGCTTCTTAAGCGCGAGCAGCGGCAATCTAGCCTCGTGAGACCATCCTGATATCGCGAGCTTTCAAGGTTTCACTCGCAGATCAGTCTGGCTACCTTCCGTTAAAGAAAATTTGGAGCCGTTCACCAAACGAACGTCCAATCAGCGTTGGCTTTGAGGCGGGTTGAGGTGTGACGCAACGGGAAGCGCGACAGCTCAGTCTAAAGAACATGGCGGCTTCAGCCGATGAAACTAGCGTTAGCGTGGCTATCGAGCAAGTTTTATCGGAATTACAGAGTATTTCTTCACTGAAAGAAGAGCAAAACACTGCTCTGGAGGCGTTTCTCAGAGGAAAAGATGTTTTTGCTCTTCTCCCGACTGGTTTCGGCAAGAGCTTGATCTATCAATTGGCTCCTCTTGTCGCTGTTAGTACGTCATATGCTTCGTTGATCTGATTGGTTTATTTGGCCCGTCTATCACCAACATAGGCCAATCAGCTAACCAGTATTTTCGCCCCTTCCCAAAATTACTTCAACGGAAGGTTTCCAGATGGATATGCGGAGCAAATCCATCTGGTTAGCGGCAGGTTAGCAGCAATCCGTCCTGTCTCAAAAACACAACAAGACGCTAACCCACTTTGGCTTCGAACGGTGGCTGTTGGGGAAACATCCAAACAACGACGAGCTCCGGTTGCTCTCCTCGTGGACGGCATTGTCCCAAATCTCAAGTAGGTTTGGGTCACCGCTCCACAGAAATGTCATCTGTGTGAGGGTCAATGGTCCCAATTAAAAGTCCAACCGAACACGGAGGCTTTGCTGCGACCTCTGGCAGATGATGCGCCACATCTGCAAGAAGACGAAAGGCAAACAAAGGTATTTTAATCGTTTTTTCCAGGAAGCCTGATTAAACTGGACTCGAACTTCGGCGTCGACGTACAGTAAGGCCTCGGAGGAAGACTCGGTTTGAAGAAATAACTTTAAGAGGGAGCCGACGCGTATCAGGTTAAGGAAAATCAATTCATTGCGTTGTTTTTTAAGAAAGCAAGTCTGAAACGTGATAATTAAGCTGAACAATAAAAAAAAGCAGCTCAAGTACGAAGGCTGAAGACCCCCCTTTGTGAGAGAGTAGGCTGCTCGGGTCTGTTAAGAGCTTCGGCGGAGAGCTGCGGCGTTCCTCTCCTAAAGTGGGCCATAATATGATTGTGCTGAGGGGCCGCGCGCCACTGGAAGAGGCCTTTATACCGAAGCCTGCCTGCTGTAATGGTGTCAGGTGGTGTTTATGAGACTCGTGACGGCGCTGAAGCTTCGGCACACCTGCTACACAGGGAAGGCGCTTCAACTAAAACCCGCAAACACAAATTTTCAGCTTCTTTCAGCCTGGCTACAACTGCTAAAGACGGTCGCACCGTAGATGGCTGACGCTGCAGGACTTACCTGATCTCAGGCAAACAAGTATTTACTTAATCTATCATTTATGTGAACCTATTCACTGAAAGGTGGGGGGAAAAAACTACGAGCTGATACGATTATAATTATATTTTTGTTAAATATGCAGAAAAAGTAATACATTTATTAAAGTAACAAGCGAGAACTGACTGTAAAATTAATCAAACTCACTTTATTTATACACATGACCACAATTGAGAATCTGATTAGTAAAAAGTTATTTAATGTCTCTGATCAAAACGTTAAACCTATAAATAGGTTTGTTGCACACAGCTATGTATATCAATTGTTTATGTCTGTTACTTTTGATTATCAAAACAAGATTTTTTTTTCCAGTTTATGGCCTTCACCATCATGGGGAAGACAGCAGCAGACAGTCACTAACACCCTGCATAAGAGGCTATGCTACAAAACCTGCTTTAAAGAAAAGGGGATCCCTTTGACTTGCCTGATGAACTTCCTTTAAAGCTAATCTATGAGGCTCTGTCCAGAGGAAGATGAGAGACTCCATGCCCAAAGACAGAATATAATGCTCAGTGTTACTGTCATTACAACATACAGTTCAATGAAATTAGTCCTCCTAATTAAACCTACTCCTTAGGGAGCAGTGGGCTGCCGCTGTTCAGCACCCGGGGAGCATTCTGGGGCTAGAGGTCTTGCTCAGGGACCCGCAGTGGCAGTGTGCGGGATTCAAACCAGGTACCAGCATCCTTCTCTGTAAGGATGCTACAGAGGAGGCGAAGGCCACCATTAAAGCAACTTTCTGAACACCTGAGCAGAGCCACAGGCTGATGGACAAGCCTATCAGGAGAACTTCATTTATTTTCTTTCTCTACTTTCCAAAAAACTGAATTTTGGCCTGTCATGAGATGTAAGCCAGCATTTAAATTAATGAAGGGAGGGGGGGGGACTTGTGTCATGCGGCTAGAAGGAGGAGCCACAACGTTGACGTACTTTGCGTCCAGCTAATAACAGCTAGCGTGTTAGCTATTAATACCAAGGTGCTTTCTTTACTTAACTTTTCATGTTGCTCTCAAACATCGACGCATTTAAAATAAACATATGACACTTAGCCTGGCTATATATATCTATATATATATCTATCTATATATATATATATATATATATATATATATATATATATATATATATATATATATATCTATATATATATCTATATATATATCTATATATATCTATATATATAGATAGATAGATAGATAGATAGATAGATAGATAGATAGATAGATAGATAGATAGATAGATAGATAGATAGATATGGGAGTCAGCTCATTAATCATTACTAAGGCCAGCTGATCACCTCCATTGTTATGCCTCATGTGATGTCATCGACCCAAATGCACACAAAGCAGAATTCCCATTTTTCTGATGTCAGTGTAGCTTTGTTAGTGAGAACAAGTACACCGACGGATGGTTTCTTTAAACTACTCCCCACGTATGAAGTCTTTTAGAAGCAGAGTGACTGCTGAGTAATGAGCCTCTGCGCATGCTCCCCTCAGGTCGGTGAGACAGACACCAAACGTCGCTGAGCTCACATTTAGACGCCTGCTGCAGGAGACTGAAGAGGAAGACAAACAGTGCTGATGAGAAGCAGTCAAAACAGCGAATGCTGCGGCCTCTGAGTTTGCACCTGTGCCAGCACTCCTGCTCCGATAACATGAAGGAAAACTGCAGCTTAGACAGCCTTTAGTTCAGGTTTCACCCTTAATTAGGCTGGGAAATTAAACTTCACACAGCCAATTCATAATCTGACAAAACAACACCGACACCAGCAACTATCATCTCTCTGAATGTAAAAGAAAAAGATATTTATAGAGTCTCAAAGTTTTGCCATTCTTTCTGAGGGCCCAAGACAGACGCCCTTACGAAGCTCTGGCCTACAAACAGCAGCAACACAGGCAGGAAAAGATGAGCAAGCGAGCACAACTGTTGCCCCGCATCTCCTGAGCTGACGCCTCAGAAGTCCCGCTGCTGCAACAGCAGCAGCCCTGATGCGCAAAGTGCTTTGATCAACAGCAGCCCAGGATCACGGCGGCAGCCTGAATGGCAGCTCTGGAGACTTTAACCTGAACACTGAGAGCTCAGCAGTAACAAGGCATGCGACCCAGAGACGATAACCAGACAGGGCGATGACAAACGCTGGTGAGAGGAAGCACTGGAAATAAACTGGTAATTTTATGACGCATAAACTTGTGTTTTGTGAAGATCAGGATTTGTTACTTGTATGATTTGTTTACCTTTAAATAGGGGGAATATATTATACTATCTGCGAGTTGCAATTGATCAGAAAATCAATTACTTATTTCAGTTTTAAGGTATGTGGTGGTGCTTCCTAAATTATGTATATCTTCCTACTTTCTCCTCTCTTCTAGGTTTTGTAAAGCAAAACGTTATTTACAGAGCCCTGCACAGTTTGCATCCCCAATGGAGCTATGTAGAAATTAATTCTTCTATTACAACAGCACAATCACAACTGTATTTGTGAACATTCATTCACAACAGAGAATAACTATCCACATTAATCAAAAATAAGATAAGATAACATTAGTTTAATTCCTCTAAAATACATGTTACTGAAGCTTAATAATTTATTAGAAATTGCCTTTTTATACTAGCAGCTTGTCGAGTATCAGAAAGAGCAGAGAACAAGTTCAACTGAGGTCACTTTCACACAGGTCCTGTCAGGGTCTAAAACTAACACTCACCAGACGCCAAATGCGAGTAAATTTTCCGTTTGGCGACTAAATTTCAGAGGGCTAGCTGCCACATGGCGAGTAAATGTTTGCACCAAAGAAGTCGTGTTTTTCAGTCATCATTTGGGTGGATGCTTCTTTATGTTCCTCTACTGACAGCTCGCATGTCAACAAACGTACGCAAACACTCTCACATGTGATGCGAGAACTACAGCAACTACATCACGTCTGTTTGCTAACAACTAGCGTTTAGCTAGGCTAGGCTAGCTAGGCTAATTACGTAGCGCGGGATTAGGTGGAGATATTTAGCAGGAGTCAATCAGTCTTACTTTGCCCGGTAAAAAATATGCTTGGCCGGTTGATTTTTACGTCTACCTGACAACTTGGCCAGTGAATCAGGAAGTTGATTTCGGACACCGGGTACAGTTTGTTTCCTTTGGTCCAAATGAGTTCATGACTTTGTTAAGTTCTAACTTGTTCTGGTTCCATTTCAGACAGAGAAAAAATCCAAACGAACCAAAACCTTATGCAACAAACCGTCTGAGAACGATCCATCGGTCAGATATAACCTGGTAATTTTATATGTATAACCTGTTGTTCCTCCGTGTTCGGATTGCCTGCCTTTGTTGCCTGACCCGGATCCGTTTCTGAACTTTCTGAGATTGCCTGACCCCTGTCTGTTTATTAAGCCTGCCCGGTTAACATACCTGCCAGTCTGTCATCCCGGTTCCAACACACAACCTGTCCTGATAATAAACCTTCTTAAATCATACCTGCATTTATCTGGTTCGAATTCTGGGTCCATATATTCCGATTCATTACATGTTTGGAGGACGGAAAAAATGCTAATTGTCTGGATCATATAAAACGGCTGGTAAAATATACAGGAAGCGACACAACCAACTGCACAGAGTGTGTTCATCCAGTTATAAAATTATCTAATATGTGCAGATTTAGAAATGGCAAGAGAGTAGAGAGCAAATCCATATTTGTTTGTACAACATCTCAAACCAGTGTAAATTTTCCACTTCACTGTCAGACTGCGACTCGTGTACCAAGCTAACAAGCCCGCCCTGTTTAACCATGACGCTGCTGCCGTGAACCACAGCAAGGTGGGACAATGGCTGCAGCCACAGCTTTGGTTCTGACGTGTCGCTTCATACCTGCAGCTCGTCCACGGCCGAGCACTCTTCACAGCCGGCGGGCCGCATCAATTACAGCGGCTCCGCTTCATCAGTCCATAGGCTGGGTGCAATTCATCGGCGCTGGGTGGCATCCATTAGCGCTGCTCCGTGGAGAGAGGACGGCCTCTGAAGCAAAGCACTCAGGGAGCACGCTGGGGCCCCCGCACTTTAGCCTAACAGCTTCATCGAGTCTGCATCCCCAGAGCCCAACACACACGCTCACACGGAGGACATGCGGCATCTCTGGAGGGCCCAATTAGCAGCCATCACCTGTAATTCAATAACACTCCCATTCTTCCAGCTCTCCCTTTCACTCCGCCGCAAACTGGCTTCTATGCTTTGGAAAGCGCCGAGGCTAATTGTCTTTAGCATCAACAAACAAATCTATATCGACTGTTCGGGGGATTTAGATGGATCTGCATATTTTGTGTGGAAGCACCTCCTTGGGCCTCCTTTAATTTGAAGTCGTGTTCGAGGTAACAAGGCCCATAAATCAAGCTGGGAGTGCACTGGATGGAGAAGAGACAGAGAAAGCATCCAGAGCTCCTATCTAAGGCTAATCAAATTCACTGTTCCCTCTCCATGAATCCTGCTGGGTGGTAGGCGGAAGCACAGCGACAACACCTTCATCTTCAAATGCAAAAGGAACCTAGAACATTATTAATGAACTGGATTACAGACAGGGCTGCACAACATATGACAAATACAGCTTTACCGTAATATCACTGTATCAAATACCGCAAAGAACTGCAATAAATGACACCTGGTGAGGACCATCCATTGGTGACACCTGTGTTTAACGTAGAGCCAAAATGTTTTAGGATGTAAAGTAGCGTTAATCACTAATATACCTTAACTAAGTTGTTTCAATGCCGTAACAGCCAGCTGGCCCAAAAAACAACAGACAAAGTGCAAAAAACACAGAAGACAGAGTCATAACAAAAAGCTTTTAATTGGGTTGTATTCTGTTGCCGCTGTCCTAGAACCTGCAGTATTTCATTCATATTGATCCAGAGAGATAACGCTGTATGTTTATGCTTTTTCTTTTTTTTTTCCTTTTTAGAAATCATTGTTTTATCTTACGGTAAATATTTAATTGTTAGACCAGCCCAATCTCTATGTTGATGTTTATGTTTATTTGGTATATGCTTTTATCCAAAGCAACCTATAAATGAGAATACAACAGTGCACTTAATAATAATAATAATAATAATAATAATAATAATAATAATAATAATAATAATAATAATAATAATAAGGCAGAACCTGGGCACTGGTCAGGTTCTGTCAGGGCTGACAGGGGAGACCGGACATTAATAGAGGGAAATGCAAAGCAGTGGGACAGCAGAGTAGGTAGGGAAGCACAGGGTAGACATTAGGGTAGGACAGCTCCTTTAATATTTATAAATTCACCAGACAGTAAGAACCTTGTTGTTATTTAAGTTCTTAAAGAAACATCAGAACCAAATCAAATCTGAGCCGGCAGGTCAGGGCTTGACAAAATCTGTGAACCAAACTCAGCTGCTCTTCTCTCATTGGTTACATCTCTAAACCCAATAAATCAATTAGTCAGTGTAATGAGATAGAAGAAGAAACATCCTTACATGTGATATAGCATGTGGATTTTAGTAACTCGGTAGAAGAAGAAGAACTGGGGATTGAATCTCTCTCTGTCTGCTGTTGGAGGAAAACAGCAGGACAAAGCTGAGGTGTCCGCAAAAACACAACCAGTCAGGACACAGAAATCTGCGTGAAACGATCCAAAAGGCGAAGCGCCAACAGCGGGCAAGTGCCATCCAAATGTAACCTGAATAAAGAGCTACCACACTGATGAAACGGCATGGAAACAAGCGCAACGAGCCCATCGTGCATCAGTTCTTAATGGGAACCAGTAACAGAGAAAAGACACTGTGAATTTAAAGATGTAAATAAAACTGGTCGTTTCCTGAACATCAAACCCTGACATAAAACAGGGATGACATCAGTTGGGTGTGACAAAAAGGGATCCAGACACAAGCAGACACATTAAAATAATAGCAGGCACATCCAAACGGCAACAAACAGTGTCCACTTTCATTTTCTGCTTCAATTACAAAACAAAATCCCTAAATGGAGAGCAGCATAAAAAGGGGGCCGAGTAAATCATTCTGCTGTGCCTGTAATCTAATTCTCTGCTCCTCCACTCCCACCTGTCCTGCTGCCGCCGGTCCCTCTGCGGTCTCTGGAGTGTCTTTAGCGAGTCAGGCCCCTCCTAACCCACCTGTCCATCTCCCATGATTAATGTCTCCTGAGAGCAGCGGCCCTGCTCGGAAGCCCCCCCCCCCCCTCCCATCCTACCGTCGACGTTACATTGTTCTGTTGAGCTCATCCTTATTTTGGTCGCGATAATGAAACAGAAACGGTTTGATTCCTGTACAAAAATCTGTCCTGCTTGGTGCAAACATGAGTCCTTTAGTTCAGGCTAAATATTTTCCATACCTAGCTTCGTAATCAATAAAATCCTATAAAGGATTTAAAAAAAATTTTCTCCAAATAAAAATAAAGGAATCAGTCTTTTCTGTCTTGATTGCAACATTATTTACCCTTTGGGTCCCTTTTTGATCCAGACACATCCAAAATATTATTCTTAATATCCCTTAAATGTTAAGATTAGAAATGTCCCTAGAACTTTTTCATTAGATTGCAGGTTCTTTAATGCCTCAAAATGTTTTTTTAAAAAAGCTTTTTGCATAAAAAACTAAACAAATTAATTTTGCAGTTATGTAATTATTGAAACTTCATGAGATTAAAATAAAAGCACCAGTTAGTTACCGGCATTAAAATTTAAAAAGTTACCCTTTCACAACTGCTTAGACGTTATAATGTTCACATTGGGCAGCTTGTCAATAGGGTATGGTGCCACCCCAAACAAAGATGCTGGAAAATAGTGTAGACAGTAAATATAAATAACAAAATAAAAAGTAATTATCACACCTTTTCTCTCATATATGTGTCTGACTTGATGTTTCAGCATCCCCACTCCATTTTTGCGTTTATTTGTGGTTATTTTCTGCGTAGGCCTCCTAATTTTAACGTTTAAACGCCATGGGGCACTGGACAAATGAGTGCGTATGTACCTTTTACTGCTTTTGTCTTCCATGTGACTTCATGCTGGTCTTTTATTGGTTACTTAAAGATTCCCCCAGTGGCAAATCAATGCTTGTTGTGTCTTTCTTCATCCAATCAGATTAATGCATGATACGCTTCATAGCTGGCAGCTTAGATGCACCCAAACATACAGAAGAGTCAGACTTGAAGAACAAAAATACCTCCCCGACCTGTTACTGTAAACTGCTGCCTAGCTGGCTGAAGGACACCTCACTAACTCTTCCGTTGGTGACCAGGAAGTAGGGCTGGGCGATATGGAGCAAAAATAATATCTTAATACTTTTAGGCTGAATATATATATATCATGTTTATCTCTATGTTTTTCTTTTTTTTAGGAAGTAATTATAAAAAGGCATCTGAATCAAAGCTTCATCTAAAAAATCTCAAAGATAAAAATTTTAACAAACAGCTGTAGACAGATATGAGAAATGGCTGAAAAATAACCAACTGGAATACATAAAAGTATAATTGTAACGCAACATAGGCCGTCCCAATATAAACAATATAGTCTTGTCTTATATACCTTTTAAGGAAATCTCAATATTTTACCCGGCCCTACAAGGAAGACAATGTCAGATTCTGTGCTTTCTGTGTCTCTGCTCTGTCTTCTCTAACCCCAAGTGGGTCGAGGCAGATGAGCGTTCACACTGAGCCTGGTTCTGGTTCTGCTGGAGGTTCTCTTCCCTGTTAAAGGGGAGTTTTCCTCTCCACTGTCGCTTCATGCATGCTCAGTATGAGGGATTGCTGCAAAGCCATCAGCAATGCAGACGACTGTCCACTGTGGCTCTACGCTCTTTCAGGAGGAGTGAATGCTGCTTGGAGAGACTTGATGCAACCTGCTGGGTTTCCTTAGAGAGGAAACTTTCTGACCAACCTGGAGGATTTGATTGAATTTGACTTTGGAAAGTGCCTTGAGATGACGTGTCTCATGAATTGGCATTTTATAAATAAATATAATTGAATTGAAAATTGAATCTACTCATGAAAAGCAGACAATTGTGGCCTGGAAATGCACAGCTGGTCAAGTCAGTTGATTTTGAAGCCGTAAAGCCCATTTGAAATAACACCAGTTCACCAAGAAATCCTCAGTAGCTTAAACAGTTAATTAAACAAGGAACAATAAAACACCACCACGTGAAATAAAATAAAAAAATTGTATGGCAAATAGCACAATAAAACCCAAATTATTCTGCTCAACTGGAACTAAAGGCCAGAGAATAGAAGTCGAGTCTTGTAATAATCTGTGTAGCTCTCATGTGCAAACACAGGTTGCAAAAGTTGCAGTGTCTAAAATTCATTCATTTGTGGATCCTTAAAGCTCTGGATGGAGTTCCAGGGTCCCTCAGTTAAGACAAATATAGAGCTGCCATACCATGAAGACTCTTAAAATCCAGCAATGAAACATCAAACTAGATCCTGGAATGAACAGGAGGCCGATGTAGAGAAATCAGCACGGGTGATCGGAGCAACTAGTTCTTGTCAGAAGGTGTGCGGCAACGTTTTGAACAACATACAGCTCCTGACTAGAAGATTAATCAGGTTAGAGTAATCCCAGCAAGAGGTTAGCTCGCTATGAGCAGCATGTCTGTGAAACGCCTGAAGTTATACAGTTTTCACAGCAGCCTCATAGGGGGTGAAAACAGTGGTTTACTACTACTCTACTGAGAAGAGGAGGAGTATAAGAGAACAAATAATGGGAATTCTCCCCAGGAAAGCAACGCTGCATTTTCACTTTGTTGTTTAGTCAGAAATAACTTCTTCACATGAAAAAACTGTGTTTTCCATATAAATAAGCACAGTCACTGTTTTTCTTCTTCTGGTGGACCGGGTGGGATGAACCAGTTAACGTCAGTTTGTTTATGTTACTCCTTAAGGACTAGAATTTCATTTTAATACTTTAACAATCACTTTTTGCTTAGGTCAAGGTGTTGCATTAAAAAAACGTAACCATTATTCTACTGTAAAAAGTCTGTTATGTTATTTTTCCAGAAGTAGAAATAATTATTTTTTTGGAGCTTTAACCAAAAGTTTTTTTGTGTAGATGTCCTGGAACTGGGATATGTTTTACTCAAGGGTTTTATACCTCCTTAGAAGCTAAAAATATGTTTTAAAGTTGTGTTCCAGCCCTGCTGGGCTTTCTGTGTTATTGTTGCTGCTGTTTTGCCTTGGAGATCTGTTTTAAACCCAAATGGAAGTGCATCGCCGTCTTTCCCACACGGCTGAGGTCCACTTCAGGGGATTCCTGCTGTAACAGCGCCCCCTCCACTCCGCCTGGATGCTGCGCTCGGAGGCAGGCGGCGGCTCTGAGCTCGCCTTCTGATCCACTTCGCCTCTCGGGCTGAAGAAAAGCAGAGAATGGGGCTCGCAGGGGTATGCAGATTTCCCCGCCACCAGAGGAGAGGCAGAAAAGTTTCCCACCGGCTCAGTGTGTGTGTGTGTTGTCTCCTTTTTCTCACTTGTAGCAACTTTAATGGGACTCTTTCTTCTAGCAAACACTGGCCTGCGCCGACACGTCCGCCACACAGATCCAGAGGTACGACTTAATGCCTGCGCTCATTTCACTTTCAAACTGATATATGAATATATTCAGAGATGCACGGAGCCGCTTCACCACAAGGTGGCTTTCAGAGCGCCGCCTCTCAACAGCGGCTGAGGTGGAACTTGTAGCTGGGAGCTTCTGAAACACATGAATATTCAGGTGCTTGAATGAGAAGCGGGGTCTTCGTTTGAATGAGCTGAGACACAGACTTCAGTTCTGGTTCCACATTCGGTTTGGTTTAAGGCTGCATCTCTGCATTTAAAGTCTTTACAGGAGGATTTTTTTTATTTTTGACTTGAGGCTTCAGACTTGAATTTCACATAGTAGGTTCCACACCTTCAGGTTGCACCTGTGTTTACTTGTTTTTGTTTTAATAAATGATTTATTCCTAAATTACCTTCAAAGTGTATAAACAGGCCCTAATGATGAACAATATTCTATTTCTTTTAAAAAAAGAGTTTTATATATATTTAAAGAGAACCAGAGTCAGCTAAGCTCAGACAGAGCGACACAATTAGTTGCTCTCGGTTTCGTTTTAAATCAGAGGGCAGCGCACCATTTCCCTTTCACCTTGACTAAAAATAAGCCTGACGCTGAGCGTTCGCAAGCAGCACCGACAAGTCACACCTGCACAGCAGCCAACACGTCTGCGCTGGGGAAACGGTTTGGGTATCTGTGTCCTGATCGACGCATCGTTCTGAACATTTAGTTTAGAGCATACAGTGCCTCGCAAAAGTATTCACACTCCTTGAGCTTTTTTTACATCATGTGCAACCACTAGCTTCAATGTAATTTATTGAAGCTAGGGCAAATTTGTGACGTGAAAGGAAATTAAAAGGTGATTTTCCACATACATTAGAAAAAGTGTAGTGTGTATTTCAATTCAGGTACTTTACTTCAGAATGTATTGTGCAGAAGTCTGCTATATGGTAAACTGTGTGTCTCAGTTTAGGTTCAGGCTAAATCCAGCTGTTCTGTGGAGGCCTCTGAGGTGTGTAAGAGAACATTAGTGACCAAACAGCCTCATGAAGACTAAAGAACACAGCAGAGAACGTTGGAGAGAAGCTTAACGAGAGTTAGGTTATAAAACGGTAACTCAAGCTTTTCAAAAAGCACTGTGCAATTCTTCCTTCGAAGCAACCCAACCAAAACATGGCCGTCCACTGAACTGACTAACTTAGCCAGGACTAGGGCTGAACGATGATTCATTAACAATATAAACAATAGACATGTGTCAATAGAACAAAGAGGCTCAACGAAAAGTTCAATGGAACAGTTCTCCTTCCTGTTGCATTCTAGCCAATCATGTAGGTTAATTCTAGTCATTACATCCTCCCATCCAATCACAAACACAGACCCAGGAACGCTCTGTCACCAACCTCCGCCCCCTTTAAAGAGTTCAGAGAGCACACTTTCTTTCTTTTTAAAACTTGCAGTTTTGGTAAAAAGTTGGTTGAATGAAGAGTTGAGTTTAAATTCAGTGTTCTTTATCTAAAAATTGGTCATTAAGCAACAACCTAAAATGGCCAGGGCTGCACTCAAAATGTGTTTTGATAATTATCCATATCAATCAATATGGTTTCTGTTTTGCTATCAGATTTTACAATGCTGCACTGTAATTGCAACTGTGACCATAACTATAATAATTAATGTGCAATAACCAAGGTGCAATAATCTATTTAATACACTGTCCTACAACCCGTGCAATAATCCTGATGTAGTGACTTCTGCTGCTATCACCACCTGAACATAAGTCAGTACACATGTATGTATGTACAAATGTATACAATGTATATGCATGTATATACGCGTAGGTGCGTATGTAAGTAGGCGCATAGATATATGTATATATTTAAGTATATAGATATATATATATATATATATATATATATATATATATATATATATATATATATATAGACCACTAAGAATGTAAATGAGACATTTACATTCCTATTTCCTTTTTTGTATTTTTTTTTGGTATTCTTTTGATCCATTGTAGATATGAAGATTCACTGTATATAACTGAATGCACCTTCCCTACTCTGCACCTTCTTGTATGAGCCGATGTGACGAGTGAATTTCTCCATTGTGAGATCAATAAAGACTATCTTATCTTATCTTATCTTTATCAATATGCTTACTTTTTATATCATCCAGCCCAATTAATCAGAGAAGTAGCCTGTAAGCCCTTGCTAACTCTGGAGGAGCTGCAGAGATCAACAACTTAAGGGGGGGAATCTATTGACAGGACAATTACTTGTACTCTAAATATGGCCTCTATTGGTGAGAGACAACAAGTCCCATTTGGACAATGCAAACAAAGTGCACTGGTCGAGAGCCACCAATCTTTAACTTTGTGGCCCTACGTTCTCTCTGACCATCGCCTTAATTAGACCATCCCTACAGTGACACATGGTGATAGCAACATCATGCTTCTGCAATTAAGAAAAACTACAAGACTTAGAGGTTGCATAAGACGAGAGACGAAGGTTCGCTTTCCATCAGAACTACATCCCAAACAATACATCCAGAGCAACAACCGAATGTTTTCCATCTAACAATGGGTCAGAAAGGCCTAGTCAAAGTCTGAAGACGTTAAAAAAAATCCCCTTTTACATGTTTACTGTATAAATGTTTAACACTTTGTTGCATTTTCCTCCCATGTCATACCAGAGCATCGATACATTGTGTTGCTCTGACACACAAATATGTTTTAGGGGTATGAACACGTTTGCCCTTTTCATCAGACAAAGTTTAGCTAAAAACACGCAGCAGATAAAATAATAAATGCTTATATAGAAACTAGATAAACACAATACAAGGTAGAAAACCATCATAATTTCCTTAATGTGGCTTGAACCTGCTGATCTGCCCTTATCAGGGTCTACGCTGGTTTTATCTAACAGACTGACAACAGCAGCGCCGTAAATGCTGAGCTTTCTTACCTCAGTGGTTACGTGTTAATGCATGGAAATCCAAACCAGGAGCTTGTGTTGTTATGCAAAGCCTAAAGGAAAGTAGCAGCTTCCCACATCCACGCTCAAATCCACAACACACACACTCCTCAATTAGTCCCATCAACAGCGTCGCTGGCCCTGAGGCCCCGCCCCCTCTGGCCCATAAAAGGCAAAGGGGCGGGGTCACCGCTGACTTGGGGGGGAGACATCCTGTAGTGCTTTGTCATTCCAGCGGCCCGTTTGCTCACAGGAAACATGCAGCGCCGGGCTCTCCGGCATCAGGAGAACAATCACAGGTTAGGAATCGGTTACAAACCACTTTTGCAAACTTTAAACAAATATGCATCATTAAATGCTAACATAACACTCCTGGAGGAAAGAAAATATATATATATATATATATATATATATATATATATATATATATATATATATATATATATATATATATATATAACCATTTAGATCCATTGGTTTTGGGAAGCATGGAGGGAGAAATATCCAGCATGCTGCCACAATAACAAGTCAGATAACTGCATTTGCTCATCAGAGCACTGAGGTGAATCGTGTCTACGGCAAATCATGTTAGCAGCAAACATGCTCAGCGTTCCCTTGGAGGCCGGACGCTCACATGACTGCTTTGCAGAGCAGAACAGCTGGACCTGGAGAACCTCGGGCAGACTGCAGCACATTCGCACACAGAAAAGAGTCGCTTTGACTTCTTCGCGGACGGTGTTCTAATAATGGTGAACTGTTCAGGTAGAAGGTAGAAAGCTTCCCAGCATGATATATGAATCCCTTAATGGTGCTCTACAGCTTGAGGAGCAGGACAAAGGAAATATATTGAGAAAGGTTTACCAGTCAAACAGCAAACTGAAGAAGGTTTTACTGATACAGAATCAGTTTAAAACAAGATTTTTGGTGCGCTGATGGATAAAAGCAATCACTGAAAAGGCTCCTGAAAAAAGAAACAGACCCACAGCTGCAAAAAGCTCTTACAGATCAAAAACTGTGCTTTGTGAAAACAGGACAGCATGAACTCCAGGACTAAAACCGGGAACACAAACACCAACAACAACAGATCCACTGAGTAAAGTTTTCACTTCCTGTGGGCAGAGTTGTTGCTGACTCCCAGCAGCGAGCCGCTGCAGGCTGGGAGGCGGCCGCTCTGTTTATCCTGTAAAGGTATGTTAACACCAGGCTGCATTCCTCCGCTCCCTAAATTGCAGCGTTACAGCACGGCGAGCACGCATCCGTGGACATAGAAGCGCGGGCCGCTTTGAAGGCGCCGGATAATGAAGCCGTGACCGCGGCGTCGGGACGAAGGTCAACACCTTTCATTTCCAGCAGAACTGCAGGCGGTCGGTTTCCGTTGTGCTGATGGAACAACGCCGTCTGTTTCAACTCAGTGTTGCAACGAGGGGGAGACGGTATTAATCTGTAGAAACGGGTGAAAACGAGGGTTTCCGGAGGTCTTTTGTGTGAGATTCCACTTTGGGTCGATTATGTTTGAAAAGCACTGCAGCAAGTTCATTTTCCTAAATTCAGATTAATGTCAGCTGGTCAGGATAAGTGACACTTATGTCCCATTCCCTTATGAGCCGACTCTTTAAGGACAGCACTTGGTGAAATACTGAAAACAACGGTATTAAAGCACAGATTTAAAAATATTGCCGGTGGGTGCAGCGTAGGGGCAGAAAAACCACAGGTTCAAATCCTGACCTGGCACTTGTCAAATAAAGGCCACTAGGGCCACCAAAGAACAAATAAACACACAGCAAACCAATAAGCAGCGTCTATTGTTAACATTTCCATTTCTCACCTGTTTGCCCTCAGGCTGGCGCCACAGAGCGCTAACGGCTAAAACGAGCCGACACAGAGCCAGCCGTCAATGTTTAGCCTAATTACAACACGCCGACATCTCTGACAATCTGTAAGCTCTGCACTGGTGGAAAACCGTCGACTAATGAGTTTGTAGTGGCTCGCTAAAGTATAACTGTTCACAGCTAAATCTAAAATCCTCACTGAGATGACACAAAATCCATAAAGGTTTTTTATGCAATCACAGAAACCTTATTTTCTATCATAGAATCAGAAACGTGGCAACAGGAAATAAACCGATAAAATCTATTTACTAAATAGATTCTTCTTTATGGCGCTGTTTCCAAGAGACAGTTATGAATCAGAGCTTCTTTTTCATCCCTCTCAGTTAGAAAACCCGGTAATAACGTGTTTAACGCCGTTCTGTAACGTTTTACAGAAACTTAGAACACCAAACACCGAATCAACTGGAAAAGCTTTCTCTAGTAGCTTAAGTTTTCAGCATTATGCCTTGTTTTCGTCCGATGTAGAATTGACCATGTTGGCAACTTCCTGTAAGACACAAGCAGCTAAAGCAAAACTGTTTTCATCCGTAACTAACTGTATGTACCAGTCTGTATTTTAGAGGCAAATGGTTAACATTTTAACTCGATTTTATTTGTCCGTTTTGATAACAACGCTCTTTTGGTCATGTCCAAACATGACCGCGAAGTTTGCTGGTCGATGCCACGCCTTCGCCCAGATGAAGCATCAGCAGGTGTGTCCAAGATTCATTTTCTGGTTACCAACAGAGGAATTAAGACAAATGAGGTCCTACTGAAAGCCAAATTGTTTATTATACCGGTACTTACTTACACTGCCTCAATCAAAGACCATAAAAGTCAAAAAACAAGAATAAACAGCAAAACTATCACCTCAGCCGGAGACATGCACGTTTCTAAGTTTTGCATCTATTTCGAAGCTTGAAAATCAAATAATGTTTGCCCAAAATCTTAATTTCTAAGTTTGACGACAAAGCCACATCATGTGAACCTGTTATTTACTTTCAAAGTGAAAACCTTTCATCCTGACATAGGAACCTGATATATGATAAGATTAAATCATTTTTATCCATCAAACCTAAAGTTTAACAATTTGCCACCATTTAAATGTTGCTTTCAGAGGCAGTCAAACTGGATTATTAAACTAAAAGCATAAGAAGATCTTATCAAACTTTTCACCTTTCCAGGAGCAAAGTTTCAGCAAAGCAGGATCAGCCATAACTACACTTAAAACGGATAATTTCAACACAAAGTCTGAAATGACACAGCAAACAGAGAGGTTCCATGGTTGATACTTGGAGTGATAACATTTCAAACAAATTCATCCTTCACCAGACTCCAACAACATTTTTCTAAAACTAAGTATAAGTACTAAAATTCATCGTCAACTGGCTCATGATGAATAGGAAATGTGTAGAGACATGTTTCAATACAGGCCAGTCTGAATACAGCACTATGCAAAAAAACATGGATGAATAAAATCTGGAATACCACTTTTTCATTTTTTTTTGTGGAAATACTTAAATTCAATTCCATACTTCTGCAGGCTGTGTACGCACCCTGAAAACATCTGAAATCTATATTTATAAGGCATATAGAAAGAAATAGTAAACTTTAGCATTAAACTTTGCGATGGACTGGCAATCTATCCACGGCGTGCTCTGCCTCTTGCCCGCTGAACATCTGGAGATAGGCACCAGCCGACCCAACCCAGGTCCAAAACATCAGTAACCATTGCAAACATCTAAAAATTAGGTCACTTATAATCAACGATGCAAAATATTACATTGTCTCAGTTTGGCAGTTTTATTTAAATAATTTCTCTGTCTTGTATTCGTCAACTTGATATGTTTCCAGACAAAAATGAAAGCAGTTAAGAATAAATTGTGTTTCCTTCAATAGTTTCACGTATTGATAACTGGACTTACTGTGTACCTTTAATGGTGCTTTTGTTTTCCCCTTTATGTGACAGGATAAGTATGCTACAAGGCTGCAACAAATCTCTTTGATTTTTGTGCAGCATTATGCTGAAGTTGGCCTCTGATACGGGGCCTGAAGCGTTTGGCATATATCTCTTTGTGATCGTGTACATGAGCAGCATCAGCTTCGCAGACAAGTATGGAATACGGTTATTTTTAAATCCTATATTATTTTTAACTCAGCAACTGAATTTGACTCAGAGAAATTTATCTCATATATATATATATATATATATATATATATATATATATATATATATATATATATATATATATATATATATATATATATATATATATATATATATATATATATATATATACTAATATAGCTGAGCCATGGTTGAGCCAGATTTTTAATTAGAGGAGATCATGGCTGAGAACTTGTAGTTATTGTTTTAAAACTAATTTTTTTTTTATTTTACTGTGTTTTTATTGTGATTACATGGTGACATAGAGACTGGACACCTGTGCCACCTTGAAAGGTGCAGTAAGAAGTAGCGGTACTGACTGAGGACAGACAACAAGGGTGGATTAAGTCTACTAAGTGACCAATGGGGGAAATACCGATAACCAAAATAATGATTCATTCCAGCCTTACGTTTTTTTAATAACAGATGTTATTATCAGCCACTTCAAGTTTCTAATTTAATAGAAGCACAGCGGCCGTCTTCTAAAAGACTTTTCAACAGAGCTCAACAACCTTTGAATATTTAGGCATCTTAATTTAATGTGGTAATCACTTAAAGTGAACTGAGCGTGTGAACTGTTTTGTAAATAGATCAAAGCTTTTTTTTTTTTTTTTCTTAAACTGCAGCTTCTGAGATGTTCTGGCTGGTATCAGCAGCTGTTTGCCTAATTATGGAGGTGACTGGCAGGGGGTCTTGGTACCATTAGCACAGGCTAATGAAAATCAAAGAGGCGCTTGTGATCAAACCAAGACAGACGCGCGTCTGAAACGCAAAGGGGGGAGGAGGCGGACGTTGCGCTGCGCAACCACGCTCCGGACACCTTTTTGCCATCTTGATTGCGCGCCTCGGCGTTCCTCTGCCTCCACAATGAGCTTCGTTTGCGCTTGTTTGACAAGAAAACAAACGAAACCAACCGGAGGAAACGATTCACACCGAGAAGCGTCGCTTTTAGCGGCGGTACAACCCAGTAAAGACCGGTTGAAATACACCTTGATAGGTGTTGCATCACCTTGCCGTACCTGGCTGTCTCCAGTCCAGGAGAGAGAAAAAACCCCACCTTCACTGCAGTGACGGCACTGACCGCCATTACCCCCCCCAGCTAAAGGGAATTGCATAACGAATGCTCGCAGCACCGCAGATAGACAGCAGATCTTTGATAGATCTGCTATTTTTTGCACCGCTGTGTTGGGGTATTACGGTGAAATAACCACCTTACAATACACACCGCTCGTTTTCCACAGCGCGCGCACACACACACACGCAGCGTGCACAGATTGACACGGAGAGCGTGGGGTGCACTCGACCAAACGGGGCAATCGGTCCACACAGAACGAGGCACATAAAAGAAGAGATAAAGCATGCACAAGTGGGTCAGAAATGCGATAAATCCCGCGAGAACAGAGGGAGGCGAGCATCCAAGCGAGGCAGCAGGCATGGCACACGGCAGAGAGAGAGAGAGATAGAAAAAACTACCCAAAAAATATATATATAAAATAAATAAAAAACCCAGCTCTCTACCTGCACAGGCGGACATTTGGATCGCTAATCCCGGCTCGTCGAGAAACGCGGAGCCTTCGGGAAGAAAAGGGCGAGAGGATCCGGAGAGCCGCAGGTGTTAATTGTGTTTATTTCTAGGCCATTTGTCCGCCCCGCTATCCGCGTTCAGGTAAACATGATGATGATGATGGTGGTGGTGGTGATGATGATGGCTCCTGTACAGACGCACAGTCACCGTGGTGGCGTCAGCAGGAGAGAGAAGAAGAAGAAGAAAAAAAAAAAAGGTGCTTTCCAGCCCCTCGGCTCAAACACACACACACGCTCACACTCATATAACGCTTTATAATAACCGAGCGTTTCTATTTATGGGGTTTTATTATTGGCTGGGGCGAGAGACGAGGCGGAGAGGACAGGTAGGGAACCGTCCAATCAGACGCTCTGTCTCAGAAAGGTTGCCTAAATTTAAAGTTATTACGCCCATCCGCGGTTAAATCCCGTTTCGGAAGCTTCCACTTCGTCAGAGGAACAATCCGACCCAGAAACACACATTCCGGGGTTGTTTTAGTCGGGATTTTATTCAGCTCAAAGCGGAAACAAATTCGGTATTTATCTGCTGTGGTAATCTTTCTTCAATCGTTTAGAAAAGACAAAATCCGGCTTTCCTGACGTTTGAAATTACAGAATGGGCTTGAAGTCAGATACATTGGGACAAAGCATGAGCCGATAACTATGCGGGGTTTAAAAAAAAAAAACACCGTTTCATTGTATTATGAGCTTCCCTCACACATTTGAACATGATAGGGCTGGACGATATAAGAAAAAAAACATATTGATAAAGTAGAAATCATATTGATCAATATCGATAATAGTCAACGTAAACAAAACTTATATTTTAAGTGCAGCCCTGGCCATTTTATGCTGTTGCTTAATGACCTATTTTTAGATAAAGAACACACAAAGACTGAATTCAAACTCAACCCTTTATTTAACCAACTTTTTACCAAAGATACAAGTTTTTTAAAAAGAGAAATGTACGCGTGCTCTCTGAACTCTTTGAAGGGGGCGGAGCTTAGTGACGGAGCGTTCTCTGGGTCTGTGATTGGTTGGGAGGATGTAACGACTGTAGTATTAACTATATGACTATATGATAGGCTAAAACGCAAAAAGAAGGAAAACTGTTCTATTGAACTTTTTATTGATCTGTTTTTCGATCATCGATATACGTCTATCGATCCATATATATTGTTAATGAATTATCGTCCAGCCCAGCAATATGATTATTTTTATTTAAAACAATTTGAGCTCGTAGCTTGCTAACATGTAGTTGGTAACCTTAAAAGGTTAAAGCGAAAACCTTTTCAGCAAAATGATAATTTAAAAATAAAATATTACATTCACAGAACATCTAGAGAGGTGAAGAAAAAAAGTACAGGTATTAATTTTACTGAATGGTAAATGGTATAAAGATAATTGTTTTATACATTTTAACGGGTCCAAAATATATAAATATTTACTTCTGGTGACGATGCCAACGTCAACATGAAAGGATTCTGCACCAATACGAATAGTAGGGTTAGGGTTAGCGTTGCCGGATGTTTTTGTAGATACGTGATAGCGCTAAGAAACGGCTTCACCCAGATTCAAGCGGACTAAAAAAGAAACAAAACGAGGGGGGGGGAGGGGGGGGGTCGGTCAAACTTTTGAGCGTTGGATGCTTAAGGACGCAACGGGGCTCAGAAGCCATGCGGAGGCTGCTGCTTTCCGTCTGGACAGCTAAGTTAAACGTTCACTAATGCTAACCAAAGGTTCAACTGAAGGTGGGAATGAGAGTGGGCGAGTTCGTCACCTACTAGTTAAACTTGTAGCTATCTCCTTTTAAAAAAGGTTGATAGGCATCACGTCTTTAGTTTCCATATAACCGATGCTACCAAACAGCCAAATTCATCTTTGCTCTATGCACAAGAAAAGTGTGGAAGCCTTCTTTCAGCCAGCTGACCAATGGTGCACAGCAACAGTGGGAAGACGGGGCGTGGCTTGCCACATTATTACTCTGTGCTTCATAAGGCAAGAGAAAATGGAAGCCGATACAGGTTCTCTCGCTCCTTTTTTTTAAAGGACTTTAAACTTTAGTAAGAGAGTGGTTTTAGGTTGTTGCTTTTTTTTTTTTTTTTTTTAACCTGAGCATTGTGGTGACAAGTCTGTGGCTACCCGCTGCGGTAAATCAAGTAAAATGAGACGTACCAAGCATTTAACCTCTTCTTTAACACTAAGAGACGCTTGACACGTGCCTCTGTGATTTTCTACACATGCAGATTTGATTTTTTCATATCTGACGTTCTCTGGTACCAATCTGAGTTGTAAGCTATGCCAAATTTAAAACCAACAATAACCACCTTTGTACCAGCTAAAGGGGATGTTTCATACCTGCTGTGGCAGACCACGATTTAAAGTAAACGTCTTTATTCTACTCTTAGTCTACCCAAAGCCCAGGAAAGGAGCCAGAGGGGGGCTGAGGGGCACTGGGCCCCCCTGATATCAAACTGCGGACACCAGAAGACTGACATCAGGACACTCCTGTCCAGTAGGTGGCACTATGTAAGACGTAGGGTTGCAATCCACCCACCTTGAGGAAGAACGTTACAGTGCATAAAAGTGTTTCATGAAGCAGTCACATCAACCAAAAACTGAAGAAAGAATGGCAGAAAAGGTGAAATGGGGAATAAAAAGCAGGTTTTATAGAATCAAAACGGCAGCAGCAGAAATGAGAACTCGGAGAAGGAGCAGAAAGGAGAAAAGACCAACAACAAGAAGAAGACTTGGACATACAGGACTTATAATTAATGATCCACATTTTAAACTACAAAAGCACAATACAGGGAACTGTGACCACTGTGGGGAAGATGAAACCACAGAACATGTTATATACACACAGCAAGTTGTGTTTTAGATTTTATTTGGTTTTGTTACATTGTTAATAACCTGCAAATTACATATACAGAAATCACCTCTGTGTGTATTTAACGTTTAGAAGCAATTAGAAAAGATTGTTTGAGAAAAACAATACTCTCTCATAGTTTGGGGAACCCCTGAGACAGTCTGGGTCCTCTCTACCCCATCCCCCCCCCCACCACCACCACCACCACCACCAATAAAGGTCTAAACCCGTCACTGCCGAAACATGACTCAACATGACCCAACTGAGGTGACATCACACTGAGGTGGGCGTGGCCAGCATTAAACATGAAGTTGATCCCTAAAGTCAAGAGCTAGGAGTGTGCTTCAGATAGATTGCCATGTGTTGCATACAGGTGCATATTTTTATTCTTAGAATGAATAATATCATAATAAAAGATTCATTACAAGGAAAAGTAGGTAAAAATACTGATATATAGTCAGAGACAGCTACAGGAAGAAAGTAAAAAAAAATTAGGTTTAGTTGGTTAGAAGAAGGAAAAAATGGAGGGGGGACAAGATGAGGAGAACTACGGAATAACATGGAGAAATAAAAAGGCAGACAGCAGCTACAGGGCAAGAAATATTCTCAAATCTACCTTTCCAAAATGGCAATAGCATCAGCAATACCCTTCATACGTACAGCAGAAGCTGTGCCAATACAGCTGTTCTCCAAATGATCAAACGTGTCACTTAAAGTTGTTTTGTGTCATTTACAACAAAAATGTAGAGCTATGTTTTCATAGAACATCATAATGCAATTCAATTCAGCTTTTTTATACAGCAGCATTCACAACACGTCATCTCAAAGCACTTTGCAAAGTCAATTCACAACGAGCAAGCTTAGCGACAGTGGGGAGGAAAAAGTCTCTTTTAACAGGAGGAAACCGCCAGCGGAACCAGAACCAGGCTCAGTGTGAACGGCCATCTTCCACAACCCACTAGGATTCCCAGAGTGTGGTGCCCCCAGAGTGTGGTGCCCCCAGGGGAGCGCGGGCTGCCGCCAGGGGGTCCACAAGATGAAAAATGTCATGACGGTCTGATAATTACACAATTGTGTAATGTAACACACACACAATAAAGACGTTTAAACATTTCCTTTGTCAAAAATTAAAATAAAAAGATGTAATTTCAATCAATAAATCAAAATGTATTCACACGCACAAATTTATTTATTTAGAAGAAGTTTTCTTCAACGCTTCATTTTAAGATGAACTATAGAAGAAGTTATCTTTCTCTACGCATTGCGCTGTATCTGCACACCTAGCTTGTGGCCTCCACTTCATTCATACTCCCAAATAATAACAATAACACATTTTTTGTTACGTGCGTTCTGATCATTTGGGCATCCTTAAACATGGTGCTTTTAATATGGCTATAAAGTGGCTTGTTGCATTTTGTTTTTTTTATTTTGAAGGTGTGGGGGTGAATGAACCCAGTAATATTTACTACACGGCTAAAATGCATAAGGGAGGAAAACTTTTATTCTATTGAACTTTTTATTGACCCTTTTTTTCTATCATCGATATACGTCTATCGATCGATATATATCGTTATTGAATTATCGTCCAGCCCTAAAAGAGATACATCATATAGCTTCATTACTCACAGTGATATATTTCAAGTGTTTCACTCTGTTAATTCTGATGAAAACCTAAAACTATGTATCTCAGACTAATTACATTAATACCAGAGAAAAAAAAAACAATTTTAAACAGAAATGTCAGTCTGCCGAAGAGAATATCCACATACGTTACTGAATAAACACCTAATAATTGGTTGGGGCTCCTTTTGCATCAATTACTGCGTCCATGTGGCGTGGCATGGAGGAGATCAGCCTGTAGCCCAGCAGAAACCTTAACGTTAATGAGCCCATGGCGGATTTAATCCTGGCCTTCAACTCATCGGCATTGTTGGCTCTGGTGTGGATTGTCTCCCCCTCAACAATAAATCATTGATTCTCCGTGCAGTTTAGAATCAGAGGGTTTTGCAAGTCGATCCCGCGCAGTGATAGCATGATCATTAAAGCAGATATTGGTCCTTTTGGCGGTGTGCGGTCAGGTGCCAAGTTCTGCTGGAAAATGAAATCAGCATCTGCTTAAAGCTTGTCACCAGATGAAAGCGCAAAGATTTCCTGGGAGACGGGTCTGCTGGCCTCATGCAGTTGTGATTCGGTGCTTCTCTACTCTTCGATCAGACTGGGAGACATTGGTTTTCCAAATAAAATGAAAATGTTACTTTATTCCTAGCCCAACATTTTTTTTTTGTCTACCGTATATTTTAGGAATGGGAAAGAAAATGCTATCAGGATCATATTCAAGGATCCAAGGATTTTTTTAATTGTCATACCAGTTCACATTTTAATGCTGGATGCACGAAAACATCACGATATCTGGCAAGTATTGTGATAACGATAGCCTGCTTCGTTACAGCAGAGGGATTCAATTATATTTTCAAATATAATAATTTATTAGGTGCTCTTGTGAAACCCCAATTGGAAAAAGGATAAACCTAACAGCAAACATAACAATCCCAACCAAACTGACAGTTTGGAGGTTTTGGAGCTTGATCAAACAGGTAGAGTGTATCATGGTCACGGTAATTCAGAAATATTCACATTTTAACTTATTTTCCACGATAGCAACAACTGGTGCGATAACTGCCCATCTCTGGTGTCTTGTGCGCCTTTCTCTTGCCACATGTTTTCCTTCCACTCAACTTTCCGCTAATCCTTGGAAGAAGCAGGCCGAGTACAGCCAGTTTCTTTAGCAATGACCTTTTGTGGCCTACCCCTCCTTATCAGTGTCAATGACAGTCTGCTGGACAACTGTCAAGTCAGCAGTCTTCCCGTTGGTTGCGTTGACACTAAAATGCACGCAACACAACGTTTCTGTCTAAAAAAAAAGGCTTGTTTTATTGATCTTACGTAACATTGTGTTTTCTGAGAAACTAAAACATGGGTCCTTATTAGCTACAAGCATCAAAATGGACAAAAATAAAACGATGGAATTATATCATGCTGAGCGTGATGAACATATAAAAAAGGGGTGTGAATGTTTGAACTGTATTAGTAAAATAAATTAACGTCCTGATAATGTTCCGACTAACTGAGATACTCCAAAACAAAACAACATGAAAAAAAAAAAACTTGTTCTATTGGTCTTACGTAATATTCCAATTGTGGGCTGTTTAACGAGCTGTAAAACTGTGTCATCAAAATGTCCAGAAATTTATTCTCGCTATTAATCTATTTGTGAGTAATACCTGTATAATATATGAGTTTCACCTTTTAAAAAATTGAATTAAATGAAACGAATAAAGTTTTAATGATATTCTAGTTTACTGAGATGCACCTGTGCGACCATACTGGGAGGGGTGGGGGGGTGGGGGGGGTCGTACTGTACAAACTACATATTTGATAGCAGTGTAGACTATGTAGACTTTAACGGAAAGGCGTGCAGGGAACATGTGTGAGCTTTCAATGCAAAAGGAACATGAAAAAACGCACACGAGTACAATGATAACAGTTGCAACACAGCTTCTAGGGGTGTGTTGTCAGATTAAATGTGTGATATCATGAGTATTTCACAGCATCCTGTCATGTAGCAGTAACAGCCAAACCCTGTGTGCACAGAGGATTATATATACATTTATATATATATATATATATAAACACAAAGACAGGTGAAACCTTCTTCTTTTTGTATGCATTCGCTGAAATAAACTTTCTTGAATGGTTTTAAAGAGGCCAAACCCCCGCCAGCTTTCCTTGCTGTTCCGCAGGTGCACAGAGCATAAAACGTGGGGAGAAAATGTCGACTGTTTAAAAACAGCAGCTTCTTTTTTATCATTTCAACTCTTACCTCAACAAAGCCGACATGTGTTGCTGCCGGAGTTGTGGCGAAGACGCGCTCTAATCAACAATCCCACAGCAGCACCGAACACTGAACACAACACCAAAACTCGCTGCTTTTCTCCTGTCCACCATGCGGCCATGAAAGCAACACGGGGAGAAGTTGACTTATGGTGAACGACGGGAGGACCGGAGCAGGCAGGCTCGGTCCCGGCCCATAAAGGTGGCTCCGAGCTAGCATTGCAACTACCAACCCCGCAACAACCTCGCCCCTAAATAAAATAAATAGAAAAAAAACTAAAAGTAAAAACTGCAGCAGCGGGCCACGTTGTTAACGCGAAAAAAAAAAAACCTCAAGTGTTGCTGCTCGGCGAGAAAGTGCTGAAATAAATAAATAAAGGAGCACCGGGAGCAAAGATGGTTGTGTTTGTGTGGGGAGGGAGGGGGGGGATAAAAAGTGAAGGGAAAGTGGAGGATCCATCTGGGAGCGAAGCGTTATTCTAACGGGCGGATAACGGTTCTCTAACGGCCAGGCGGCCCCAGCGCACCGCCAGGCGGAGAGCGGCCAGGAGACAGCCAGGTATAACGGTACGCTGCCGCACTCATACGCCCCGTCAGAAAAAAATAAATAAAAAAAAAAGTCCCCCAAATCAGCTTCAACTCGCTCCTAAAAGTGTCCGGGAGGACTTTACCGAGCGGCAAAAGCCCGTCCCGTTTCGCCCTGAGGCGGGGTGAGAGGAGTTTGGACTTACCGCTGCTCCTCTTCGGGTTCGCCTGTTTTCTGCGCTTACACCTGGGGCCATCCGCCATGATCCTCTCGCTGGGTCTGAAGCGCAGCCGTTCGGCGAGTCACCTCCCTCCCTCCCTCCCCCCGCCTCCCTCCTCCTCACCCTTCCTCACCTCGCTCTCATCCCTTCCCCCAGCTTAGCGAGAAACACCTGGTTTGCGACACACCAGCAGCTTTTTACGGCTCCTCCGAACACCTCCACATGGCCCCTCCTGCTGGCCGCACACGGGTGGGTTTCCTCAGGGCGGTTCTGCTGGGCTCAGCCCGGTGCCAAACCTTCCGGGACCAAAGGTGGTCCCTGAAAGGTGGATAAACAATAATAACTTTTAAATAACTTTTTTTTTCAACAATATTGAAAAAGAAAAAAAAAACGGTCAAAAATCAAGATAAGTGTTACCTATATGTTACCTACTAAAGAGTCAATATCAAACTCAGCCACTTTACTACAAAAAGTTACTCGGGATTGGAGAAAGTTGCTGAAATAAAAAATAAAAAAATTGTAATTAAAAGAGAAAATAATTAATTTATTTAACCCTTAATTATTATAAATGGTAATAAAGCTGCTTTATACATAGTGACTATATTTTGCATACCTATTATTGCAGTAATCAACTAAATGTATTGTAGAGCTGTAAACATAAAGTGTATTTGCCATTTTCCCCAAACAATTTAAAAATGTATCAATCTTTATTCTGTCATTCATCAAACAGATCATTTTGACATTAACGATGACATTTGTGACTGCTCTAACAATCTATCTATCTATCTATCTATCTATCTATCTCTATATCTAGATAGATAGATAGATAGATAGATAGATAGATAGATAGATAGATAGATAGATAGATAGATAGATAGATAGATAGATAGATAGATAGATAGATAGATAGATAGATAGATAGATAGATAGATAGATAGATAGATAGATAGATAGATAGATAGATAGATAGATAGATATCTCTCTGTCTCTGCCCCCTTCTTTTTGGCCCACTCATATCTGCAGAATTGTTGTAATTCAGCCACATTAGGGCGTTTCCATTATGAACAGCATTTTTAAGGTCATGCCACAGCATCTCAATAAGATTCAGGTCAGAACTTTGACTAGGCCACTCCAAAGTCTTCATTGTGTTCTTTCTTCAGCCATTCAGAGGCGGCTGTTGCGTTTTGGATCATTGCCCCACAGAAGAACCCAAGTTGGATGTTTTTCTACACAAGCAGAATTCATGGTTCCGTTTCTCACAGCGAGTCTTCCAGTTCACGCAGCAGTAAAACAAACCCCAGACCACCACATTACCACCACCATATTTTACTGTTTGCATGAAGTTATTTTTCTGAAATGCAGCGTTACTTTCACGCCAGGTGTAACGGGACACACACCTCCTCAAAGGTCAGACTTTTGTCTCGTCTGTCCGCAGAATATTTTCCCCAAAGTCTTGGGGATCATCAGGATGTGGAGGAGTCTCGAGGCACTCTTGGGGTAATATCAATTTTGGCCACTCCTGGGAAGCTTCACCATTGCTCCATGTTTTCTCCATTTGTGGAAAATCGCTCTCATTTCTGCAGCTCTGGGACTCCAGAGCTGCAGAAATGCTCTTGTAACCCTTTTCAGAACAACGGATCTCAGTTACTTTCTCATTTGTTCCATGACCTCAAGCTTTTGCGGGTGTTTTGGTGTACCGCACTTGGTGAAGGCAAGGCAAGGCAAATTTATTTATATAGCACAATTCAGTACAGGGACAACGCAAAGTGCTTGTAGTGGTGAAGTAAGTCATTCCTTCACTGAGAACAGGTGTGCCAGTAATCAGGCCTGGGCGTGGCTGGAGAAGGTGGGCTACACCACAGTTAAGTTATGTTTTAATAGGGGGCGCCGCCAATCACTTTTTCACACAGGGTTTGGATTCTTTTTTTCCCATAATAATGAAAACATTCATTTAAAAGCTGCATTTTGTGTTTACTTCTGTTGACTTTGACTAATATTTAAATCAGTTTGACGTTCTGAAAGGCTTAAATGTGACAAACATGCAAAAACATAAATAAATAAGGAGATCATGAAATCATTTTCACGCCACAAAGGTTCTGGCAGAGCTATTCTTGTACCTGCAGAGGATCAGGTTCCTGGTTAAGACATATACTAGGTGCTAAAGGAGAACCACACGTCTCTTTAGCCTGCCAAGCTCTTCTGGATGTCCCGGCATTTGTGCGGAGGGCAGATGGGTTCAGCAGGAGAACAGAGAGAAAGGGATTGTTAAAAGATGCTCCGTGCTTTTTAGCCTGACAGCAGTGAAACATGAAATGGGTTACTTGGGTTTCATGACGGAGGAAAACAGAGTGCTTCGTCCGTGATGTTGCAACAGCGTGCAACTTATCTCTAAAAGTCCTCACCTGCGATCATTCCGGTCTAATGAGGCAATCTGTAACGTGTTGTCTTGTTGCTCTGTTTATAGTTAATCATAAAATAGCTTCATAACAGATCAACTGAGTGCATAACAGTATAAATCAAAAGAAAAACAATGTCGGCTTGTGAGTGACACGTCTTTTCTAAACTGCAGCAGTAATAAGATTTTTGACTCATCTATGCTTCCACGCAAAATCTAATCTTTTTTTAATGCGTGTTCATGTACACTTTTACTCTATGAGTGGAGAAAACCTCTAATGTTTGAGCCCCAAACTCTGAACAAATCCTTTTTGCCGTTTATATTATTAAGACAAAAGGGTTATGCTCCGACGTCACTCTGCAGCTACCACAGCTTCATTCTGGTGCCAACCTGTTCATCAGGTCAAACTAAGCCCCCCCACCACCAAACAACAAGCAACTCAACCCTTCTCCACATCAGTAATGCTTTAATTGAATCTCTCCCTGGCAGGATATGAAGCGCTATAGAGTCCCCCCCCCCCCCCCCCCCCCCCCCCCCCCCCCCCCGCCCCCCTGCTACATCACAACATCTCTACAGGCCGCTGCTGTCCTGCTGCCTGCAAAGTGAAAGGGGAAACGGATGCCATTATTCAATGCTAATTTTGGTATTGACACGAATAGCTTCTGGGCTCAAGAGGCTTTTCTCTTCTTTTTAGTGATTTCATTCTTATTTATGCAGAAAAGTCCTCCTCAATGAAAGGTCAGACAGCGTACTACAGTAAGAGGGTTGTTGTCGGAGGAAGAGCCGAGCCCCCAGGCTAAATCCCAGTTTCTTTGGCTCTTCTTCAGCTTCTTTTGTCTCACGTTAGGTAAGAGTTTACGAAGATAAGCCCCTGACCAACACGAAACAATTAAAACCTCATCGATTCAAATATTTTTTGCAGCAGACAGAATATATTAATTAAAAACGGTTTCCAGTTCAATTCAGTTTTATTTATATCGTTCCAATTCACAACACATCATCTCAAGGCATTTTACAAAATCAATTGAAATCAAATCCTCCTGATTGGTCAGAAAGTTTCCTCTCTAAGGAAACCCAGCAGGTTGCATCAAGTCTCTCCAAGCAGCATTCACTACTCCTGAAAGAGCGTAGAGCCACAGTGGACAGTCGTCTGCATTGTTGATGGCTTTGCAGCAATCCCTCATACTGAGCATGCATGAAGCGACAGTGGAGAGGAAAACTCCCCTTTAACAGGGAGGAGAACCTCCAGCAGAACCAGAACCAGGCTCAGTGTGAATGCCCATCTGCCTCAACCCACTGGGGCTTAGAGAAGACAGAGCAGAGACACAGGAAGTACAGAAGCACACATTGACCCAGGAGAACTTTCTATGTTAGATGGTAATGACAGATGATCTGCCTTCCCCTGGATGATGTCATAGCTAACAGAACGCCAGACCAGGTGTACCTTCTATGAAGAGAAAAATAACAGAGAACAAAAACTCAAAAGTTGAGTGAGAGAAATAGATCTTTCCAATTATACAAAGTCTTTCTGGGTTGCTGGGCAGTGAATTAGAATAGATTGTCTGCATCTGGTTTGTAGATAGATAGCCCCAGTGTTGACCGGTAACCTGAACCATTTGTGATTTTATGAACAGCAAAGATTCAGGAAATTAAATCCAGATATACAGAAACCTTGTAATAAGACATACTCCAAAAGAGAGATGAAAGTCTGAGATGCATAATCCTTGAACCGTTTCACATTTTATTACACAACAACCACAAACATTGTTGTAATTCAATGGGATGTTTTTTTTTTTTTTGATAGACCAACACAAGCGTGTTCATTATTTTTAGGTGGAAGGGAAGGAGTATATAGGTTTTAAAATGTTTTTACCAATACAAATCTGAAAAGTGTAATGACCTTTTGGAGACACTCCAACGCTTTTTTGTGGCTCCACACTTTAACCGCTGCAGTTACAACTCTAAGCATTTCGTATATGTCTCCACTGGCTCTGCACATTTAAACCATTACTTTTTTTGCCTATTACCTTTTCCTAAGCAGCTCACGCTCAGTCAGATTGCTTTTAGAGCAAATGCTTCACAGCGGTTTTTGAACAGGTCGCTTTCCTTTACGCTGTGCACGCTGTGCATATGCTCTTTTTGCAATTTTTCGACTAATTGCAGGCTAACTGCTCATGTGCTAGGAATTGCCCATACAGGCGGATTCAACTTTTGCTGTGTATCCTTAAATCCTTCCGCCCTTGAACCGGGTTGTAGGTCGTCCCGTTGTGGTGTAAACGAACAGTGGAAACAGAACTAAACATTTCAGTTTTATCCACACACACACAAGAAGAATGAAAAACAAACAAAACTAAATATGTTGTGTGCACAGGCTGTGACCATGAATAATCAGCCCATCAGGTGAGGACGAGGCACTTTGAAATGCTAATAGAGGGCTAACATCCAGTGCTAACCTCCAACCGTGATCACAGCAGTGGTAATGCTGCAATGAACCTGCATTAGTGCCTTTGATGCCTGCAGTTCTCAGTCAAATGTTACCTGTTGGTCATAATATGTTTGGCCTTTGAATTAGCTTTGTTCTTCCAGGCTAACTAGCTCTTGGTTTTGCATTTTCATTCAAGGTCAGGTGCTATGTGGAGCATCATCATAGTTTTTTTCTCTCTTCAGTTAAAAACGAGCAACAAGCTTCTCTCTCTCTTCCATGTAGTAATCTGCGTAAAGATGTAGCATTTCTAACATAAAACTCCAATAAAATCAATTAACCCCCTCTTTACTGCCCTTTGCTGCAGCAGAGTGAAGGCAACGTGGACCAGAAGATGAATAATGTACTTTTTGTCAGGATGACTAATGCGTGTACAGATCACTTGTCGGGATCTGTGTCTGGGGAGATGACGATAATAGTGGGTCCTCTCGCTGAGAGGATACAGTGGGACGAGAGATATTTGTCTTCTGTCCGGAGCACTTTCTCCATTAAAGGCTGCGTGGCTGCATCTCGTTACGAATGAAACAAGGAAAACACGAGTAATGAAATGTCCATATTGTTTTTAAGAAAGATTTCATTTTAAGATAAGAAATTCCTTTATTGTCCCACAAATTTGGGATTTTGATTTTAAAGATTTAGATCAATTTCAATCATGAATTTACACAAACCTCTTTACATCTGTGGAGGTTTTCTAAAACTTTGCTGTGGCATTGATGTCTCACTCATGTCTGGAGCTTAGTGTGAGCTTTCCAAAGTTTTATTATTATTATTATTATTATTTCTGGTTATTTAGTTTAGATTGCAGCTTATTGCTGCCATTGTTAGACACACAGGTAAGCCAGGGTCAGTTTGTTCTTTGCTCTCAGGTGACTGGATGGTGAGTGGTTTGGAGTAAATGCCAATGCAAATGTTAAATAAAGAAATGTAGCTGTTGTTACCCATATGCTCAGGAGTAACCTGAAATTCAAGACACTCTGTATTAACCATCATGGTGGGCCTTCATGCCTATTTCTATCACAGTAAATATTGTAAAAATGGTGTTGGTGTACCTTCTGCATTGAGAAAATACCTCATTGCCATAATTGCCCAGCCCCTAACTTTCTGCCCCTTCCTCTTCTATCCTCTCCTCATCCTCTTCACTACCTTCAGAGCAACCTTCATTTTCCTTTTCTTTCCTTACGTCATCCTCCTGACGTCATCCTCCTTCACATTCTCTATCTCTTTCTCTTTGCTACAAAGACGATGGAGCCCATGCAAGTAAAATGGATAGAAGATCAGCTTAACCTGATTCTCATCATTCAAGTTGCTTAAGAGTTGCTAAAATCTGAATAATTTAACTGCCTACCTGAGCTCACGTCCTCAGTGCTAAAAGATGATGAGGGATCTGCTGCCGCCGCTGCCGTTTCTGATACTGTGGGCCATAAAGCTCATTATGTGAAGTTTGCTAATGCTGAGATGTCAAAATGCCAGAGCGGCACCCAAAAGGTGCCACTGATAAATGCGTGATATGGATTGTACCGCTATGTTTTGGACTGCAGTTTTGTTCTACTCATTCCTCTCTGTATTCTGTTAACCCATATGACGCTTTTTCATTTCGTCAACACTAGTGTTGCGCCGATGCCATTTTTTGGCCCCAATACCGATACCCGATACCTGGCTGTGCAGTATCGGCAGATACCGATACCATACCGATACCATTACTTTGAAATTTATGTGTGTGTGTATATATGAAGAACAGCATACTACTTGGATGTAAAATAATTGCTATCATGGCTTTGTCAAGCTGCTACCTTATTAAAGCAGGAAAAAAGACTAATACAAAGTGAATCCAGTAGAACTAGCGAGTGTCGGGAGAGAGAAGGCTGCGTTCAAGTGACATACAAACATCAAAATGGTATCTGTGACCTATTTGTTGGTACTCGCCGATACCGATATCACCATTTTAGTGTGGTATTGGCGCCCCGGTACCGCCGATATATATATATATATATATATATATATATATATATATATATATATATATATATATATATATATATATATATATATATATATATATATATATATTAGGGCTGGGCAAGTTAACGCGTTAATTTCGCGTTAATTCATTACACTATTAACGGGCGATATTTATTTTATCGCGCATTAACGCATGTTGCTCACATGCTTTCAGTCAGTGTCAGTCAGCACGCGCTGACTGCAGCGCGCTGTCACGGCAGCACTCTCCCGCTCCCCCTCCCCTCTCGTACATGGCTCAGCGGCGTCAGCCAATCAGCACGCAGGCTCAGCCTGGCCCGCCCACTCAGCTCTCACACAAACTTAGCAAAGAAACAGCTGAGAGAGACCGCAGCAGCGAAAAAACATGAACAAGGGAAGTAGCACCGTTTGGCTTTATTTTAATACCGTAAATGAAATCAAGCTGTATGTTTTGTAAAAAGCCGGTTCATTTCAGTGGAAACACAACAAATTTATCTAAGCACGTGAAAAAACATGAAAACGTCGAGCCCCAGAAACGGAGAGAGGAGACGAAACTTCTCTCATTGCCCCGACAGACCCACAGACGTCTCTGACTGAGGCGTTTCAGTCCTCCAGGGAACATCCAGGTAGATCAGTGGATGGATGGATGGATGGATGGATGGATGGATGTTACTGGAGCCCACACATAACATGTAATTAAGACCTTGAAAGAACCCAGTACATATATTAAAAAGTGTTATTTAAGATAAGATAACATTAGCTAATCCTTTTTTTATCCCACGACGGGGAAATTTATAGGATTAAAGCAACAGGCAGGTGCACATAACACAGACAAAATTACATAAGGATTGAAATATATAAGAGGTGGATTAGCGAAAAAACACTGAACATAACATTATTATTATTATTATTATTATTATTATTATTATTATTATTTAATTGTAATAATAAAATAAAAACCACAAAACCCAAAAGGTCAACAGTTTCATGATACATCAAGCTTAGGGACTGGCTAATATACAGCAGGTCAAAAAAGGCCATATTTTGGCTGCAGTTCTCTTATGAAGAAAAGATCAAGTAGTGCACTAAATTCAATAGATGGGTTGAAAATATCCAGTATAAAATAAGTGCTACAAATGTTACAACACTTTTGTTCATATGGCAGCAGAACATTAAAATAAAAGTGCTCTTTACACTACTTTTGAATTCATTCTTGGAGTTTGTAAATACAATGCGATTAATCGCGATTAATCGCGATTAAACAGGGCGATTAATCGCGATTAAATATTTTAATCGTTGCCCAGCCCTAATATATATATATATATATATATAGATATATATATAGATATAGATATATATATAGATATATAGATATATATAGATATAGATATATATAGATATAGATAGATAGATAGATAGATAGATAGATAGATAGATAGATAGATAGATAGATAGATAGATAGATAGATAGATAGATAGATAGATAGATAGATAGATAGATAGATAGATAGATAGGGTCCCAGGGTCCAGACCAGGAAGCAGAGCCGTAGTTTAACACACCTCTCTGCAGCTTCTGTACTGTTACCCATCCATTATCCTATTGAGACGGTGTCTTTCCCACGGCCAAAACTTAACAGATCAAAAACTTATCTAAAAGGAACAAATCATAAAAACCTAATAAAAATCAATATGGTTCACCTTGAACCTAAAAATAAAACAATTAAATGTGGTCTATTAAATATAAGGTCTCTCCCTCCAAAGACTTTGTTAGTTAATGAATTGATTTCTGATAAACAGATTGATTTGTTTTGTCTCACAGAAACCTGGCTACAAGAGGACTACGTTAGTATAAATGAGTCAACTCCCTCCAATTATTCAAATTTCCACATTCCCAGATCTGTGGGAAGAGGAGGAGGAGTGGCAACTATCTTTCAGTCTGACAGACTAATTAGTCCCAGGCCAATTAATAACTACAGTTCTTTTGAACATTTAACCCTCAGTTTCCCTCATCCAAGCTGCAAAGCAATAAAACCTCTTCTGTTTGTTGTTTTGTATCGTCCACCAGGCCCTTACACTCAGTTTTTGGATGAGTTGTCAGATTTCTTATCTGATTTGGTGTTAAATACTGATAAGGCTATTATAGTGGGTGATTTTAACATCCATGTTGACACAGAATGTGATAACCTTAGTGTAGCCTTTAAAACTATCCTAGATTCAATTGGTTTTGCTCAAAATGTGCATGAACCGACGCACTCTCGGCTCCATACTTTAGACCTTGTTCTGACATATGGCATTGATTGTGAAGAATTAACAGTATTTCCTCACAACCCTGTCCTATCTGATCATTTTTTAATAACATTTGAGTTTAATCTAACTGAGTTCTCCACCCCCAAAAGAGGGTTCCATTATAGTAGATCTTTATCGGATAATGCTGTATCAAAACTTAAAGAGTCTGTCCCCTTTTTAATATCCTCCGTATTGCAGAAATGCCCTGCAGATTGCAGCAATGTTGTTTCTTCCAATTCACAAATAGATGTCTTTGTAAACGGTATGACTTCGTCATTGCGTTCTGCATTAGACAATGTAGCTCCCTTGAAAAAGAAGGTGATTATTCACAGGAAGCTGGCTCCTTGGTTTAATTCAGAGCTGCGTTCCTTGAAGCACAATGTTAGGAAATTGGAGAGAAAATGGCGCTCTACACACCAAGAGGAATCCTACCTAATCTGGAAGAACAGTCTATTGTTGTATAACAAGACCCTTCGCAGAGCTAGAGCAGCATATTTTTCATCATTAATTGAGGAGAATAAGAATAATCCTAGATTTCTCTTCAGTACAGTTGCCAAACTTACTCAGAGCCACAGCTCTGTTGATCCATCCATTCCCTTAGCTCTTAGCAGTAATGATTTTATGGGATTCTTCATAAATAAAATTGATTCCATTAAAAATAAAATAATTGGCATCCTCCCAAACATGATTACCTCATCCTCAGTAAGTGAGGCAGCATTGGAGGAATCCTTAGAACCTGCGCAGTGTCTGAACTGTTTAAAAGCAGTAGAGCTTTCTGAGCTATCTAAAATTTTAGCTTCATCTAAACCTTCTACCTGTATGTTAGACCCAATCCCAACCAAGTTGTTTAAGGAGGTATTCCCTCTGATCAGTGGTCCTATTTTAGACATGATTAATGTATCCTTGGTAAATGGATATGTACCACAGGCTTTTAAAGTAGCTGTTATTAAACCTTTACTTAAGAAACCTTCTCTTGATCAAGATGAGTTAGTAAATTACAGACCTATATCTAATCTTCTTTTCTTATCTAAAATTCTTGAGAAAGTAGTTGCTAATCAACTATGTGAACATTTACAAAGTAATGACCTACTTGAGGAGTTTCAGTCAGGCTTCAGAGCTCATCATAGCACTGAAACAGCTCTGGTGAAGGTCACCAATGATATTCTCATGGCCTCAGATAATGGACTTGTGTCTATACTTGTCCTGTTAGATCTCAGTGCTGCATTTGATACAGTTGATCACAATATTCTCCTACAAAGACTTGAGCATACTGTAGGGATTAAGGGAAAAGCATTAGGCTGGTTTAAATCTTATCTGTCGGACAGATTCCAGTTTGTTCATGTTAATAATAAATCTTCCTCAAACTCTAGGGTCACTTGTGGAGTACCACAGGGTTCAGTCCTTGGACCAATTCTATTTACTATATATATGCTTCCGATTGGCAAAATTATCAGACAGCATGGGATTAATTTCCACTGTTATGCTGATGACACTCAGCTATATTTATCCATAAATCCTGATGAATCCAATCAGTTACTTCGACTGCAGTCATGTCTTGATGACATCAAAAGCTGGATGACTTTAAATTTCCTGCATTTAAATTCTGACAAGACAGAAGTTGTAATCTTTGGGCCAGAGTCTTCAAAAAATAAAGTTCTTAATCAATCCCTTAATCTGGATGGCATTAACTTGGCCTCTGGTAATAAAGTTAAAAATCTTGGTGTTGTTTTCGACCAAGACATGTCATTTAAATCCCATGTTAAACAGGTTTCCAGAGTTTCCTTTTTTCACCTCCGGAATATCGCCAAAATTAGAAACATTCTGTCCAGGAGTGATGCTGAAAAACTAGTCCATGCATTTGTTACTTCAAGGCTGGACTATTGTAATTCTTTACTATCAGGAAGTCCACAAAATGCAGTTCGAAGTCTTCAGCTGATTCAAAATGCTGCGGCAAGAGTTCTGATGAAAATCAACAAGAGGGATCATATTTCTCCAATTTTAGCTTCCCTTCATTGGCTTCCTGTTAAATCAAGAATAGAATTTAAAATTCTCCTTCTAACGTATAAAGCCCTTAATAATCAAGCTCCACCATATATCAGAGCTCTGATTACCCCGTATGTTCCTAACAGAGCACTTCGCTCTCAGACTGCAGGTCTGCTGCTGGTTCCTAGAGTCTCTAAAAGTAGAATGGGAGGCAGATCCTTTAGCTATCAGGCTCCTCTCCTGTGGAACCAACTCCCAGTTTTGGTCCGTGAGGCAGACACCCTATCTATTTTTAAGACTAATGTTAAAACTTTCCTTTTTGACAAAGCTTATAGTTAGAGTGGCTCATACCCTGAGCTATCTCTATAGTTGTGCTGTGATAGGCCTAGGCTGCTGGAGGACATCAGGGTCTAATTTTCTCACTCTACTGATTTCTACTGTTCTTCAGTCTACTGTTCTCCAGTTTTGCATTGTATTACATTGAAATGACTGTCGTCATTTCAGCTTTTAACTTTTTGCTCTCTCTCTTTTTCTTCATAGTAGGTACACCTGGTCTGGCGTTCTGTTAACTGTGACATCATCCAGAGAAGACGGCTCACCCGCTACTACCATCTAATGTAGAACAGATTACTAGATCAATGTGTGCTTCTGTGCTTGTTTGTCTGTCTTGTTGTGTCTCTGTTCTGTCTTCTGTAACCCCAGTCGGTCGAGGCAGATGACCGTTCATACTGAGCCCGGTTCTGCCGGAGGTTTTTCCTTCCCGTTAATGGGTGGTTTTTCTTCCCACTGTCGCTTCATGCTTGCTCAGTATGAGGGATTGCAGCAAAGCCATGTACAATGCAGACGACTCTCCCTGTGGCTCTACGGTTCCCCAAGAGTGACTGCTGCTTGTCGGGACTTTGATGCAATCAACTGGTTTCCTTATATAGGACATTTTTGACCAATCTGTATAATCTGACCCAATCTGTATAATATGATTGAACTTGACTTTGTAAAGTGCCTTGAGATGACATGTTTCATGATTTGGCGCTATATAAATAAAATTGAATTGAATTGAATTGAATAGATAGATAGATAGATAGATAGATAGATATGCTCCATCTATATCTTCCTATCTAAATACTTACTTAATACTTAATCACTGGTCACCGGTCAACACTGGGGATACTTAATATATATATATATATATATATATATATATATATATATATATATATATATATATATATATATATATATATATATATATAGGAATGAAGCATTGAATCCGATCGGCGTTCACTACTCTGCCACACACAATATGGCGGTGACCTTGATGTGCAAACCTGTGCCCAGCCCAATGAGGCGTCTACGTCTATGTGTCTGTGGGAGTGGAGGTAGAGAGAGGCGTGGCTTGCCACACACCTTGTTTTGGTCTACAGATGGTACTCAACAGACCCGCCTAGTGGTGAAATGTTGCTTATTGCTCCTTTAAAGGGCCAGGAGCAGCAGATCATAGAACCTGGTATTCAAGCCAGACACAGTTTCGTGCTTTAAACGTATATTAAAAAAAATAAAACAATTAAACGAAATCACATGTGGACATGAAAATGTCCAGAGTGGAACAGGCTGCTCACAGCAGGAGATGACAAGAAAAAAGGGGCTGGGCAGGAAGTCCAAGAGGGCAGAAAGCCGATGAGGTATCCAGCGAGGGCAAGGCAAACAGGGAATCCAAAAGCAGAGAAACTGGTCAAAAACAGCCGATGGAAACACTAACACTGCATGGCTACTCACACGAAATCATGACATAAAGCTGAAGTATGTACCTACCCTCTTGCATCTGACAACTTTTTGTTACACTAGTGGCCTTTAGTCACAGTAATAAAAAAGGAATGGGCAGGGGGGGAGAGAAGGGGGCTGCATGTGCCGAAGGTCCCACGGTTGGGATTCATACCCAGGACAGATGCTTCCAGAACTAATGGCCTCCGTAGAGGGCGCTTGCTCTACCTCTACACCATATCTCACATTAATCCACTTTTAACCTTGAATGATGGTAGATCATTAGGAATTAACAGTAGGGTTTTTTTTAGATTTATTACAATAAATGTTCCAGAGAATGTGATGACAGATTACAAGGAATTCCCTGATGCTAAATGTCTCATGATACATTTCTAGGTAGGGGTTAAACTACTGAGAAGGATGGGTTGGATGGTGGTGCCAGAGGGGAGGTGACGTGATGATTCAGGTGGGCCCTCATAGGACGCAGGATGTGCAAACAAAAGGTGAAAGGATTGATTCTGGAGGCAAACGTCTAACTTCAAATAATCCTGGAGTTCCAGGTGTTTTTGAGGAGAGCTAGACCCAGACCGGGCTAAAATGAAGGTCCTGATTGGTGTTGGCTGCGACATTGTTTCATGTTTGGAGTTATTGATCTGGAAATTGCAGACCGTGCCTTGATCCAGGGCAACCAACATCACCGGACAAAGAGTTATGGTGCATGTATCTCAAATTTAGTCTCGTGGTGGTCAAAGATAAGGGGTGGAAAGCTATGACAAATTTCAAGAGGAGAAAGAGAGCTCCACCAAAACATGCTAAAGAGGCCAGGGAGATGGTTGAATGGAGGCAGAGGATCTCCGAAAATGTCCAAGTTGTTGGTTGGCTTGTTCTGTCCGGCTGTTTGTTTGTGGGTGGTAACCAGACATTGGTGCTAAAGGAGGCCCCATACGGCAGAAAGCCTTCCTGGCCTACAACAGGACTAGAAGTGAGTTGAAACAGGGCCTCCAGGAAATCTTCTTCGGATAAAAAAAAACTCTAATAATAATGACTTCCCAAACGTTGGTTTCAATTTATCCAAACTCTACCATTAACCCTTATTGGCATCCATCATGCAAGTTGGAAAAACAATGTCTGGAGTGTTTTTAAGTCTTTAAGATAGGCTAGAAAATATATAATCTAGAAAAATTGTTTGATATTTTTGGGTGTGTTGCTTGTGGGGAACATTGTAGGATAATGGTGCACAAGTGAAAAAGAAAGAGTTTTACTGGTTATTGTTCCAAATTTATGTCATTTGTTTAATAGATGGTGGAGAAGATGAGTTTGAAGCGCCACCGGGGCCTTTCATCAGGGAGTTTGTACGTTCTCCCTCGTAGATTGCCCTTCAGCATGAGTGTGCTTCTGCATGGTTGTGTGCCAGTTCTCTGATTATGCATAATCTGTTCATATGTCAAGTACTCGTCAAGCTCAAAACGGAAAACCGAAAAATGTTAGCAATTACACGAGGAACATGGTTCAGCACTGGCAGTGCAAGAAATAACGATAAGTTGGGGGGGGGGGGGGGGGGGAACGATTCAAATGAAGAATGATTTTTTTAGAAAAAAAATCTTTACAGCTCTTGCAGGTTGTCGGTGTATTCCTCGCAGACGCAAGGACACAGGCAGCCAAAGCTGCTCGAAAAACACAATACATCGACACAACATTCATTTCCTGCGCAGCGGCCAGGATCCTCCTCCCATCAGGCCGGGGATCAATAGGCTCATGTCCACTTCAGGTGATTGGAGCGCTGATAACCTGGCCTGTTTGCTCGCGTTCAGCAGAGATAATGCTGAGCCTCCAGCAGTCAGCCTTTTAATGAGTCACATGCAGAAGCAGGAGCGACTGATGTCATTTTGCATCACTTCATCCTCACTGTGGGCCAGACGCCCTGTTTGTGTTTATGTATGATGCGTCTGTGGATCTGCAGCGCACTGTAAGCTCTAATATGTGCACCGTGTGTGTGTGTGTGTGTGTGTGTGTGTGTGTGTGTGTGTGTGTGTGTGTGTGTGGAGCAGTGTGCGTCCTGAGGTTCTGCCTGCTGTTTAAGCCCATACCTGGAGGCTGACCTCATTTGTTGCAACACTGCAGCTCAGGCCACACTGAAGTCACATGACCAGGCCCTGCCAAGTCCATATGGAGCTCAAGCCTCCTGCTGCAGACCCCGCTGCGTTTATTTCTCTGTGGTCTTTTTAGCTGGCTTTAATAAAAGAGAGGACTTCACTTCTTCTAGACTTGGGCTTCTTAAAGTGCAGTTTCTGCTCTTGACCATTTGCTACATATTGTGGTTGTGTAGGAATTATGTCCTAAAAACCAGAACATTCTTTTGAGTATGAAAACATCCTCGGCCTCTGATTATGGCAGTCTATACTCTTAAGTTGTTTACATGTATCGTAGTTTTGATCAGTTAGTTAAAGGGGACATATCATGCAAAATTCATGTTTTTAGCTCTTACATTTTGTTGTGTGCTTGGAGTCTCTGAGAGTGCAGAAAAGTTGAATGTAGTCTCTCCAGGAGTTGCTTAGATATATTAATATTCTGTTTGGGTCGTATTTTTTATGTGGTTCAGTTTTCTTTATTCTCTATTACTGTTTTTGAACAACTACATCACAGTATCTGCTGCGGAGCTCCTAAACGAGGTCATGGACTTCTAGCTTACTAATTTCCACAACTTTTATTTATTTTTTTTTGTCATGATTTTGTAGTCCAAGCTAAAGGAATGTGGAAGCTACAAATGGATAACTTAAACTGTTTAATTGTTGGGTGTATTAACCCACACAATTCATTACACTCTCCCCCTGAATACCACAAAAATGGCCGAACGGGATGAAGTGGAATGCTCTGCGATATGTGCCTCCTTCAAAGAGACATTAAAAAGCACAATATGTCCCTTTAAACTTCTTGAGTGAATAGGAACTTTTCTTTTTTTAAAGAAAATATCCTTTTTAAACATTTTTTGTATTTTAAGCACAGAAGAGTTGAATCCCATTTATGGGGTTATACTCCCTTTACTATTGCCATTTAATTCAATTCTGCAGAAGACTTGCATGTATAGAAGAATTGAAATTGATATGATCACAGCATTGTCAAGCTACTAAACTACTGATTACAATGGCTGTTATGATGGTGTTGTATTTTAAACTGAGAAAGGTATTTTTCTTTTTCAGTGTTGATTGGTTGTGTGTTATCTAACAAAATATCTCACAACACTAAAAACCTGTCATTATAGTGGTTATTGTCCTCGTTATGGGGTAACCCATGCCTTCAGATAGGTATCTTACACAAGCAACCAATGATTACACAAATCTGTTCCTTTTGTTACATCTGGCTGGCTTACAGAGTTGAGTTGCTCTGTGTTATGATCTACTGTGAATGCAATAACTCTAATGGCGTTTCAGTTACTTGGTGTTAATATGAAGGATTGCCAATACGTGCTGTTTGTTTTCATCTTACCTTCGGGTGTTTTTTTTTCCAGGGAAAAATGTCAAACAAGAACAGTTTGGCTCCAAAGCCTCGTGTAGACAAGCTGGTTGTGAGGTGGTCCATTAGTGATGGCCTGCCTAAGGAGTGTTTGTGTGTCCCACATGATTTAAAAAAAAATGGAAGCATATAGCTGCATTAATAGATCTGGGTATTGCTAAATATTATGTATGTTTTGATTGTTTGTCATTTTGCCATTGTGACTGAACTCCAATCAGTGTTTGTCTCGTAGGAGGAGCTCCGAGTGCAAAGCCTTGAGGAGAAGCTCCCATGCAAGGGTTATGTAGTTTCAGCCTTAAGAAACACAGACAGCTTTATAGAGACGGGCCAAGTGCTGTCTTGTCATTTTGATACGAATTCAGTTCATTATTATTATTTAAAGATTTTTTGGGGGGAGAATTTCTTCACATTTTTGTTTTTGTATACCGCTCTGCAATGCGCTTCCACTTGCTGGGGAGAAATAAAGTCTTAAATAAAAGTAAAATATGAAATAAAATTAAATATTTTTGACACAACTATTTTCATGAGTACAATCCATTTCATTTTTGTGCCTAAACCAAGCGGTCCAAGTCCTCAAACAACTATCTCCCAGCTGTCCACAGTTGTGAATCTACAATGCCAACACCCACTATTGGGTTTTCTTCAGGGCAGAGTCTGTTTTGTTACAATTTAGCTGAGAAAATTAGGAGTCTTTAACTGATCTCTGCTAACCATTGGTATGAAGTAGTGACATTTGTAAACAATTTGGCGTCAGTGATGCATACTATAGCATCGTCATTATACAATATTTAAGAAACACAGGGTCGCCCATACAAAAGGAAGAGGAGAGGTCCAAGCATTCATCCCTGTGGCACACCACAGGTCAGCAGTGCTATAGAGGAATCAGTATCACCAGTTATCACACAAGATGTAGAATTTTTACATGAAAAATCCCAGTCCATTTACTTTTCAGTGGTCAATGGGTACATCATTATGTATAGTATCAACTGCTGCTGAAATTTCGAGCAAAACTAAAATAGAAACGTCATCATAATCAAAAATAACAACGGTTCCAAGCTTTGAGTCTGAGCTGTCCTTACTGAAAACCTAATCAAAATTGTGTCATTTACAGTGGGAAAGTGTTTTTTTTCTTTTGGTTATTCTTTTAACCATATTAACATTTTCTTTTTACATTTTGTCACATTAAAACTACAAATTTTGCTGTATCTTATTTGGGTTTTATGTGATAAGCTAACACTAATTAGATCATAACTGATTTCACTTTCCACATAGAAATTCAAATCTTTGCCTGTTCTTTGTAAAACAGCTTAATCTCAAGTAGATGAAATAGAGAGCATCTTTGAAAATCATTTCTAAGTCACACATGATCTGTTATCAGTAGGATTTCAGTAGGATGCCTCTTGGTTGCTTCTCTGTTTAATGCTCCCCTTGGTCTTGGTCGGTTTGCAGTTGTCCTATACTCTTTCCATTTTCCAATGATGGTTTGTATGGTACAGTCTGTGAGATGTTCAAAGCCTTGGTCATTACTTTCTAAACACAACTTTTCTTTAAACTTCGCCACAACCTTTTTCTTGACTTTTCTGCTTTGTTTTTCTGTTTTCGTGATGCTTTTTATTTCATTAATGTTCCCCAATAATATCTCTGAACCCTTCTTGAAAGATCTGGATTTATACTGAGTTTAAAAATAATAATTTAGGTGATAGCCTAAAATAAAGCCACTATTTTCAGATTTTCTTAATTGTAAAGAAAATTTAAAACCACGCTAAATTCTTCTTTCACTTAAAAACTCTGCACAGCTTTGTGTTGGTCTATCACAGGAAATCCAAATAAGATACATTGAATATTGTGGTTGTAATGTGACAAAATAAAAAAAACATCAAGGGGCATAAATGTGATGGCAAAGCCTTGTATCTCATTTTCTTTCATTGTTTTCAGCAGCTGTTTACACATTTTCCCAGAAGTTTCAGATAAAATGGTTAACATTGATCTGGGTTAGTGGTTTACCAGTGACTGAGGGTTCTTGGGGTTTCTCGAGACGGGTTTAGCCAAAGAGCTTTAAAAATGCAGGTCCAATAGCAAATTAATGAACTATGTACAGCTGGTTTGGTGCGCCAACATTGCTGGGTACTCAAGAGTGCCCAAAGAAAGTCCTTGGACAATGCGAAGTAGCTCATTAAGAGAATGAAAGCAAAAAGGCTGAACATTTGATGGATCAGAGCTCTCATTGGAGTTCCTGAGATTTTATCCGACTCCTCTCCTGTGCTTCACTCTGAATGTGTGCTACTGAACTCCGGAAGAAAGTACAGGATCCCCTTATGCAAATATAACAGATATAAACATTTGTTCATTCCCATTGTCTATAAAACTTGTTAATGAGCGCATGGTTTGGGAGGAGAAGATTAACAGGGGAAGGACACGCAGGTAGCCACATCTATGGTCTCTTATGATCTACAGCAGCAAACTGGGAGGGCAGTAGTGTTTGAAATTATTCTGTTTTAAAGGTTGATTGGCACTGTTTTTAATATGATCGATTCTGTAAAGAGTGGGGCAGGGGACTCAGTATTCAGCCAGACGAGCAGAGGATTCAGGAAAAAAGGGAATTTATTAATGGAAGGTAAACAGGTAAAACCAAAAAAAAGTGTGTAAAGCCAAAACTGGACGACAGCATCCAAAAACAGTCCAGAGATAATAACCAGCAATTAAAAGACTTAACAAGGGAACAGGCTAACAATCATGTCAGGGAAAGATCCGGTCAGGCAACAAACTGGCAGTCATTACAAACAGGGGTCAGGCAAGTAAGAAAAGTCCAAGAACGGGTCCGCATCCGATAACACAGGAAGGCAGTCCGGTACCGACCAGACGGGCAGGCAAACAGAACCAACAGGTAAACAGGATAATCAGAAGACAGGGTGGCTAAGATCTCCAGAGGTAAACAGGGTCAGAATCAACAGGCAAAAACAGAATGCTGGATTTAGACTCACCAGCAGGCACGGAGAGGTGATCTGGCACTAATGACTGTTCTGAACACAGTTTATATGGAGGTGGAAACAGGTGAAACTGGTGAGAGATGATTGCAGGTGGGGTGGAGCTGAGCAGGTGTGCAGAGTGAGTAATCAGACCAGGCATCAGTGCCGAGATCCTGGCAGAACACAAAAACAAGCCAGAGACAGAACATAAACAAAAACAGAAATCAAACAGGAAAGAACTCAAAACAGAAAACTAAACAGTGGCAGAGACTCAAACTATTACAGATTCATGAACTTTTGTTGCTATTGTATATTTATTATTTTAATGAGACTCATTTTATTAGTGATTGAATATGTAGTACAATGCAGCTGATCCTTGTATCCAAAGCAAATTTCTCCCAAGGGAGACTAATAAAGATACTTTTGACTTTTAACTAATCTTACAGATTTGGTCATTAAATAAGGGGAAAATGGATTGGCAGTGTCCTCCTAAGCATTATGTCTTATTGGACATGGGGACTATTTAAAATATAGTTAGTTGCAATGTGTGGCTCCTGTTTTATACCCATTAGCCGGTGAGAATACATGACGCCTCAGGACCAAAGCTTGTAGTCAGGCAGACAAGCGTGCCAACATTTTTGTCACAGTCTGTGTTGGACATTAGCTTCAAGTATAAACACAGTGGGCTCGTGTGGGATTATAAAATGCTCTTTATGCATAAGCATGCAAATTCTATCAAATTAAACCATACAGCCATGAAATTTACATGCATATGAGAGGAGATTTATGGAACAGGCAGCAAATCAAAGGGCTTGCGGCTTTAAAACTCCTACAGCTGTGATGCATTCACTGCTAATGAACTCTGAGAGACATTCAGGCTTTATCAGTTTAAAATTCAAATATATATGAAACTGAATTTCCTTGTAGAATGTGTAATATACCCCTATTGTTAGGTACCATTTCTCTTATACTTCCAGGATTGAGCTGAGTAACTTTATATTTTTGCTTAGCACTCCCTCGGGGAGCTGGCGGTGATTTCATCCCCAGAGTACGATGGGATATGGAGCCGTCCTCGCTGTGAGCCGTGCAAGTCACTGCGACGACGCCACGTGACTCATCCAAGTTGACATTATTTAAGATGAAAGTCAGACTTGCTTCTCGTCAGTAATAACTGGAGGTAAAGGAAGGAGTTCAGAGAGAAGAAGGGGAAAAAATCCTCATATTTTATTTATGCACCTGGCAGAAATAAGAACTACAACCTCAATTCAGGCGTGCAAGAAGATTTATAAAGGCTGAATGTACAATGTGTGGGTAATTTGGCATGGATCGTATTTTTAATCTGAGGGAAATTACAATTTTCCAAAGGATTTCACGTCCTGATGTTGCTAGCTCTCTGCTCAAATCATATAAGTGTAACTAGGACATAAAGAGAGATTACACATTAAACTCCTGGCTCTTGTTTCTAAAACCACCATTTATATCCTGACATAGTATTTAGTTTAACATTTACACCAACAGCTGTGAGAGGATCTCGACCAGGGTTGGCAAACCCCATTCCTCCAGAGCTACTATCCTGCATCCCTTCTCCAACACACCTGAATCACATGCCTGGCTCCTTACCAGGCCTCTACAGAGCTGAATATTCTGGGAATTAAGTCATTAGATTTAGGTGTGTTGGAGAGGGGATGCACATAAACGTTGCAGGATAGTAACTCTGGAGGACAGGAATACCTAGACCCTTCATGCTAAGCAGTAAAGCAAAAACAAGGTGTATCCTCATCTTAGGTTCCCTGAGACCAGTAGCTCTCCTAAAAGCTAATATATGAGCCATTACAGTTCATGGCTTCTGCTTCTTGCTTCAGTATCATCTATTTTGGTGTTTTTCTTTTTTGTACTTAAACCCCATGAGAAAAATGGGAAAAAAGAAGAGCTCAACTCTATTACTGCACTGCTATAATCTCAGATTAATTTTTCTTTAGAAACATTTACTTTAATTGCAAGACACTGCTCAAAAAAGGGAAACATAAAGGGAACACTTAAACAACACAATGTAACTCCAAGTCAGTCACATGTCTGTGAAATCAAACTGTCCACTTAAGAAGCAATGCTGATTGACAATCAATTTCACCTGCTGTTGAGCAAATGGAATAGACAACAGGTGGAAACTAGAGGCAATTAGCAAGACCCCCCCCCCCCCCCCCCCCCCCCCAATAAAGGAGTAGATCTGCAGGTGGTGACCACTGACGACTTCTCAGTTCCTCTGCTTTCTGGCTGATGTTTTGGTCTCTTCTGAATGCTGGCGGTGCTTTGACTCTAGCAGTAGCATGAGACGGAGTCTACAACCCACACAAGTGGCTCAGGTAGTGCAGCTCATCCAGGATGTTACATCAATGTGAGCTGTGGCAAGAAGGTTTGCTGTGTCTGTCAGCATAGTGTCCAGAGCATGGAGGCGCTACCAGGAGACAGGCCAGTACATCAGGAGACGTGGAGGAGGACAGAACTACAATCAGAGCAATAATATAAAAGTGTAAAACAAATCAAACTATGACAAACATATTTTAGGTACATTTATAGTATATTCATGTTAGTATTGTTTACAAAATTACTTGTACCAAGGGCCACTTTAAATTCTCAAGACTTGAAAGCTGGCGCATTCATTAAATGCTGCTTTTACTATCTTCAACAAAAGTGAAAATAAAAATAAAATATTTAGGTCTGAATTACAAAAGATATACCCTTAAGAATGAATGTAAAAAAATCGATTCAACACATTTATTAGTAGTCAAACTTTACTACAAGCTACAATACTCACATGAAACTGTGAGGCAGACAAAATAAAGAAGGTAAAAACGTCAAAGTTACCATCCTCTGGGTATTTTCTATCAGATCAATTTAACCTGTTATATAATTAGAAGTGTATAATGCTTTTAATTCACAAACATGCTGTTTGTTAATTATGACTCTTAAATTACACGTGATTAATGTATTAAACACAAGTTGGAAGAACCATCTTGTTTTCTGTCTAAAACAACCTCATTTCAAACCGAGTTTACTGACAGAGAACATGGGTTTAACAGCAGCTCCACTGCAACAAAGAGGCAACATATATCTCCTCACATACTCCCTTAAATGGCTGCATCTCTATCCTCTGAGTACCATTTATCAGCATACAGGTAACACCCCACAGCCCCATCCTGTCATCGCCCTCACATCATCCTTCTCCACAGAAATCTTCCACCCTCCATCTCCTCCTTTTTGACACTAATTGCGCTTGGTCGAGATCAAACTGCCTCCTTGGGTTTCTCTCACTCTCCAAAAATCTCTCTGACACTTGACAGTCACTAAAAGGGGCTTTATATCTCACAATTCAGACCGACATGCAGTTCCAAGTGATAAAAGCCTGATTTATTATTTAAACCTACTTCTTTTCAAAATACCCATCCCTCTCACCTCAAACCTTTGCCTGCACCTCACAGCTTCAAAATCACTTTAATCTTTGGGTTGTTGTTAACAGGGTAGATTGATGGAAACATACTCTCCGCCTGGTTTGATTTGCTGCCATGGCATGTTATCCGTAGTCTCATAAATGAAAACTCCTCCTGCAAAACCCATCCATCCATTTTCTGCTTATCCTTCCAGGGCAGCGGGGCAGGATGTATCCTGCCTTTCATTGGATGAGAAAGGCGGGATACACCCCGGACAAGTCACCAGTCCGTCTCTGGGGAACACAAATGCACACCCTCACTCCCAAGGACAATTTATAGAAACAAATCAACTTAAAAGTAATGCTTTTTGGACTGTGGGAGGAAGTCGGAGTACATAGAAAGAACCCATGCATGCAAGGGGACCTTCTTGCTGCAAGGCAACAGTGCAACCAACCGTTTCACTGTGCAGTCTCCTCCTACAGAATGGTGCCTAAATGCAAACAAATAAAAGGAGATAATTATCCAAAAATCAATTTCACTGCAAACTTGGAATCTTTAATCTTGTATAGCACTTAAACTAGTCTGACGACCTCAAAGCGCTTCACACTACAGTCATTCACCCATTCACACCCTGACGGTGGTGAGCTATGTTAGTAGCTACAGCTGCCCTGGGGCAGACTGACAGAGACGAGGCTGCCATACATCAGCACCGCCGGGCCCTCTCACCACCACCAGCAGGCAGTTCGGGGTAAAGTGTCTTGCTCAAGGACACAAGAAGCAGGGAATCGAACGGGCAACCCGCCAATTGCAGGACAAACTCCCTAACCTCTGCGCCCCAGGAGTTTTGTTTACCTTTGCTATCTTCATATTATAACTCAAAACAATGGCCATTTCAGAGGATTTTTGCTAAAAAAAAGTAAAACAAATGCTGTCTTTACATTTCTTTGATTTTTTTTCAATCATGCCTGAATCCCATACAGACTCTCTATAGCTTTGGTTAAATTCCGACATCAACCAGACGTTCTAATGAAAGTAAATGGGTTTATTAGTTGCAAGAATTAAAACTCAAACAACCAGCGGTATGGTAAATCTGAGAAAAATCCTTTGTGTCAGTGTTTACCGTCCATCCGTTGCTTCTTGCAGAGTTTCGGTCTGTCCTGATTGGATGTTGTTCTTGTACAGAAGTATGTTCTTTGGTCTTCTCACAAGCCAGTTCTGCAAGTCGTGCACTGGTGGCAACTGGGTTCTCTATGGCATTTCTCTGTAGGAAACGGTCCTGGCACTTTGTGGATGCCATTAATAGCCTGAAACCTTCGTTATTGAAACTAAACATCCTATTTTGAAAACTTAAGCAGCTCACACATTTGGTTGCTACATGCAAGGAAAACCATTGCTACAGCATCTTTTCAAATGTCGTTTTTATTGGGGTGAGTTACACTTACAGCAGGCACAGTTTTAGCCACTTTATACACTTTATAAAAGGATATATGCCTCTACTTTATGACATATGCTTTTTTTTGGCTCTTGAGGGCCGGATAACTTACCTTGACGGGCCGGATATGGCCCGCGGGCCTTGAGTTTGACACCTGTGTAGTAAGGGAAAGTGGTTTTTATGTCTTTCAGCAGCCTCAGCCTATAGCAGCATAACTCAGGATAACCTAAGACACTCTAACTATAAGCTTTGTTAAAAAGGAAAGTTTTAAGATTAGTCTTAAAAGTAGACAGGGTGTCTCCCTCATGGACCAAAACTGGGAGTTGGTTCCACAGGAGAGGAGCCTGATAGCTAAAGGATCTGCCTCCCATTCTACTTTTAGAGACTCTAGGAACCACCAGCAGACCTGCAGTCTGAGAGCGAAGTGCTCTGTTAAGAACATACGGGGTAATCAGAGCTCTGATATATGATGGAGCTTGATTATTAAGGGCGTTGTACGTTAGAAGAAGAATTTTAAATTATATTCTTGATTTAACAGGAAGCCAATGAAGGAACGCTAAAATTGGAGAAACATGATCCCTCTTGGAAATTTTCATCAGTACACTTGCTGCAGCATTTTGGATCTTCTGGAGGCTTTGAACTGTGTTTTATGAACTCCCTGATAGTAAAGAATTACAATAGTCCAGCATTGAAGTAACAAATGCATGGACTAGTTTTTTTTTTAGTGTGACTGTCGGACTGGATTTTCTAATTTTGATATTATCTTATATGAACTTTATTGATTTAAAGGAAGAGTCTTGTTAGAAGCTGTAGAAAACAGTGAAATAGATTCTAGACCGAAGCAAAGAATAAGACGCTGCAAATACATGATAATTTTATAGCCAATCGAAGTGCTGATACTGCACACAACACTGTAGGGCAGGAGGGAGGGTTAGAAAAGCAAATAATCAATAGAAAATGTGTTTGGGTGGAACTAACAGATAACTTTGAGAAAAATGTGTTTGGTGCTCAGATTCCCTAAAGGCTGCACCGCCCTTGGGCACCAAGCCATATCTTCCATATCAAAAACATTCACAGGTGCTAAGACTTTGCTGGAAAAAGGTAAACTCTTTGAAAAGAATCACCATGCATGCAGTCGCTCTGCATTAAAGTGAACCCATGATTTGCATTTCACATTTCTTCGAGAACACTAAAATCACTAGATACATTCAAACAAATCTTCCTCCATGCTTAAACACCCAGCAGCTCATCTCCGGCGTCAGTCTTGGTCAACGTGGAAGGTAAACACTGAAATACCAACAAGCACGTTCACCACTCCCATCCCCGCGGCTGCAGAATGTCTCCTCCCAGCACGCTACCGTCAAACTACCTTGGCAGGAGCCCTGGCAGCACTTACAACATGGCAAATGCATAAAGGACTGAATTATGAATGGAGATGCAGAGAAGCAGAAAAAATTCCCGTGATAATAGCATGATGGCATATTTAACTTGCAGATAATTGCACTTTGGATGCTCTTAAGCCATTCGAAATCGGCAATTCAAGATTGTTGTCACCTTGGAGGAGCCTTAAAATGCGATGTGATAAAAAAAAACTGGGAAGGATAATAGACTGTCAGCTCCTTTAAAAAAAAAAAAAAAAAAATAAAATAAAATATATATATATATATATATATATATATATATATATACATATATATATATATATATATATATATATATATATAGGCAAGAAAGAGATGAAAAATGTGACTATGCTCTTTTAGACTTTTGACATCATGGGAAAGAGCAGTAGGTGTGTGCAACAAAACAAAAACAACTATGTGATTTACCTACATATTTACCTTGATTTAAACATTTACCTCTGCGAGTTCAATCATTTAACAAGATAGAACAATGGATGGAAAAGTTAGGTTCCCATAACACCGCAGTAAGTGCACAAAAAAGGAAACTTTTACTCGCACATGGTCATCTGGCTGACTTTGAAACAGTGGGATTCTCATGCAATAAATACAGGTCAAAAAAAAAAATTCTGTGTTCACTTTCTGGACTCCATAAAAGAAAGGTGCTTTCCTTCAGCTGATCAGCCAGATGATCAGAGCGAATGCCAAGAAGCTGTGAAGAATCACAGAGCTGAGGGTTGTAGAGGACGGCTCGGAGCGGAGAGAAACGGTGAGATTCTTCCATGTACCTGTCAGCCTGAAATGATGACCGACTTCCTGTGAGTTGGAGAAACACTAATCGTCTCCAGCTGGACAGAGGGAAGTCTTCGCCATGTGTGTGCGTGTTTGCTGCTAACAGCAGGAAACCTTACACCTATGCTAGGTCGGAGGATTGCTTAAACACATGTGGATCTCTGTGTTCACCTGGTGCGGTACTTTCCCGGTCGAAAAGAAGGAAAAGGGACCGGGACTTTCTTGAAGTCTGAAATCTGTGACTCCTTCTTCGCTTTATGCTATTGCTTCCATGATTTAATGAAACATGTGTGCGGATATTCAAAAAATTTTAATGATGTTCTCACACCTTCTATTATCTAAACTCAGATATGTTGTAAAAAGTACTCAACCCCATTGGCTTTTTACCTATTCTGTAACATGCCAGCCTGTAATTTAAATGTTTTTAATCTTATTTTATGTGATGGATCTGCACAAAATAGTCAAATTTTGTGAAGTGAAATTAGTGTGTAAAGAAAAAATAAAAACCTGGCTTGTGTAAATGTATCCACCCCCTTTGCTATGAAGCCCCCAATACATTTTGGTGCAATCAGTTTACCTTCAAAAGTCCCATAATTAGTGAAATTAACTCCATTTGTATGCTATCTAAGTGCCATATGATCAGTCAGTATAAACACACCTTTTCTAAAAGGTCCCATAGGCTGCAGCACCACTAAACAAGAGGCATCACACCATGAGGACCAATGAGCTCTCCAAACAAGTCAGGGCAAAGTTGTTGAGAACTACAAGTCAGGGTGGGGATACAGAAATATATCTAGATCTTAGACATTCCCTGACCTGACTCACGCCAAATGGGTTTCATTCCACTGAGCTCCACACATCCATGTGGGATCACTACATTGGAGATATATTTCAGAAGGAGGGGTCTTAACAAAAATCCTTGTATATGATTAGATAAACCACTTGTCCGTCATCTTTACTGACGTGCTACTTCGACCAATCACATTGAAACCAACATCAAAACCAACATCATAACCGAATCCATCGTTTCCACTAACAAAAGTCTTCAAAGCTGTTCTCTGGTGTTCTTTTAAAGAATTCATATTCTGTAGATTGGAGAACACTGATGAAATAGCAGCATCAATGTTGCCTCTTGCTTCCTCGCTGCGAGCCGCCATTGATGTCTGAATCCAAACAGTTGTTTCTCTGATACGTCACATCTATGAAAATCACGCCTGGCAATTCTGACCGACTCGTCCATTTTATGTGGTACTGAAATTCCGCCCAATGGCAGCGATTCCAGTTGGATGTGTGGAGCCGTGTGGAGCTCGGCGGGAAACGACGTCCATCTGGCAAGAGTCAGGTTAGACGTTCCTAGTATCAAATCCATCATCTTCAGATGGAAAACAATTGGTACCACATTAATCCTGCCAAGAGAGGGCCCCAGCAGAGACTGGAGGATCTGTCCATACCACGATAAGCTGTACTCTCCATAGAGCTGGGCTTTATAGGCCAGAAAAAAGCCATTATTTAGTGTTAAAAATAAGAAGGCACACTTCTATCCAGCGTCTATCTTTCCCTGGACCCCCAGGGAAAGATAGACGTTGGTAAATACAGGAATATTGTTGAGCAGAACTGGTCAGTCTGCCTGTGATCTGAGACTGGGACGGAGGTTCACCTTCCAGCGGGACAGTGACCCGGAGCATACTGCTAGAGAAACACTCGACTGGTTTAAGGGGAGACATTTAAATGTGTTGCAATGGCCTGGTCAAAGTCCAGACCTCAATCCAATTAATAATCTGTGGTTAGCCCTGAAGATATCTGTTCCTAAGTGTAAACCATCCAACATGAAAGGTCTGGAGCAGTTTTTTTTTTCTTGAGGAATGGGAAAAAATCCAAGAGGCCAGAAGTGGAGAACCCATAGAGACTGATCCAAAGCTACTCGAAGCTGTAACTTCTTTTTTTTTCTTCTTCTTCTTCCCAGTGTCCTGTCTAGCAATGTGGCAATAAGAATTGATGTCTTAATGCCAAATAGAGCTCGACAGATTTTGCTTTCACAAGTAGAGCAAACAGCTTTCGCCATAGTGCTCTGCTTGATTTGTGCATGTAAATAGCTTTATTGTGATTCCTGCTGGGAAGCTGTAACTTCTGCAAAAGGTGCCTCTACAAAGTACAAACTTTAGAGGGGTGGACAGTTATGCACACTGAGGTTCTCCGTTATTTTGTCACATTTGTTGTTTGCTTGACAGTACAATAAAAAAAGAATACATTTTCAAAGTTGTAGGCATGTTCTGTAAATGAAATGGTACAAACTCATAAACAATCCATTTCAATTCCAGGTTGTGAGCCAACAAAACATGAAACATGCCAAGAAGGTTGAATACATCTGCGAGAGACTGTAAACATGCTGCGAGCGTGCAAGCAGGTGCAATCTGACACGGAGTCACATTAGCAGGAAAAAATGGGATTTGTATTTGTTCTGTGGTCTGAGCTGCAGTTGGTTCTCACAGAGTGACCTGATAAAAGTGTAAATCATGAGGCAACGTCAGTGAAAATAAAGCCTAAAAGTGGTGATTGAACTCAAGGCTCAGATTTCTTGAATTAATTTTATAATAGCCACAATCAGAAAACCATTATTGCACAAGACATACTTGGATTTCTCAGATTGTTTAGGTCAGTAAAGCCGTTTCCGTTTGCAGGGATCCTCTACCTCACAACTGAACAATTAAACACCAACAAGGAGGTTCAGTTCTTCACTGGCTCTATAAAAGAACTAGTTTAGTTTTTCCACCATTAGAGTCAGTCTCCAGCCAGGTTGATTGTTTGGGGATCCAGTTCCTGACTAAAGATCGCCTTTTTCCTCTGGCTCTGCTAAGGATAGGTGCCAAGATAGAGCTTCACGATTATGTAATGTAGTCTGGGAATCTACTCACTGTGACAAAGCTGTGCGTAAACCAGCAGGAGATTCACAGCAGTTATTTTTCTTTCAGAGTCAAAGCGACATCTTGTCCTGCTGGGAAATATTTTTTACCCTCCCTTTAAAAAGTGAAACTCCTCCCCGGCCCTTCGTCATCACCACGTCTGAGTCCAACGCTCGTTAAAACCAAAGAGGTCAAAAATGAAAACAGGTAGCAGCTAAAACAAACCACATATAAAGGAGTACAAGACCATAACATGTTGAGTTTATATCTTCATTTTGAATGATTTTGCTCTTCTACAAAGCCAACTTTTCGAATATATATATAAAAAAACTCGGCTAGCTAAAGGAATTCAGCAATTTCCACACAAAAAGTCTGTGGGCAGACAATGAAACTAGGTTGGAAAGACGTGTAACCACTCCAAACCCGGCGTGCAGCGCCCTATTTTGGATGGAGAAAAAAATATTAAAACCTTTGCAGACTTTCCCCTCGGTTAGCTCTGAGGGTAAAGAGAAGCAATCTTAAGCTCATCAAAATTTCTCTTTATTCAGGCAAGCACTTCCTCTTGTAATCCTGTCATGTATGTTTCATAACGGCGACATCCACCCGGTTCTGTCATCTCTCAAATCGCAGTGCGATTGCTTTGATCTGACAGGGGGAAAAAAAAAAAAACTGCAATACCTCTCTCTTGGGGAAGACAAAAGCATTTCTCACTAATCTCTAACACACATTCAAGTGTTTCCTCTGAAGATATATAAGCAAAACTTCAAAGACGAGTTTGGAAATAGCTCCTTGCGTCGGGCCCTGCTGTGTGTTGTATCAGTAGTTTGGAGTTTACTGAACACATTCAGACTTTTGACTATTCAGTTTAAGCTTGTTTGGGTTTCTGTTCGTAGCTGAATTCCCACAAAGATATTCAAAAATGATTTAACTCGGGTTAGATCTTGTCAGGCAGAGGGAGTTAAGCACACTGAAACCATTACGCAACCTGCGCCGTTTTGGCTGTTTTTCAGCGTCTTTAAAGTACGAGCTACAGTCAAACCGCACTGCATACTTTAGATATCAGGCTGGAGGAATGTGTGCGTGCGTTTGCCGTACTTCTTTCCATCCAGAGGTGTGTTTTCAAGGTCTCAGGGATGCAGGGGGGGGTCCGGTGTGCAGACCTGCTCCACATTAAACCCACATGTCTGTGTTTTCCTTTCCTCCAGGCATGGGGTACCTGCAGCTCTCACACGCTTCGGAAAATTAAAAAGGCAAACCTCCACCAGCCATCAATGTCCTGATGTTAATCGACGTGAAAGATTAATCAAATCGTCGAGGTTATAAACGATCATATGTGCAAAAATACGTGACTCAGATATGTCGGATTAACTGGCCAAGCCGAGGATGAAAAATTACCAGGATCCACTCGACTGCAATTCGTGTATTTTTGGGGGGAGAATGGACCACGAAACACTTGTCAGTCAAAGTCTTGAACAATGCCAGGAAAATATTGGATGTCATTATTAACATTTTCCATATGTGCCTTATGAGCTGCTCTAGCCGGGACCACCTCTCACGTTGGGTACAGTCAACCTGGAGCCGAACACAAGAGTTTTGGACTGTGGAAAGAAGTCAGAGTTTGCAAACTGAGCTCATGGAGTCACTAGATGGGCAATTAGATGTGATAAAGAAGAACAGATTTATTTTTAAACTATATGAACCTTTTTCCCAAGATGTAAGTTTGCTATTCGCCATGCCTCCAATGATACACCTGATGTTTTCTCTTGTAATTGTTATAAATATCCCATTTTATATCTACTTGCCATATTTTTAAAACTTAGAGTAGAATTTCTTCATTATTTTTTAATATAGGATTTTAAAGTTGTCCTCTCTGCATTGTGGATGTTGCTCCAAAACTACAGCAGTTAATTTGGTCATTTGTATTTTTGATTCACTTTTTATATTCATTATTTTTTAAATAATGATAATCACTGCCTGGCAGTGTAGCATTAAGAATTGCTGTCATAATGCCAAAGAGAGCCCAACAGATTTATTTCGACAAGTGGAGCATTATTGCTTTCGCCATAATGCTCAGCTTGATTTATATGCAAGAACCGTTATTGGATTTTATTCTGGGGCTATTTCACGCTCAGTGGACACAGAAACAGAAAGGTAGAGGAGAAAAAAAGGAAGAGAAAAAGATGAGACAAAATGCTAAAAGGGAGAAAAGGTGAAAAAAATAGAGGAGAGTAAAAGGAGAGAACAAATCCTCAGTCTGCTTCTACACCTGCAGAGAGAGATATGAAAAGAACAGCAAAACCAACCAATAAAGTAGCACAGATACAAACAACCATAACATGAATGAAAAATACGTAGGATTATTTCATACAAGATGTATACAGTGAGCATCAAAGCTAATTATAGGGTTTGTCTGTATAGAAGTGAATCTGTGACCACCTAGATCCAAACACTTGTATATGTAGTTTTTTTCATTAGAAAAATGCTCAATAGTGGTTGTTAGGAGCCAAAGACCTGCCCCCCAGAGCACTGAGGCTGACACCGGGGAAACCAGAACCCCAGACACCCGAAAGGGCCCCCAAAGCAAAGGGGCCCAAGAGGGACCAACACAGGGAAAGCTCCCCCCCCCCCCTACCCCCCCCCCCCCCCCCCCCCCCGCCCCCATCCCAGGGAAGAGCAGAGAGGAGCCCCCGGGAACCCCCCAACAGCCACAGTGCCTAAAACCCCGGGAGCCGCCGCAATGAGCCTGTAGGCTCCACTGGCAGCCAGCTACCCCGGAACGCATCCAGCCATGGGCCCAGAGACGTGAGGCCCAGGGGAACCCCACCCACTCGGTGGGGTCCTGACAGAGCCATTGAAGCCCAGGCCCAGGCCCCAAGAAGCAACCACCAGGAGTGAGTCAGCACACACCCGAGCACCCAGCCCAGGACACTGAGGACCACCAGCGCACCAGCGGGTCAAGGCAACAGCCACCGGAGGATGGCCTGACATGTCCCCTGGAGAGGGGGCAGTCAAAAACCCAACCTGACAAAAAGACAAACAGAAAACCAGGTACACAGTCACATTCAATTCAGTTCAATTTAATTTTATTTATATAGCGCCAATTCATGAAACATGTCATCTCAAGGCACGTTACAAAGTCGAATTCAATCAGATTATACAGATTGGTCAAAAGAGATTCCTATCTATGGGAAACCCAATAGATTGCATCAAGTCTTGACAATCAGCATTCATTCCTCCTGAAGAAGCGTACAGCCACAGGGACAGTCGTCTGCATTGTCCATGGCTTTGCAGCAATCCCTCATACTGAGCAAGCAAGAAGCGACAGTGGAAAGAAAAACTCCCCTTTAATGGGAAGGAAAAACCTTCACATTCACACCTTCTCAACCTAGTGACCCCACATGCAGACCCTCTTTCCCACACAAGAAAAAAATAAATAAATAAAATAAGGGACTCTGTACACACACTCGGACTCAACTCACACATCCTTTACTCCCAAGTCCAGGTACCAGCACCACAGACCTGGGAGGTGAACCCCATCATCTGGGGGGCATCTCTAATCCAATAGTCCCCCAAACCTGACATACCTGGTCCATACTCCAGCCCCAGCCCCAACTCAACACCCAGGTCCCAGCCCCGTCAACCCACAAGCCCATCCACCTGGAGATGGGGCCAACACGATACGAACGGGCCGGCCAACCGGAGTCCACCCCACGAGCTTGGAGGTGCTGCTTCCCCCACACCCTATTCCCAGTGAGAGCAGAGGTACCAGCCCAGCGCAGACCCCGGCTTGGTGGCCCGCTCTTCATCCAGGCCCCAAAGTCCGGATGGCAATCTGAGAACAAGGGTGTGATTCAGTTTTTAGTTCATTCAAATCTAATTAATTGTGTTTTCTAAGTTAGATTTTAATACTTTATTCTTTCAGTTCACAGGAACATTGATACAAAATGGGCCTTGTTTTTTTGTCTTCCTGTTTTGAATCAACATCAGTCAGTCTACTTGAATCAACGTTTATAATAATGATAAATGTATAATATATATCTATTCAGCCCATTAAATGTGCTTGTATATTACAGTAATAGGAGCTAAAGACAGTGTGGTGTTGATTTAAAAACAAACTCTGACATTGCATTTCTTTTTAAAACTAATGGTTTTGCCAAGGTGAGCATGAGTAATCTTCCCCATTGCTCAGCATCTAAAGTTTATAGCTTCAGAAAATAAGGCACGCACAATATGATATGATCTCCAACTCTGATCCAGTTTTAGAGCCGAACAGGAAGGGTTGAGTTTCAGGTTTCCTCTGCTGCCTTCCTCCAGAGGTGGGCGGACGTCTTCATGTGAAACGTTCCCAGTTTGCTGCAGCTCCCAGGTGAGAGTGTGGTTGCAAATGGGGAAATCAGAAATCCCCCCTCTCCTAAGCACACACACAGGAAGTTATATCAATAAAAGTAGACTGATGGACTGTTACGATCTCTCTATTCTCCTTTGGAGGTGTCAAATTAGTATTTAGAGCTTGCAAAGCAAATTGAAATGTGAACTACAGAAGCATCTTGTTCTTTATTATCAACGCTTCCCACTGAGCAGCTCATCTCCTGCCCTGTGCTGACTATGCCCAGTGAAGCCTGTTCGTATTTTGTCACAAAGGAATTGTTTTGGGATTGACCAAAACAAGATGGTGCAAAATGATGCGAGTGTGGTGTGTACATGGATTGAGCCCCCTGGGAATCAAAACTGCTGCAGTCTCAGGGAAAAATCTCTTGGGGTAAGTCTCTCCATCTAGAGGCTGAAAATGTTGTCCATTCTTCTTTGCAAAGCAGCTCAAACTCAGTCAGGTAGGACAGAGCATCTATGAACACCTATTTTAAACTCTCGTTAACAATCATATTTATTGTTATTATGTAACCATAATGACATTTTTGTCAAGACACCGCCTCAGAATTCACACAAAACACACAGACAAAGATCAAGACATAATGTTGAATGCACCAATATCACTTCCTGTCTTAGGCTCAGAACAGGTGGACCCTGTATTCGAGGCAAACAAACAGTTTAGGTTTAACAGTTTATTAAGATCAGACACGGAGCGGGAGGCGTCAGTGTCTACAGCGGGAGCCTCTGCAGGAGGAGACAACAGGTTAGTGACCACGCTTATCTGAAAATGTTTGTGCACAAACGTGTCAGTCACTAACCTGGTCTTAATGTCCAGTTCAGACCCAGTAGCGGAGGTAGATCCCAGCTGGCGGGTCACCAATCCGGTGCAGCGGTGGCCGCTCAGAGAGTCCCAGAGGGAGGTGTATGGGAAGTCGGAGGACAGGCAGGAGGTCAGAACCGTGAGGGTGAACGTGAGCAGGATAAGCCGTAGAGCGAAGCCAAAGACGAAGTCGGGGACGTGGTCGATGGTCGGAGCCAGGAGATCAGAAACCCAGTGAGGTGCCGAAGGACAATCCAGGACGAAGTTGGGTCACAGTTCCAGGTTCGATACACAGATCAGCAGACAGACTGAATGAGGGCAGGCAGGCTCGGTAGTCAGGAAACTAATCCGATCAGTACACAGTGGGCAAAGATCAAGCAGGTAGTCAGGACAGGCAGAAGACAGGAATCAGATTGGGCAAACAGAATCAGACGGGAACAGGCAGGCTCAGAGGTCGAAAGGAAATCAGGTCAGGATCAGGTAATCAGAACAAACGCTGGAATAAGTCTCACAAAAGCTCGAAATAATCTGGCACTGTTGTCTGGTCTTAGAGCTGGTTATATAGACCAGTTCATTGTTATTGTTTTGAGGCGGGTTTTTCGCGCATGCGCGCCAGACTGGTAGGCAAAAGGCGAACACAATGGCGGACGCAAACAGAGAAACTGACGAGTTCTCCGCGTATTTTTCTTCTTTAGATAACGTACTACAAGATCGTTTTAAGAGTAAGTTGATGGTTGATGGTATCAGATTGCCAGATCCACACAGCAAAAGCCTGAAGGGACGGAGCGAGTCTGTGAAATGCTGGCCAAGCGCTCCGTACCATGACATGTACAGCTGCCTTATAAACATGGCAGGCCAGTACGGACAGAGAGCACGAAAGCCATGAAACCACTGGATGGCTACAATTATTTTAAATCGGGAAAAAGGCTCCAGCAACGCCCGCGACGCCATGAGGGATTAATCGGTCAGAAAATGGATGGATGGATGTTGTTCACACATGTTTGTGCAACAGCACAAAGCGGCGTCGGACACAGGCCGCGTCTCAGCAGAGGCCCGGTAGGTTAAAAAAAAAAAAAAAATTCACTACGGTTTATTTAGGTGTTTTTGTCTTGTTAAAATGGGTGGCGGTGTCGGCGACATTGCAGCGTAAACACATAAATACTAGCGCCCGTGAACCGGGGCGTAATAGCAGCAGCAGCGGCTGTTGCCCCTGCTGCTAGCTGCTGCTAGCCGCCCCGGCCCGGCCCGTGTAGCCGGGCCGGCTCGGCCCGGCTACACGGGCCGGCCCGGGGCGCCGGCCCGTGTAGCCGGCGGCCCCGGCCCGTGTAGCCGGCGCCCCGGCCCGTGAACTGGCAGAGCAGCCGCTGCCTGCTCCGCCGCTGCTGCTTGGCTGTTGCTGCTACCGCTTCTCCGGCCCGTGTAGCGATCTGTGTACCCTCCGCCGCTATTTAAGTAGAACAATGACTAGAGCAGAATTAAGTTGTATTTACCGGAGATGAAGTGTAGACTGCAAATTCTATCGTAGTACGATGCCCCCCAGTCCATTGGGAGTGTCTGCCTGCGCTCTTTTCATTGAAAATATCCATTTCTTTCTTCGTTCTTCCTCCTTTGGAAAACGACAGAAACGTACATCCGACGATTTGGAATGCCTCTCTGTGCAACCGGGAGCACAACAAGTCGTAGGCATTGCTTAGATTCCATAAATAAACGAAGTAAAAGTACGCTCTAAATCACCCGTTTTGTCATGTAGTAGACGAGAACAGTACTGTTTTCTGCCTACCAGCGGGACCCGGATGTAGCGCTGACGTCACGCGGGACGTCACACGTGAACTACCCTATACTAGTGAGAGCAGGTGGAACAGATCTGAAGTGATGAGGCGGAGCTAAACAGGCGTGTGACATGAGAAATTAGACCAGGGAACAGTGCCGAAATCATGACATCTGGAAAGTGTGCAAATAGTTGTTAGTAACTATAAGTAAGATCTAAATGGTCAAGTCAAAAAAGACTGACAGCAATCACCTTACATAACAATGTCAATCACTGTGCAATTGAGTGATGAATGAATCAGACAAACACTCCCTGAGAAGTTAGTGTCATTAGCCATAAAGTCACAAAAACGCAGGTAGTAGCCACTATACGAAATAACGTCAAACACTTTGCAATAGCCTGGATGTACCAGACAAACCCTTTCTGACAAGTTGAAAACTATGCAAATAGTTTTTAGCAAAAATGTAAATGTTCAAATTTAAGAACAGTGCAATTTGATTGGATGTCCAAACAAACACTCCTTGGGGAGCTAAACGTGTGCAAATAGACATTAGCATGGGAGAGACTGTAAATAATTCTTAATCAGATCAATAACCTGTGGGTCCAGTAGTATGTTTATTAACAGGTAACAAACTATGAACTGGGCTTGTACTTTACTACTTCTCAGCAGGGGGTGATAACCCTTACAGCTTTTGGAAGGCTGTTTTTAATTCTATTAATTTTTTATTTAAATTTCCTGCATCATTTACCAGTTTGAAGTGGGTCAAACAGTGCATTGTCCGGTTAGCTAGAACCTGTGGCAATGCAGTGGCCCTTTTCTGAACTCATGCAGCATAAACTGTGTCCAGATCTTGTAGATGGTGTCCCACAATCCCCTGTGCTGTCCTCACCACCCTCACTAATTCCTCTCCTGCACTATGCAGCTCCTATTCCCCACTGTCACACTGAGACACAATATGCTTTTTATAGTAGCTCTGTAGAAGTATTTTTAGCAGCTTAGTGGAAAGTCCAGACCATTTCAGTTTCTCGAGAAAGAAGAGCCGTTGTTGGGCCTTCTTCACCAGGTGGGAGGTGTTCATTGTCCAGGAGAGGTCTGATGTGAATGCCCAGGAACCTAACGCTGTCCACACGCTCCACCACCTCCCCCTGTATGCAGAGAGGAGTGTGTCTTCTTGGACCTCCTGTAGTCTATTATTACCTCCTTGGTCTAGATAATGTTCAGGATGAGGTTGTTCCCGGAGCACTAGTGTGCCAGATTGCGGACCTCCACTCTGTAGTGGGTTTCATCATTGTTGGATTTGAGAGCCACCACAGTGGTGTTGTCTGCAAACTCCACCGCCGTGTTTGTTGGATGGAGAGCAGAGCAGTTGTGGGTGAAGAAGGTGAAGAGAGCAGGACTAAGGACACAAGCCTGCAGCATTCCATTGTTAAGGATCAATGGGTTAAATGTACGTTTCCCATTGAGGAGGTCAATGATCCAGGAGCAGAACAGTGGAGATGATCCCAGGTTATGGAGCTTGGGGGCCAGCATGTCTGGGAGCATGGTGTTAAAGGCTGAGCTAAAGTCCACGAATAGCATCCCAACATAGGTGTTGGGCTGCTGCAGATGAATCAGAGCTGAGTGCAGTGCTGCAATTCTCCCTGTAGACAAACTGCAGGCTGTCCAGGCCAGCAGGTCTGGTGTCCTTGATGTTCTTCAGGAGGGTCTCCTTTAAGTTGGGTCGTTGCTGAGCTGCTGGTCACTGTGCTTATAGTCAGTGATGGTCCTGAAGCCTCTCCTGGTTATGTTTGGTTGTAGCTGTTGAAGCGGTCCTTGGTGCACTGCTTTTGACAGAAGCAATTAAATGTTGGTCTGGACTTTAACTAGGCCATTCAAACACATGAAAACGCTTTTACCTCAACCTCTGTACTGCTGGACGATAAACTTCCACCCCCACCTCAAGTCTCTTTCAGCCTCTAGCAGGTTTTCTTCCAGCCTAACCCTGTTTTTAGCTCCATCTATCTTTCAAATCAATGTTGTCATCACATTTGAGACTAGTGTAATGCTCTTTTTACTGTTCTGGACAGATCATCAATATCATGCCTTTAAGCTATTCTCCACGTAGCAACCAGACTTCTTACTAAATCTAGTAAATGCACTCATATTCTCCTGCTCCTAGACTGCATACACTGGCTCTCAGTGGATTTTAGAGTCTGGTTTAAAGTACTTGTTCTCAAGTACAGAGGTCTAAATGGTCAGGTTCCTGATTATTTCTGTCAGCTTTTAACCAAACACTGCTGATCGTGGCCTTAGATCCAAGCCCAGACACTTGTGGTTGTTCCTTGTAAAACGGCTGAAAACTGAAGGGGGACAGGACCTTGAAGCCTGTGGCTCCTAAGCTGTGGCCCCTGTAACTTCTCTTTGCTGACTCTGTGGACCGTTTTAAAAAGACAACTAAAAACCATCTTGTTCTTCAAAGATTTTAAGTTATGGTTTTATTGTGCTTTTTATCCTTTCTATGCAATGTATAACTTCAATGTAAATTCTTCAGCCTTCTGTGACTTTGTCTGTAAAAGGCACCTCATGAATAAACTTACTTACTTACTTAACGCTGACCAGTGTCCCTGTCCCTGCAGAAGCAAAACCTTCCCACTGCATGATGCTGCCAACATCCTGTTTCACAAGAGGCATTGTTGTTTCAAGGTTAATTTTCCTTGATGCGTTGCGTTTTGCATGTTGGCCTCAAAGTTTATCTTTAGCCTTTGCTTCTTCCCTGGTTATTAATTACGTGACTTCTGAAGACAATAGGTTGTTCTAGCTGTACTTAAAGGTGTTAGAGAAAACAAATCTGAACAAAATGCATGCAACACCTGAAATTGTGAGCGTTTCACTACACAATTATGAACTCCTTTGTGTCGGTCTATCACATGAAATCAATAGGAAACACAGTGAGGTTTGTGGTTGTGGACGTGCATGACAAAGAACTAAAGAACAACCACTTCTGGAAAGCCATTGTATTTAGTATTGTCAGAACCCAAAAAGTAAAAAGGAAATCTAATATTTACTTTACTTCAGCAACTTGTTGCAGAGCATCAGTGCCGTAGAGTTGACCCATGTATATTCAGAGTTATGAATGGTCCCTGCAATGATAGTATTGATTCTGGGAAGTATTAAAAAGATGTTTGATTTCCCCTGGATGTGCTTTGTGTTGTCACTGGCCCTCAGGTTATCAGTGGAAATAAATGCCTCTTGTGGAAATCCTGTTTTAAAAAAAAATCCATTAGATAAGCTGAAAGAAAGACTGTTGTTCGTCTAGACAGTAAAAAAAAAAAAAAAGGCCGCCATTATCTCAGTTTCTCTCATTCTTTCTCAGATATGTAACTGTATCCCGGCTTTTTATTTCCTCCCCTTGGCTCCTCCATCTTCTCCTGGTGTGCTGGTTACGAGCCCGACATGGCAGAACATCTGTACGCCGACATTTCCTGGACGCAGACTGAGACTTGCTTATCTCATCGTGGTATTCAGTTGCAGCTGGTAAAGAAAATCAAATCAGTCAATAACTGCCCTCACTGTGCAATTCCCACCTCTGCTATCGCAGCAACTGCCTCCGTGCAGAACCGAGGTACAGTGTTAGTATTCCCATTCTTCTCCTCTCGTTGTACCACACCCTGTTTCTCTTCGTTTGGTTGTGTGGAAGGAGGTTGAACCGTCGAAGCGGCAGATACGCTCAGGAAGAATACAACTCTTTGAAGGAACAGAGGAAAGCTCCTGCCTCTTAATACCTAAGGCTAAATATATCCCAGAGATGCATGTCAACCTCCCCCAACCCTCCGCCCTTCCCTCAAACCCTTATCTTAATTATTTCCAGACCTCTCAGGCTACATATATAAACACAAACACACATGCATACACAGCTGATAAAAAAAATACAAGTGTGCTGACCTTCCTTTTAATCTCTAAGCCTGGGGAGGGTTTGTGCTTTGGTGTGCAGGGTTTCTGTAGACCTGCATTCTTTCACCATACCTGCAAGTAAAACATGCATTATCAGCAGGAGGGTAAGACACATCTGGATGCCCCGTCTGATCTCTGTGTATTCATTTAGGAATGATTCCTACATCGAACATTAATACTGTGTCAAAAAGAATATGAATGGCTAAACGTTGCAGCGGTAACCATTCGTTTCAATAATCAATGCTCGTTACCCTCAGAACAACAGGACAGAGCCGTGTTTTAAGCTTTGTATTTTCATGCCCTGGTTGACCTAAATTTCATGGGGCTACTTCTGGACACATACAAGTAGAACGTGAGGATACTCATCATTGCTGTTGATGGTCTATATTCGCTTTTCCGTGCAGGGGGGCTGGTGCCAAACTCCAACAGTGATTGGGCGTAAGGCGGGGTACGCCCTGGACAGGTCGCAGGTCCATCACAGGACAACCCAGTAACAAACCAACACACACACACACCTAAGGACAATTTAACATAATCAATTAACCTGAGATGTTAATCCAAGAAGAAGCTGGAGTACCCAGAAAGAACATGCACACTCCAGAAACTCAGGTTGGAACCTTCCTGCTGCAAGGCTACGATGCTCCCACCTCTGCCACTGTGTAACTCCTTATCATAGCAGTAGCATGTTTCCCAAAGTCCCTTTTCGAATAACACCGTCTTACCTGCTCTTCCGCTCCTCAGGGGGGGTCGCGTGAAAGAATCTCCCAAATCCTCTCTGGTCCTATTTCTTTCCACATGAACACGGTTCGCTTTTTTGTGACTCTCAGCCATGTTCAAAGTCTACGGTGAGAGCAGCGGAGCTACAATGAACGGCTAACACTGAAGCTAACCGCTAAGCTAACCGGATACAGAAACACTGGATGTCCGCGTGTGCCACTGAGCTATATTATACACTGGAGTGCTGATTTTGCCGAAAAACTGAAGTCACTGGCCGCCATCTTGCTACTCCCTACTCTCACAGAATCCCATAGGATTTATTGCAACAACAAGCATTTTTCTGGCTGTGGGAAAATGTTTCCCACATCCACTGACTACAGTCAGTGGATGTACTAACACTATCCACTACTAGAAAATTAGGTGCTGAAATATTTTACACGTTATTCATATTAAATATATATATATATATATATATATATATATATATATATATATATATATATATATATATATATATATATATATATAAGTATGTGTATATGTATATATATGTATACATATATGTAAATATATGTTTTTGTATATTGTTATTTATATATTTATAAATGTTAAACATATATATATTTAAATTAATAAAATGCAAAATATTTCAGCACATGACTTTCTCAGTACTTGATAGTTGATAGTTGATAGTTTTAGAACATAACATAAAAGTATATGGCATTTGACATTTTAAAAGTCTTAAGCCCCCCCTGAACATGAGAAAATCCTCGTTATTCGATGCTAGAGCGCACATATTCCCTAGTTACTGGAGGAAAATAGGGAGTACCAATATGGCGGCATGTGGCTTCAAAGCGACTCGTTCTAACAGCGGGCGATTAGCACTCCAGTGTATAATATAGCTCAGTGGCGTGTGCAGCCAGCAAGCAGAAACTAACAAGTGTGCACGCACACTGGCGTTACGTGAGCATGTCAGAATGATTGATAGATAAGGTGATACCCCCTGAGGGACAGAGTGGGGGTGAGGGCAGGACCAAAACTCTGACCAATCCCTGCCCTTTGGTGCAAAAAGCAGTTTTTACAGGCCTGCAGCTTTCATAGAGATCAAAATTATTAACCTTTTTAATTTCAGACAGGTTAGAATTGTTTTAAAGCTGGAGATTAAGTAACTGGATCTGGGGTCTCCAAGCAGATGTCCGCACATGTTGTCTTGCAGCGCGTCTCAGCCTGTGTATTTCTACATGGATTTTGTATGTCAGGGTACTCCAACTTCCCACGGTCGACAGGATGGGCATGTTAAGTTAATTTGCCAGTCTGAATTGCCCTTTGGAGTGATTGTTTGTGTGCATGGTTATGTGTGCTGTGTGTCTCTGTGTTGACGGGACAGTGGCTTGGCATCTCAACCAGGGCAACCATGCAAGTATTAGGCAGGTGTGGACAGTTGATGGATGGACAGGTGAGTAGATTTGATTATCACAGTAAGATTTTCTGATTTAGTATTGTTTTTTTTATTATCAATTCAGAGGCTTTATAATAGTCTCCATCTAGATAAGGAAGAAATCGAAGATACTATTTTAATAAATAAATAAATAAATCTTATTTCTAAAACATCAGAAATGGCTTTATTGAATAAAAAGGTTACAGTGAATAGAGGCTCATAGATGATAAATAAACAGAAAGTAATATAGAGGTGTTCAAATGACGGTAATTATTTTTCCATCCTGAGTAATTAATGGATCCCCATGCCTGCTTATGTATTCTAAAAGTGTGCAGCAACTGTTGTTGTTTGCACCGAAGGAAAGATCAAAGGTTTCCTGCAGGATCCTTTTTATCTATTTTTTGTGGTCATATCATGTGTGCCAGTCAGTTTTCAACATTTTGACTTCAGGTAAAAAATAGGATTAAATTAAACATTTGTGATTTAGTTTCAGATATTAAGCGTCAAAATAAAATTATGCAAGTTAGGGATTTGATCATTTTAAGGAATAATTGATTACTGCAGGAAAATCTTTGAATATATGTATAGATAATTTATGTCAAATCTGATGCCTCTTGGCAACACACAACTGCTCATAAAAATAAATATTCCTTTAGATAATCAGAGGTTTTACAGACAATAAATTAGATGTAAAATTTTGGGCACAAATGGTTTGTTCATGATCATAAGGACACTAAACGTATAACAGGTAAATGGAATGGAAAAAAGTTAATTTTTTTGCAAAGGTTTTTTTGTTTTTTTTCCTCAGGGACATTTTATTCACTTAATGTTATTTTTTTCTTTTTCAGTCAAAGATCGATGCACAGTTTTATCAAAGCAGAGAAAATGTTCTGAAGTGGGAGAAACATAAAGGCCATCCATTGTCTGTGACAAACCAGAAAATTAAATAATGTGCTGCTGAAACAATTTTTTTTTTAATTATTTATCATTATTCTCTGTGGTTTTCTTCCAATTAAATCTGTAATTTGCAAAGGAGGGATAGGCTTTTGTTGTTAGACCAACTTAACCAGATGCTGCCTTCAGTTTTTTTTTAGTGTCTTACATTTTCCCATCAATAAAAAAGAAAGGTAAGCTTTTTTTTAAATGTTTTTCCTATCATAAAATCCAGCATAGAAAATCAAGTTTTACATTTCAGTGTTCCCACTTTGCTTTACCTGTTTCACCAAGCACTGACTGCTCAGATTAATGTTACAATTAAATCCGAACAAGAAATGTAATATGTATATAACATGTAATAGTTATAAACCAGTGCCTTATGGAGATTATATGTATTGTGATAAAACATATTTTTTTTTACCTTAGATGCAAAGAATCTCTAAATCAGATCACTTGCAGCTTTGCATGGCTCCCTAAAGTCACTAGGGGGCACTCAAATCACTTTTTGAAACCAGTTTATAAAGAAGATAACACATATTTCTTTCTTTCTTTCTTTCTTTCTTTCTTTCTTTCTTTCTTTCTTTCTTTCTTTCTTTCTTTCTTTCTTTCTTTCTTTCTTTCTTTCTTTCTTTTTGTGAAGAGTCTCTTTCTGTTGGTCCTAGGTGTTTGCACCGTGGCATTCATCACAATCCCATGATTTTACACCAACTCTCTGTGTCCTTTTGTCCTTTCGTTGTTTATTATACAAAAATTGGAGATGTTTTGGTCACACAATTAGGTGCAAATGGTTGTGAAACATCCATGAGTGGATAGTAAAGCCTCTGTTACACAGTAAATGCTAGGTGGGTGATGTCTGATGGCACATCACTTTAAACACTAAAAATAAAACTGCACTGACTGCTTTCCACATTAAGTCACATCATGACACATTTCCCTTACTTAATGAAGTAATACTTCTTTAAATAATATATGATAATAGAATAATATATGAAAACACATGTATAGTAATATATAGAAAGCAATGTGTCGGTGGGATCAGCTTTAATGTGACAGCGCTGCTGGTGTCCCACAAGGTTCTGTTCTTGAACCAGTCTAGCTTGCACTTAATATTAATGTACTTATTTACCAAGATGCGCGCTCAGTTGTAAATGTCTAAACATATGCAGAAGACAAAGGAATTTTTACACATATTCAAAACATTGTCCAAGAAGCATATCTCATCATCTCTGAATCAAGCACATGTGTTGCCTTTTCAGATATCTGTTGCCACAATTGGCATCTTAAATTTAATTTTCATTTTTACTTTGTGTTATTTGTGAGATTTTTCCAGTTTCAATGTTTAGCTGTTAATACAGTATACTTTATTTTGGTTCTTTCTGTGTTATTCTATCACCATGCCAAGGACTAAAGATAGAAATTAACCTCTTGGCGGCCATCATTAATGTGGATTGGCCCTATATTATGTAAATAAGTAAAAAAGAAAACAAAAAAGACACAACCCAGCCTTTGTAAGACCTTCTGGGGGCCCAGGTAAAGTATTTGTCAGGTTAGCAAAGGAATCTCCCAAGAGAGCAGTAAAAGCAACAGAAAAAACAGACAGAAGATATATTTTATTTTCCGCTTCAGTGTGTTTGAGGCCTGGTCTGCAACACTAACTTCTTTTCATGTTTCAGACGTTTCCCTGCTTTAGCGTGTTCTTTTAATTAATGGGTTACTATCAAGCTTCTGCTGAGTTTGATGATAAGCTCTGGAGCTAATCTAATCCTTGCCTTGCTTAAAGGCACAGTATCTCCCAGGAGAGGGAAGACGATTTATATTTTCTCCTCTCTTCTGGTAAAATTTTTTAAGTATTTTTTCTTCCCCTGATTGTTTTAATTGTCTCTTAATTTTGTTCAAGAGCACAAAATCCCACAAGTGACATGCGAATAACCCCCCCCAACAGTGACAGAAGGGAACCTTTAAGAGCCGCTTTCATTGTCAGCTCTCAAGATGACGTAGTGTAATGAAGTGATTTTGACACTCGACACCTTATCCTCTTTTATTCTTGTGCCGTTCATTATTCAACTGCAGAACTCCCTCCCGCAGGTTTTAGGGCTCATCTCTTAGCTGTCATAAGCTCTTAAAATGAGGCCATGCTGTAAAAATTTGAAGCACAGAGACACTTGTGTTTATTCTGTTTGTGTATGCCGAATAAGATTAATCATGATTAGTTTTATTTCATTCAGAGTTCTGGTGTTAAGACAAAAGGAGAAAAAAAAAAAAAGAGTCCAAGCCTGAAGCCCCATGGGGGGGATTTTTGTGTTCAGGTAAACAGAGTCTGTAACCATCACTGCTCTCATGGTTTAATATGGAAATGGAGACAGAAATGATGTAAAAGCCTCTCGCTTTCATTTATTCCTCTATTTGTCCAATCTCTTTTCATCTTACAGGTGGACTGTGTGGAAGAAAAGAACCATAATCGATCTGCCTTTTATCTCTGAGTCAAAAAAAACAAAGTATAAAAGGGGGGGGGGGGTACGCGTGAGAAAAAGCGAGTCCCAAATCCATGGAAAAGTCTCGGAGAAGCAAGATGACTAGTTAATATGACAACTGAGCCGAATAATGAAGAAAACCCTTAATGGAGATGAAATCTGGTGAAGAAAATGGGGTTTAAACAGTTGTTCTGAGGCGGCTCTGCTGGAGCCCATCTATGGTTTACATATCAGGACTTATTCAAAAGGATCTGGTCTTAGCCAGGTTCTAAAATGATTTGAATGAAAACTTGGGTTTACAAAAACAAAACAGATTACACAGCGTCGTTCGTTATTAAAAGACGGGCAAAATGCTGCTTTTATAGAACTCAGGACAGAAAATACCGATTTGGATTAATCAACCGGTGTGGAAATCTGTGGCATTAGGAGTTTGCACACTTTGCTGGGCTGCAGCATAACATCTGCAGTAGCTTTAGAGAAGCATTTACTGTGGGCCGTCAATCTGAGAAGAACTTTAAGGTAATTTCTCAATAATTTGAAGTACATTGTTTTACAGTCAGAGAGATTATACACAAGTGGATGGAGCCTTGCAACTTTCCAGACTCGTGGATTTAAATGAAAATGTTTTTAATCTGTTCTTTAATTTCTTGACATCGTGAAATGATGTGTTCCTTTTTGAGCTCTTTTAGACGACTTCATTTTGTCAGACAGGTTATTTTTAAGTTGCTTTATGATTTTACAGGTCAGAATCGGATCTGAGAGTGGCTGATAAGACTGAACTAGAAAACATGATGATTAATGATTTCACAAGGGAGACAATTCCATGTAGGGCCAAAGTCGTTTGGATTTATTCTTTATTACATGAACCTATTTGAAAAATGTGGAATTTACTGGAATTTTGGGGATCATTTGATCAGAGATAAAGTTAGCTAATACGTTTAATACTTTTGAAGTTTGCATCTGTCTTTCCTGTTTCTCTTTCCTGTTTCTCTTCTCATTAATCTGCTGCGTTGCATCAGGCTGCTAATGTTGGTGGTTTTACACAGCAGCCATGGAAACAAGCTAAAATCAATTTGCTCAGCTCTGCCTCTCTTTTTCTCTGATGATATGTTGAGGTGTTGTAAGTCACATGGTTGTTCTCTGGGTAGTCTGACTGAACCAAAATCAGTGTATTTCCTAAATTTGAACTTTTTAAGCCCCTAAATTTAACTCCTTTTTTAAAGATTTAAACTTAAAGGTAAACTTTTTACTTTTTTGAGAATTGCATTTAACACTGTTTTTTTTCTTTTCAATATTAGTCGTAATTTTAAACAATTGATGCAACATAAACTACCTTACTTTCATGTCGTTTTCCATTTAGCCGGAGCACCACCTTGAGGTTGTTTAAAGTACTGCAAACACACCCAACAGGCTGCATGCATAAACAAAGAACTGCCTTAGGGAGTCAAGCAGAAAAAGAGAATGTTTTCTACAAAAAATATATAATTTAATCATCAAAATCGACTTTATTTGTTCTTACAAAATTAAATATAAGGCGTATTAAAGACTTAAATCAGAGAACTATAAATTACATATTCCAAACTAATATAAAACATGAAAAACGTTGACTGGGCCACGATGGTCTTCAGCCAAACATTGGAGGAATCACTGGGATCTTTATTAAATATCACTTTAAATATCACTCATAGGTAGGGAGCAAGGCATTCGTCTCCAACCCTTTTAGATTCACTAGGACACTAATGGGACAAAAGAAAAGTGGCAACCTAAAATGCTCTACAGAGGATATAAACCACCATCCCAACAAGAGAGCGTGGATGGATGAATGACTAACTGCAGTGTGAAGCGCTTTGGGGTTGTCAGACTAGTTAAAGCGCTATACAAGTACAAGCCATTTACCATTTATGTTCTTTAAATCTGTGGCAGCATCAGCCATCTTCTGCGGTTTGTTGGAGTAGCAGCAGATCTGTAGCTGAGAGGAAGCAGCTAGATACTCATTAGGAAACTCATTAGGAGGGCCAGCTCTGTCCTAGGATGCCCCCTGGACCCAGAGCAGGTGGTGGGAGATGAAAGGACTATAAGGAAAGTCACATCACTGATGCAGAGCTGGAGAGCTCTATCAGTGACAGACTGCTGCATCCTAGATGCTCTAAGGAGTGTTTCCGCAGGTCGTTCCTCCCAGCTTCCAAGAGCCAGCTTGTACACATCAGGACATATTCAGTCTTGTTCACGAATGAGGGGAGGATGGAGCGGGAGATCGACAGGCGGATTGGTGCAGCGTCTGCTGTGAAGCGGGCACTGTACCTGTCCGTTGTGGTGAAGAGAGAGCTGAGCCAAAAGGCGAAGCTCTCGATTTACCGGTCGATCTACGTTCCTACCCTCATCTATGGTCACGAGCTTTGGGTCGTGACCGAAAGAACGAGATCCCGGATACAAGCGGCTGAAATGAGTTTTCTCCGTAGTGTGTCTGGGCTCTCCCTTAGAGATAGGGTGAGGAGCTCAGTCATCCGGGGAGGACTCAGAGTAGAGCCGCTGCTCCTCCATGTCGAGAGGAGCCAGTTGAGGTGGCTCGGGCATCTGGTCAGGATGCCTCCTGGACGCCTCCCTGGTGAGGTGTTCCGGGCACGTCCCACCGGGAGGAGGCCCAGGGGAAGACCCAGGACACGCTGGAGGGACTATGTCTCCCGGCTGGCCTGGGAACGCCTTGGGATTCCCCCAGAGGAGCTGGCCCAAGTGGCCGGGGAGAGGGACGTCTGGGCCTCCCTACTGAAGCTGCTGCCCCCGCGACCCGACCCCGGATAAGCGGAAGAAGATGGATGGATGGATGGATGGATGGATGGATGGATGGATGGATGGATGGATGGATGGATTGGTTCCTCCCAGCTGCTGTCTGACTTTATAATCTTGGCTGCTCCCAACCGACACAATAACTGTTCACAACAGATGAGAACAGTGGTTCTGATCCAACCATTAATTGTTTACACTGTTCCCAATGCTAAGGTAACTTGCGCACGCCTTAGCTAGGATGCTGCTGCACTATTATGCATATTGCCTAATTGTACGTTATGTAAATATTACATATCCTATTACTGCGTGTTCTGCAAATGGCTGGAGTTTTTTTTTCCAGTATCAAATATATTTTTTTCTCCATTGTTCAATATTTACTCTGGTATTTACCCTTGTCTTCTACTGTTGGTGTTTCTTTAGAGCCAACTTTAGATTAGACCGCATTGCTTTTTTCGTCTACTTTTTTTCTTTCTCATCACTAAATATTGGGTGTAACTGTCCGTGTATTTTCCACTGTCACACCCGAATTTTCCCATTGCGGGAGAATAAAGGACTTATTATTATTATTATTATTATTATTTCCCAGGAAAGATAAAAAAAAATCAGTTCCACAGCAAGGGTCTCTGTCTGGTAGCTCCAAGAAGAAAAAAACCCAAGAGACAGAATAGTTTGCAGAACATTTGATCACACAAACAAACTGTAATGACAACAACTTTTTTTTTATAAGAAAGCTATATTTAGAATCCCGTTTAACAATTTCAGAAAATTTATTTTAGTGGTTTTAGTTCTGGTGAGAAGTTTACATCCACTAACGTTGAGCTTTTAATGTTCAGGAATAACCCAGGAACATCTATGTACTTTAACCGCAACATGAACTGAGTGAGTCGAGCTTCTTCACAACGTCTCTCCTCCATGTCTAACACTTTCTAGCTCAGCTGAAGCGTCACATTTCGGGTCTGTTTCATTAGCAATGGCACAGAGTGGATGGAACAATGAAGGAGAATTACTGCCAGACTCTTCAATGTTAATAACACAAAACACTGGAATAACTTCTAATTTGCCACCTCTGCAGCACACAGGCAAAAATGCTGGAACATTTTTAACAAAACCTGTTTTATTTTTAACTAAAATATTAGCTCATAGATTTTAGAGATGTACTATTTAAACATCCTTCTTCTACTTCACCTGTCTTCACACACATATGAACATGAGGGCCATCCTTAATCCACAGAGTTATATATGATGTTGAATAATCCTTTTGCATCTATGGCAGCTCCTGCTCTGCTGGAAAGGCTTTCCACAAGCTTTTGGAGTGTATTTATGGGGATTTTTGACTATTATTCAAGAAGCACATTTATGAGGTCAGACTCTGGTGTTGGACAATAACGCCTGGCTTGCAGTTCTGCCCTAATTCATCTGAAAGCTGTTCTGGGGTTGAAGGCACACCTACTTCGCTCATTCATGTAATTATGGGTCCTGGTTTGTGAGCCGGTGTACAGTCAGGTTGGAACCAGGAAGAGCCATCCCCAAACTGCCACAAAGTTGAACTTCTGCTCTCCTGGCAACTACCAAACCCAAAGACAAACAAATATGATCTGTCAGTCCAAAGAACATGTCTCCTCTGCGCTGGGGTCCAGTGGGTTTAAACCACTTAAACCAACACTTTGTACTTTAAAGATTGGATACAGCTGCTCAGTCATGGAAACCTGTTCTAGACAATATTGAATTAGGTGGACGATAATTCAATAACAATATATAATCGATCGATAGACGTATATTGATGAAAGAAAAAAAGGTCAATAAAAAGTTCAATAGAATAAAGTTTTCATTCCTTTTGCATTTTAGCCATGTAGGCTAATGTTAAAGTCATTACATCCTCCAACCAATCACAACGCAGACCCAGGAACGCTCTGTCACCAAGCTCCGCCCCCTTCAGAGAGTTCAGAGAACACATGTTATTTTATTACTTAAAAAGTTGAGTTTAAATTCAGTGTTTTTGTTCTTTATCTAAAGCAACAGCATAAAAAGGCCAGGGCTGCACTTAGAATGTATGTTTTGAATTAGTTGATAATTATCGATATCGATCAATATGATTTCTATTTTATCGATATGGGATTTTTTTCTATATCGTCCAGCCCTAACCTGTTCCATGTGAAGCTTTGATGTTTGTTAGGGCTATTGACCCTGCAGAAAGCTCACCACGAGCCTCGCTATACGCTGTAAAGCTCTTAATTGTTTTTTTTTAAAACCTCTAACATCTAACTGTGCAATAATCAGTAGTAAGGACATTTCAGAACTACCGTGCTTAAATTCACTGAAATCCTGAGCAGTCTGCATGTCTAGGAGCTAGATTTTATACACCTGGGCTGTGGAGGTTGTTGGAATACCTGAATTTAATGATTTTAGGGGAGAGAGTGAAAAAAATTTGGTAAGACAGTGTCTGTCACTCCGTAGAGTGGTTTCAGACCCAAAACAGGATTTTAAAGAATAATCAATGTAAAAAAAGAGGAAGATTATGTGTTTTTTAACCAATAAATTCTTTCATGACTGATACTTAGGAAAGTTTGAGAATATTTTACATATAAAGCGCTCTGAGGCTTTTTTTTTGTGGAGGAACACTCCAGCAGACACAGCGCTTCGACAATGTCTCAGATAACTATATATTCCGGCTCCAGATGGGGACAGAGATGTTGGCTCCTGTTATTAGCATGCTGAACTAATTACAGAGTAGAAGGTGTGTGTGTGTAGCCTAAATACACAGAGGTGACACGACAGCTTGGTAATTTTAGTTCTCTCAGTTTCTTCCTGTTTTTCCCTCTGTGGATAAGTGGTCTGTTGAGAAAGTGAAACGCAAACACCTGCAGCAGCAGCAGAGACTCCTAATTAGCTCTTCTTTAAAAAAAATCAGCATGTTACAATCTCCTTGTCAAGACTTTTTGGCTTCCTGTAAAAAAGGTTGGACCTTTTTTGTTGTTATTTAAATATTTATACTTCTAATTTCGCTGTAATGGCTCCCAGCGAGTCGCTGCAGAGGTGAGCAGGCGAACAAGCTTATATAACAGTCATAATGTTGCATTAGGAGCTGGAGAGTGTGCACAAGAACACGGAGTAACCACATCTGGCCTGCTTTATAGACCTCAGCAACACGGACTGTGTTGATTAAACAGATCTCTCAAAAAGTTTAGACTAGGCTTCGTGTAGCTTAAAAAGTCTCTGAGCGCTTGAAAAATCCCCCTGAAGGAACATTTTCGCCTCCGTGTCAAAGCGTTTCACGTTCCGGTTTATTATTCCTCATTAAAAATGCATCAGCCGGCGTAAACAAAGTGCCTGCAGCGGCAATCCGAAAACATGGCGCGTCGAGAAATTGTTTTCAGCTGTAGACGTGTCTTTTTTTTAATTTATAAAAAAAAATAAAAAGGCAAAAGCAATATACTGAAAGATTGACTTGCAATGGTGAACCTGGGTGTTGCAAAGGGAGATACGCATAAAAAGGACACCATGCTGAGACAAACAGACGAGGGATATCATATTTAACTATATATATATATATATATATATATATATATATATATATATATATATATATATATATATATATATATATATATATATATATATATATATATATATTGGTGCAGCTGTTCTTCAGCTGAGTTAGATGTGTGCTTGAACTCTCACTGGATGCTGAGAAATCACATCTGTCCTCGTTTCACTTGGAGGTTTTGGGTCAAAATTGACTGCTGTGTAAAACTACTCATGATTTCACAAAAAGTCTCCTTCCATCTGAAGATAAGCACACGGCTGCCAGCACCATATTTCACTGTGGATGTGGTGTTTTTGAACCAAACTTCCCGTTTAAAATCATTAACATCAGTCCAATAGCCCCTCAGATCATAACATGTTATTTTACAAGATTTTGTCAGATTTCACTCAGACCTGGATGTCAGTCCAGGAGTATGAAGAACAAATAAGAACATCTTCCATGTTGAACACTGTCAGAACATGCCAGAAACTCCTGCAGCTCCTCCAGAGTTGCTGATGGCCTCTAGGCAGCATCCCTGACCTGTTTGTCTGTCGATTAATTATGGAGAAACATCCTGGTTTTGTTTTATTTCATATATTTTCACCACAAATTGTTGTATGACCTCCTTCTTACTGATACCATTTATAAGGCTAATTAGATTCACTGTGACTGATGGCATATGGAGATTCAGAAAAGTCTAGATGCTGAAACTGGAAAAAAAGGGGGTCTGAGCTTAGGGGTGTTCAGAGCTATAGAACCAGGTTACTCTATCTTTTTTGTTGTATTTTTTATATACCCACACTGACAGACTTGTTTTTCAGTTTAAATGTCCAGGATAAATGCCAGAGTGAAATTTTACATGGTTTAGATATTTTGCATCAAGAAAACATGGCTTTTAAACACTTTTTTGGATCTCGACAGCTTGAACATCCGACGCATGTGTTTTATTTCGTGCACAGGTAAAAAGAATTATTTTTTTTTAAATCTGGAGTTAGGGTTTTAAAAGCACTGTTTGTAAAACTGCAACCGAACATGATGCATGATGAGCCGACGCAGAAAGTGAGCGAGAGAGTTAAGTGAACTTAAGTTCAAAAGTTCACAGCGTGTCGAGGCGATGAAAAGCATCTGTGAACAGCTGCCTGCAGAGCGTTCAGACCTGGCGCTGTGTTAATAACACAAGTGACGCGTGACCGTAAAAGGTTCATGTTAGGAATGAAGAATTGATATTTAATGATTTGGAAAGACAAAAATGTTATGTTTTTGAATTGTTGGGAGTTTTTTTCCCCCCCAAGCAGCACACTCTTATGCAACATTATTTTACCTTGACATTCACACTAAGCTTAATATTAAAAGAGCTTCTGTTGCATAAAGATCTGGAATGCCTAGTATAAGTCATCACACCCCTTGATCTTTGTCACATTTTGTTACAACCACAAACTTTAAGGTGTTTTAAGGGGTCTCTATGTGATTGACAGGTTTGTGTCGTTTTTATGAGGACCAAAGCGCAGACCAGAGCTGGGAAGCCGCATGTGGAAAAATTTATTAAACTACGGAAGGCTAACAAGACTGCAAGGGTGACAGGAGCCAGCAACACGGCCTGAATGAGACCAGAACAGAGGTGAATGACGGAGGACCTGACAACTGGTTATGGCTGAGCTGACTGAATAAACAGGGAAAGAGACGAAAGGAGCAGCAGGTGGAGTAGATTACACAGGTGAGATTAAGTGAAAGTAAAGGGGAAACTGAATCTAACAGGGAAACATGAGAATAGCCAGATATGAGGGAAAACCTAACTAAACCTAAGGCGGAGCAGGCAGAACATAAAGATCTAATAAAGCTACTGAAATCATAAAGAATAGAAGCTGGCTAAAACAGGAACTGGAACTAACAGATACACTATTAGCATAAATACTGAACAGAAGACTAATGTCAGAAACAAGGATCTAAGGATCAACAACACTTAAAGTGCAAAACATAAACAGACTGCAGGATCCCCAGGGAGCTACGATAAGTAATCAAACCCGTGGGGATCGTTACAGCGGGAGAAAACAAAGTGTTGCATGGCTATAAATGGGAAAGAAAACGATAATTGGATTTTCAAATAAAAATCTAAAGGGTGTGGTCAGCCTTGATATTCAGCCTCCATGAGTAAAGTCTTTGTAGAACTACCTTTTACTGCAATTAGTGTAACAGCTGTAAGTCTGTTGGGCTGCATCTCTGATAGTTTTGGACATCTAGAGACATATAAGCCCGTTCTTCTTTGTAAAAAACCCTTTGCACTCACCTTGGTTATTGCAAATTATTTTATCATGTGTCCTGGAAATAGTCTGGAGTCTTCTCAACTGGTAAACCTGAATATTTCATCCTATTTTTACCAGAGTATACCATATTAATAATGAATATTTACTCTGGTATTTATTTATTTTTTTATCTATTCTTGCCACTCTTGGAGCTATTTTTAGATTAGACACATTTTTTCTCTCTCCTTTTTTATTGCTAATAATCGTGTGTGTGTGTGTGTGGTCTGTGTCTTTGCCACCGCCGCGCCCGGATTCCCCATTGTTGGACAATAAAGAAATCCTTATATTAGTTTATCTTGTCGTAAACTAGCTGAAGCTCAGTCGTACTGGATGGAGAGCCTCCCTGAACGTCACTTTTCAAGTCTTACCACAGATTCTAAGTTGGACTCAGATCTGGGCTTTGACTAGGCCAATCTACCATAGGAATATGCTTTGACCTGAACCATTATTTAGTCATGGAAGTCGAGATTCCACCTCCACGGGGCTGCAGCCACCATGTTTTACGCTATGAATGGTGTGTTCAGGATGGTCTACAGTGATAGCTTTCTGATACGCACACACCTTTCTTCCACACATTTGCTGTCTCCTCTGGTGCCACAAACTTCAACTAGAACTTCCTTATTTCTGCTCTTAACATAAAGGCCAGATTTGCTGTCAGCAGATTCTCCCACCTGAGCTGTGGATCTCCGCAGCTCCTGCAGAGGTACCACGGCATTCCTGGCTGCTTCCCTGATTGACGCTGTTGTCCAAATATCGTTATTTTAAGCTAATCCTGCTTTAGGCCTATTCACGTCGTTCTCCCTGAGCTGTATGCTGTGTTCCTTGGTCATGATGCTGATTATTCACTAATGTTCTCCAACAAACCTCTGAGGCTTTAAAGAAATTACACTCAGACTGTATTAGAAGTCAGATTACTGTTTAAATCAATCGCTTTATTTGATTTTAAGTAACGAGCATCAGAATAAAAGGGGCTGGATACAAATACAGCACAAGCCTTTCAGGTTATTTCTGCAAAACAAAGCTTTAAACCATGTAACTATCAATTTCCTTGCACTTCGTCGCTATGTATTGGCCTGTTATGTATAATCCCAATGAAAAAAAACTAAAAAAACAATGAAGTTTTAAGTTGCAACACGTTTTCTTTAATTTCGCAATAAAGAGCATACAGTATGTGAAAGATTTGCTGCCCCGCTTTTCAACTCAACAAGAAACAAATCAGAATTTGGGGATTAAGCACAAACCTGAGTTAAAGGTGCACCTTCTTCTCCTCATGCAGGTACAGCTGCAGAACAAACAATATAAAAGCTGGAAGCTGATGCGCCCTCCGTGGAGTCGAAATGACAGAAAGGGAGCAGATCCAGAAACACAAAGAGGAAATGTTTTTTTTTTTTTTTTTTTTTTTTGGCGATGCTGCTTAATAAGCCAAGGAGGCAGATCAAGGCCCGCGCCGTCTTTGTGAACTCTGCAGCGAACCTGGGAAGAACAATAACATGTTATCTCTCGTCTCAGGGGAGACATAATTGGCTGAGTTGGTAGCTAATATGTCATGTTTTGTTAACTGCTTCTTTTAAAGCTGTCAAGGTTGTTTTGGCCTTAGTGGTGATGCTCTGTCACAACGTGTAAGCTCAGTACCCGAACGCACACGCAGGTATGGTAAGAAAAAAAAAGAAAAAAGAAGAAGATAAAGTTTTATGTGAGTAAAAATAAAAACAACGCTCAATAAAAGAGAGACAAAAATCCAACAGACAAAAGAGAAAAAGGAGAATTACGGCAGGAAGAGAGCATAAAACTAATGGTTTATATTCACGTGTCTGCAAATGACTTCACCCCCACCTTTAATGAGATTCACTTTCAGGTTATAGAAGCGGGATTGTGTTCGGTTCTTTGTTCCAGGTACCAACATCTGATCAACGTGGCTATGCGGGTTAAGCGTTCAATAAGTTAAATGTCGACTAACACAAGTTGTGCATGCACACAGGTAGAATAACAGTCATCAGACTAGAAATAATTGAATAGTTGATTTATTTCAGTCATTCCGTCCCAAAAGTCAAGCGTCTTAAACCTAGATTCAGTACACAGGGAGTTTTGTATACATTTCAGTTTTTGTGTCTCTGTTCATTTAGGGTTACATTTTTATGGTCTATTTACCTGTATCTCCATCTACTGGACATTATATGCTCTATTAAAGTGGCGTGGCCTGGTACTGCTGAGATGCTCACGATAAGTGAAGAACACAAACTCAACACCTATTAGCAGTAACTTATTTTTTCCCTGATGCATACACCCTAACTTTGGTCAATTTAAAATGAAACATAAGTAAGCATAAACCAGCGTGCTAGAAATGTTGTTTTCTAGTATAAGCTAAATGTAACGGAATTTTTATTCATAGAATTACAAACAAACACGTTTAAAATACTCTGCCCCTTTCACCTGAAATGACGCACAAAAGCTCTTGAAATTGAGAACTCTTTTATCTCTGGCAGAATTTAAATATTTTATAAATGACAGAGTACAAAGCATGATTGGATATTGTGACTTTGTAAACTGGTCATTTTACTGTGTGTGATGTATTCAAATGTGTATTTGAGCTGCCATCTTGGCCAGGTCACTATTCAGAATCAGAATCAAGTTTATTGCCAAGTAGTTTTGCACTTACAAGGAATTTTACTTGGTGTTGATGGTGCAGACAAAAAAAAAAAAAAAATATATATATATATATATATATATATATATATATATATATATATATATATATATATATATATATATATATATATATATATATATATATATATATATATATATACAGAATCTATAGCTATATACACAGTAGATTGTGCGTTAATGTAACGCAGAAGGTCTGGAGATGCTACGTTGGTGTAGCTTGTAAGTCCTGAACAGGGGAGAGAGGCAGTGTCCAGTTTCACATGCGGCTCTTGGCCTTGTTGATAAGACTGGTAGCAGATGGGAAGAAATTGTTCTTGAGGTTGTGGTCCTGATGGACCGCAGCCTCCTGCCAGAGGGAAGTGACTGAAATAGTCCATGACTGGGGTACAAGGGATCAGCCACAATCTTCCCTGCACGCCTCAGAGTCCTGGAGGCGTACAGGTCCTGGAGAGATGGAAGATTGCAGCCAATCACCTTCTCTGCAGACCGGATGACACGCTGCAGTCTGCTCTGGTCCTTAGCGGTGGCACCAGCGTACCAAATGGTGATGGAGGAGGTGAGGATGCCTCAATGATGGAGGAGTAGAACTGCACCATCATTGTCCTTGGCAGGTTGAATTTCTTCAGCTGCCTTCAGCAGGAAGTACATCCTCTGCTGGGCTTTCTTGGTGAGGGAGTTGATGTTCAGCTCCCACTTTAGGTCCTGGGAGATGATAGTTCCCAGGAAGCGGAAAGACTCCACAGTGTCCATGGTGGAGTCACAGAGGGTGATGGGGGTAGCTGGGGCTGAGTTCTTCCTGAAGTCCACAACCATCTCCAGTGTTTTTACAGCGTTGAGCTCCAGGTTGTTCTCCCTGCACCACCAGCCTCCCACCTGTAGGCGGACTCGTCACCATCAGAGATAAGTCCGATGAGAGCGGTGTCGTCCGCGAACTTCGACGGCGAGCCGTCCCCCGAATGTCTCAACGAAACGGCCGAGGCGTGCTGACCAACACTCGGTCTCTGCCAGTGCACCAAGCGAAGACAAAGTTGTATACAAAGCAGCAACCGTGTCCTCGAACGCAGCATCAGCAGTTTCTGGGTTCACGGTAAATAAACAGCTTATCCGATCCGTCTAAAAAATTCAACTTCAGCCGCATTAAGGTGAGGAGAAACATCTGAAAGGGAGTCAGCTTGGTTGCTGCCCGGGGCAGGAAAGGTTTGACGTATGCTGGTGAAGATTCTCAGTCATCCAGGTCATGGTCATTCCAAAAAAAAGGTAAAAAACAAAGCAACTGGACTTGTTTTCCGTATTGAAGACATTTCGCTTCCTCTCCAGAAAGCTTTCTCAATTCATTAAGTCTGGAGTAATATGGAGTAACAAGCTTTATACAATTGGCAAACAAAGGCCTTGTAATGGCTTAGATAACATGCAAATTCAAGCCATCTAACCCATTAAAAGGCCTTTGTTTGCCAATTGTATAAAGCTTGTTACTCCATATTACTCCAGACTTAATGAATTGAGAAAGCTTCCTGGAGAGGAAGCGAAACGTCTTCAACTACGGAAAACAAGTCCAGTTGCTTTGTTTTTTACTTTTTTTTGGAAGGTCTGACGTAGCGCAGCAGTGGAGAAGCTCTGAAGTCCGGTGTCATATTTGACCGTTTTTTTTTTCCCACCCTGTAGGAACATTTCTGTAAGTTTAAGTTCCATAAATTCACCTTTCAGACGTGCGAGTTGCTCCAGCGCACACTGGTCGAGCATGTTTGCCTTCGCTCATTCCTCGACAGTGTGTGGGAGGCCGACCTCATCCCGTTTCTCCTCTTCCTCGTCATCCTCCTCAGGTTTCTGTACCTCCTCAACCCTAGGAGGCGCCACCTGCTGCTCTTCTTCTTGTCGGATCTCGCCGTGGCCCAGCAGCAGAGAAGGTTTCCAGTCAGGATTGCTCTCTAGCATTTCATACGCTTTTCCTGGAAACACAGAATCTGAGTCAGTTGAGATGAAGTCAATGACGTCTCACTAGCTACGTTCACACGGACAAAAGTAATCGGAATAAAAGGGCCGGTCGGAAAATAAAAACGCGTCATGTGCACACGCCTATCGGAATATTGCGATCGGATTAAGCTCAGTGGGAATGAAATTGTAACCCAAATGGGAGAGGTGGTTTATGTGGATTGATAATCCAATCAACGTGCATGTAAACGCTTGACAGGATCAAGTTGTCCTGAACGTGGCAAATGACGTAAACGTGACGCATGTCCGCATTGTTGAGTGCCGGAAATACGTCAGGAAGCAAAACTGTCGGGGCTCCCTATAAAAATTTTTAACAACTAGTGCTGGACGATATAGAAAAAAAAAAGCATATCGATAAAATAGAAATCATATTGATAAATATGCTGACTTTATGCTGTTGTTTAGAGACTTTTTTTAGATACAGTCACACAAACACTGAATTTAAACTCAACCCTTTATTCAACCAACTTTTGAACAAAACTGCAAGTTAAAAAAAAAGGGGTGCTCTCTGAACTCTTTGAAGGGGGTGGGGCTTAGTTCATGGGTCTGTGTTTTTGATTGGTTGGGAGGATTTAAATGACTGTAATATTGACCTATATGGCTAGAATGCATAAGGAAGGAAAACTTTTATTCTACTGAACTTTTTCTTGGCCCTTTTTTTCTATCATCGATATACGTCTATTGATCAATATATATTGTTATTGAATTATCGTCCAGCCTTGTTTCAACCGTAATAAAGACATTATGCAAGTCCAAGTCTGGGTGCTCAGAAGACAAAGGAACTCGTACAATAATTCTCTGTTTACTATTTCATTTTGTTGTTCAGCAAAGACGGAAGTAATTCTCTTTTAGGGAAATTTGATAACTGCACATGTCAGAGCGGTTCTGTTCTGAATGAAGGAAGGTGCATATAAACACACATTATGATACGATTAATTGATTGTGTGCCCATATAAACGGTGCACTCCGATAATTCTTTTTTTATTATTATACCTTTATTTTTACAGGCAAGTCATTAAGAACAAGTTCTTATTTACAATGGCGACCTAACAAGTGGCGTAACCACTTAGGAAAGGGGAAGTAGGGCTAAAATAAATACAATACATTAGTAATACATACAGAAAATACAGTTTAAAACGCAACAAAAAATAGATGAATTTAAAAAAATTCATTGTTCTTTTAATCCGAATACATTTCAATTCGATCATAAATTTTGTGCATGTAAACATAGCTGCTGTGGCAAAACACAATCAGGACACAACAAGAATGACCTCGACTGTATAAAACCCACAGAAAAGTCCCGGCTCTCGTTACTGATCAAGCAAAAACTAAAAACAGAATATAAAGATTCAGGAGTGAAAAACTAAGTGCACCCCATGATCAAAACACACATATACCAAGCTTTAGAAGTACTAAGTTTTGCTATTAGAGTTACAGCTGATCAGCAGTGCACAGCAACAGGTGTGGGAGGGGCATTATTGCCTTCTAAGGTCTGTACAACAGAAGAAAACTACGGTAATACAAAAATGTTTCCGGGATCTCAGTAAAAAGAGGGACTTTAAACCATAAGAATCATACAAATCTTAGGAGATCTCCACATTTTAACTGCTACACCTTGTTATAATTCAATTACATTTTAAATTATCCAGGTTTCGCTTCCTAGTTGGACTCACTCGTAATTAAATAAAAATTCACCAGAACTGTGTTATTTAACTTAACACCCGCATGTGTCAACAAGATGTGGGTTTAGACGTGATTTCTCAGGTCCCTCATGCTGCATGTGCTTAATTTTTTATTTTTATTTTAAAACAGCATCTTCAGGGGTGCGTTCATTGTCCCTACGTAAAAAGGATAACCTCGGTGCTAAATGTCTCCTCACAACGTGGAGCGTAAACATAACCCGGTGGGGGGATGAGAAATACTTCACTCTAACCAGACTTCCCTAAAGTGAATGAAAATGCAGGGAACAGACCCTTTTTGAAGGCGAAATGCGGTCGAAAGTGACGTCTCTCCTTCCCACTGCTGCCACCCAGGCCACCCGGTGTCTCCTCGTCACCTCCGCCACCGGTTTGTCTCCGTGTTTCTTCCACTTCGGGAAGCAGGAGAAACGCACTCCGTTCAGTGACTCCATTGTTTAGCTTCGCCCCGGTGCTGCCGTGCGAACGTTTCCCCACAAAACCCCGAACTCAGCACGAAAGACGACGCAGCGGGAGACCCTACCAATATGGCGGATCTGACGTCGCTCATGCGCCGTCGTCACCGAGGTTCTTCTTCTTGGGATTTGTTGAGGGTGTATATGCTGCCACCTACTGGATAGTAGTATGACACAGGCGTAATGAAAAAAAAATGAAGTAGATTCAAGCCATAATAATAATAATCAAAATTCTATTATAACATGCATTTTTATTAAAAAAAAATCAAATTCAATTCAAAAATACTTTATTTATCCCAGAAGGAAATTAAATAAAAAAACAGCTCTTTTTAACATTCTTTTTAACATGCTTTTAACATTCTTTTTAACATGCTTAACGGTTTTTGTTGTGTATATTAGGGTTTGATGCTCAGTTATGTTTAGTCCAGTACTACCTATGTTTAGGTCAGGGAGCATTGTTTCCGCTTTCCTTACCTCCAATATATTTTTCTGTGGTCATTTGACGTGGAGGCAGCTGGTGCCTGGTGGAGAACAGCGCACTTGCATCTGGGAGTGACTGCAAGGTTCAAATCTTATGGATGACAACTTTGGATCCCATTGGCCCCCAGAATGCACTCTGGACGCCATACAGTGGCAGACCACTGCTCCCTGAGGGATGGATGGGTGCACAAGATAATTTTCCTTGAAATGTATGTTGCAATGACAAATAAAGATATTTATTTATTCCTATATATTTGTCATATGTTTTCTTTTGTTACAGTCGCTGTTTTAACAAGTGAATTTCCCCATTGTGGCATTAATAAAGGACTATTCTGTTCTTCTATTCAGGTGATACAGATTCCAAAAGTTTTGACAGAAATGTCAAAACTCTTGCTCTGCAGAAGGATGCAGCAAATTATGGACTCATGGAATAACACTTAGCCCTAAAACTTTTCAAACTGTCTGCACTTTGTTTTTGTTTTTTGTTTGTTTTCAGAATGAGGAAACGCAAATGTAAGCCGATGTCTGAGGAATATCTTAAATAGCTGGAAAACAATCTTTGGGTTTAGCACAACTATAGTTCAATTATGTATTTTGTATGATGTGACAGACTGTATTTGACTGACTCTTTCTATTATGTCTTAACTTAATTAATAAAAATGAAAAAACGGACTTATTTATCTTTAATTTTATGCTGTAAAGTCATCGTTTTAGAACTGTTAAAAACAAAAATCACTGCCAGACAAGCCCTACAAGAAAAAAAATCCGTCCTTCGTGATTAATTTGGCTCCCCCTTGTGTTCATAACTTGTCTCCAGCTCCCAAACAGTTATTAGATTGCTTAAAAATGCAAAGTAGGAACAAAACAATTCTTTTATATGATAGTATTTACATTTTCCCTTTTCTGAGCTAATGTAGCTTCTCTGTTTAACTGGACCACACAGGTGAGCCTTCATTCCCCACATCCTTCTTTGGTTCACTTTTCATGGATAGTCGGTAGTTGTTTAGCCAAATGGTTCTCAATCCTGGTCCTTAGAGGCCACGGTCTTTCATGTTTTAGATGTATCTCAGCTCCAGCACATCTGATTTAAAGGATTACCTCCTGCGTGGCATGAAGTGGTATTTTCTGTAGTCTAAAATATGCAGGACGGGGGATGCTGAGGAGCAGGGTTTGAGAAACACTTGCTACTTTCATATTTTTTTGTTGCACGTTTCTTTTTTTTTCTCTTTTTTTTCATTTTTAAAATAAATAAACCAATAAGTAAAACATTTGTTTTAAATTTCCAAGTCGTTATGAGTGTTTACTAATATACTGAAGCCATTAAAGCCATATAAGCCTAATTAAAACGTTTTACCCGTTGTACAAGTAGATCACAACATACCACCATTGAAAACTTTTAAACACAATACGGTGTAGGGGCATAGATCAAATCAGGCAGTCATGTCCATTACTGACTTATGGATGTCCAACAGCTTCTCAGTGGATAGTGCAGCTGTATGGACGCTCTTTGGTAAAGGACTTTTGCAGAAAGATTTTAACCAAGACATTAAATTGACCTAACATAATCATTAATTTCACAGATTTACGTGCCTGGATCTGTCAAAACACGGATGACACTGAAGTTATATATTGAATTTATATTAAACCTGAAAAGTTAAAATGTGCTCAGTTTTCAAAGATTGTGTCCAAAGTCCTCTTATCTCAATAACTCCTCTCTAAATGTCAGACTGGGTTTTATATTAACTGGTTACCACCGGTGTGCGTGTCCGATTAAAACAGGGCAACAAAAACAAAAACTGCGGGGGAAGAAAAAGCGGGGCTTTGCTGTGGCGAATAATTTTTAAAAGGTAACATTTTTTATACTCTTTTTAGTGACATTTGGTTGAAATGTGTCCAGCCTTGGTATTAACGTGTAACTACCTGAAGTGTCGTTGTTTTCACTCATTCAAATGATGCAGGGTGACGCATGATGGTGGAGGAGTTACCGTTTCTTCACAGTAAGGTGGGAACTTCTGCTGTAAAGATGGTCCTCTCTTTGCATTCCAGATGTTCGCTGAGCTTCTTGCTTTCCACTGGAAGTCGTTCTATAATCGGCTTTGCTTTTCTTTCACCCTACGTTTCCTCCCGGTGAGTTTATTACCAGTGGGGGGCCACTAGGGAGGGTCATTTGGAGAAAAGATGCAGACCAGGTACCCCTCATAACCTTTTCCCTCTGAGCAGGAAACAAGGAGCACCAGAAACAGAACCAGACGCGTAAAGAGCTGAGGTTCCAGAAGGGAGCAGAGACAAACTTACCTCCTGGGATGGTGGATCTGGAGCCACGGTCACTTTAAAGGACAGCAGGAATCTCACTTTGTCAAGGGAAGACAATCTCATCTGGTAACATCTTTGGAGTTTAGAGTAGCATGGAGTTTTTATTCAGTATACTTTTAGAATGTTTAATGCGTCTTTAATGTTATGGTTTATCTAAAAACACTTTATAATAAGAACATATTTTATTGATCTTTAATAGGAACCTTACATGATGGTCCTAGTTTACGCCATCAGCTCACCTGCAGATTCAATATTACTTAAAGCCTCCCTGAACTGGATCTAACAGGTTTGGATGCAATGATGCATTGAAACTGTTTTGCAACGAGCATTTATGTTAAAGGCAAATCACATTTGTTTCCTAAAATTCTGCCAATTATATTTTGTGAAAAAAGAAAAAAAAAACTGTTTGTGTATAAATTAACTGATTATCAGGTTTTATATTTTGTATTTTATATATGACCAAATTTGAAATTGGTGGGTGTGTAAAACTAGCTACACGTGAGATAAAACAAAATACACAAAACTTTGAATATAAGGAGACATTTTGTTTTAACATGACAGTGTATCATATTGTCCTAAATCACATTGTTAAGAATAACTAAAAGTCTAACACAAAAGTACATTATTGACACAGTAATTAGATAAAAAATTATTCGGGGGAACATATAGAAGATATATATATATTGCATTTGGCTCTCTATAGTGTATATAAAACTTTATTGTACAATTAAAAAGTCATAAATCACTATGTAAAAAACAATTAGCCAATTTATGTTCATTATTTTTATCAGAGAATTATCCTTTTGTATAAACTGTTGAAATGATATAAACTTTCAGCAATCATCTCAGGACAAGACATAAATATCTTCTTGCATTTCAATCGAAGATGTAGAAAATATTAAGTTTCTGTTCGCTAAAGTAAAAGCATGTTAATGTTCACAGCTTTATAGGGATTGTTACCAAAGTTATCATAGCTAAAGAGCTCAGACTGTCCTGTCAGAAGCTATAACTTGGATTTAGTCTGAGCGACGTCACAGTTCAGGTGAGTTCTGAAGAACTCCTGGATCTTCCTCCACAGGTGGACCTCAGCTGCAGCGTGGGACCTGGGCTCGCCCCCCCACAGAACCGGCCTGCCCACGACCCCGTGGAAGCTGGAGGCGCAGTACGGCCCGTAAGGTGGCTCTAAGTAGTGCCCGGCTCCAGGATAGCTCAGGCTGTCAAAGTTCTCCTTCCCATGATGCTTCAGCCTGTCCACCATCTCGTCCAGGTAGGCCTTGCTGTCCCAGTTGAGGTCGTCTTCTGAAGCTACGAAGAGGAATCGTGCGGCTGCTCGCTCAATAGGCACCAGGGTCGCCTTGTGTTCCTCCGTCAGCGGATCGTGCATGACGTGTTTGGTAATCAAAGCTCCTGACTCCGTGGAAATCACTTTGTTGATGTCGACTGTCAGTGCTGGAAGAAGCTGTTTTTCCTTATAATGCAGGGGTAAAGCCGTGTTGGCGGAGCAGCCGTTGATCCAGACGACAGCCTGAACTCCTGGCAGGTAGGTTGCTATCGACAGAGCAAGATCTCCACTTTTAGAAAGGGATATAACTCCAACTCCTTTGCTGCCCACCTGGGGGGAAAACAAGAAAAGGTCAAAGCAATATCTCCCTTCATGTAGCTCAGCATAACTGCAACACAAAGGGCAAACTGTTAAATGACTCGCCAGGGATCGAAATATAAAAGTTTTAATGTCTGACCTTGTTTTGCTTCTTTAGAAACTTTATTGTTTCTTCAAAATAATCCAGATGGACCTCTTTAATGTTCTTGGGCTGGTCATCGTGACCGTACAGAGCCACAGTCAGGACCAGGAATCCACGGCTGGCCAGCAGAGCGGCCCTTTTCTCCGACAGACCTCCACCGAACGTGTACAGATCTAACACAGCCGGGAACGGCCCCTCTCCTGGGGGACAAATTCATAAGGCGCTTGATTATTTATGCACATTCATTTCTTAAGGAAGTCTAAAACCTTTTTTCTGATGACGTCACGGCAGAAAATATGACAGAGATGCACCGATCTGAATATAGTGGCCAATTTCCAATCTCTGTTTTTAATTCCTTATAAGCGCATGTCGATTTGGATGTTAGCTGATACCTTTTCTTTTTAACAGCTATAGCACAAAAGGACGTAAGAACAGCACTGAAAGTTTTTTAGGAAAAGAGCAGCGTGCTTGTGTATATTTTAGTAGATTCAGACTCTAATCTTAACTTTTGAATACTCAACAGGTTGGCTAGTCAAAACAAAACTAATAATAATAAAAAAGTCCTTCTACTGTTGATTCCTTCAGTCTTCCTGTTCTCTGTTCAACATATTGCTCTCTTGTAACCTGTAACGGTTGTGCTAAACCTAACTTAATTTTAAGCTGTTAAATTGTCTGCTTGCCTTGAATTTTCTTCTCTTTGTAACAACTTCCACACTGAAGGGTGTTATTGTCTGTACAACCTGGGCCCTTTGGCACAAAGTAACCCTAACATTGAAGAAAGCGCTTTTTTTTTAAGGTGGTTGAAACCTTCCAACCCCCAGCTAACGCTGAAAGTCATGCACTTGTTAATAATGAAGCTAAATTATTAAAGCATGATTGAGCCTAATGGTGTATCAACCAGCATGACCCGCTCTAGGCTCAGACACTATAAATGGAAAGGATATGTTTTCATCGTTTCATGTTAGGCAGTATAAATTCAGTCAATTGGTTGATATTTTCATTAAATAAAACAATTAACAATAGTTTCTAACTGTCGGGTTGTAAAAGGAACAAATCCACTCTGTTTTAGGTAATATAAATTCATTGGAGATATTCCTCAGCAACCTTTCCAGTCTAACTTGGTGAGTAGAAGCTGCTTACGCATCGCCGCTCTTTTACTTGTTTCCATTTTCTTAGGGCTGTGATTGGTTAAGAGGCGTTGCCTTCATTTTATTGTTCTCAAATCACAAAATGTGGCCTTCTCCAGCATAAATTGTCACTGTGATCGTCACGGAGACTCGGATAATAAATTACTCAGCTTTGTAATGCTGAAAATCCTTAACAGAACCTCGTTAAGCTTCTAATCTTGCTTCGTAGTAAAGGCCTCTTACAACACATGTCTGGTGTACTCACTGGAAAAAATAGTCGGACTTTTGTGTTTAAAGTTAAAAAAATATATAATTCTGGATCATATACTGATATGTTTTGGTGCGTCTTTAGGAACAAAGCTGGCAAATGCTTCATGCTTGTCCCCTTCAGACATTTTAAAAATGACGCTCTATGTGCTGCTGTGGCTTCCAAATCTCATGGACCTTAGAACAACTGAACATGTCTGGGTGTACAGATACTTACCAGGCAAAACCATAGGCCAGAAAATGTTAAAATGTGAATCCAACAAACAGATTTAAAAAAAAAAAAAAAAAAGACAAACCTGGGGGAGTAAAGAGGACACCTCGAATGTTCCCCTCTTTGACCGGAACCCGGCTGACTCCGCTTCCCATCAGAAACCTCTCATTGGTCGCCTCTGCCAGCACCCGGCCCTCCTCTTCATGCACAGAGAAGTTCACCACATGGGGATTTAGGGAATTTGTCTTTTGAAATCTCTTGTGCAGGGCGTTGGGCCTCATGGACCACAGCAGACCCATGGGCTCAACACCGACGTAGCTCCCGCAGAGCGAGGCGTCTCTGTCCAGGTCGATCTCCCCGCTGTCATCGGCCCTGTAGCTGGCAGAGGAATTGAACACCACTCCTCTCTCGTCAGTGGACCTGGCTCTCACAGTGACCACCTGCCTGGACCTCAGCCCGGCCACCTTCACCTGGACGGGCTCATCGAACAGACACCTGGCGCTGGGCAGCAGCCTCAGCCTGACTTGACTGGACATCTGCACGGTGGAGCAGATGAAATGAAAGACTTCAGCCAACAGTTTAAGTTATTAAACTGAAAACAGCTTCCTCCTGACCAGAGATTTCATCAATAAAGGAAAATTGTGCTTTCTAATCAATAATGCATTAGAGTAATGTTTCATTTGCCTCAAATAAGAGTCCCTTAGTGCGTCTTTAATGGGAAAAGTAACTAAATATGCAAACTGTGTTCTTTGTCCACCCTGAATATAAATCAATATAGGTCAAAGTCCTAAGCTTTAAAATAACGCAGCTTTACACGTACTTTACATGATCAACAGCAACACTTTAACCCTGTTTGTTATAAAATGAGTTGAAAACAAATGTCACGGTTGATATTTTTGATTTAATACAAACATATTCAAGTCATAGACTTTCAACCACATTCCAGCAATGGCTCATATTCTGTTAGTTCAACACTTCAAACTAAGCAGCCGTACCTTGGCTAATTTTCTGACAACCCGAAAAACGTCTTTATTCCATAAAACAAACTACATTAACTCCTTGTTTTTGGACAAACACGGTCTAAATCTCTAGGACTGAAGAAGGACCTTTAACTGCGCACAGAAAGTTGCTTTATGCAACCCGGAAGTAAACAGGAGTAACAAGAAGCGGCATAAAGTTACTTCAAAATAAAAGTACGGCAGTATGTCTTTTTTTTTCGATCAACAATAAAAAAAAAAAAAAAAAAAATCCTTAGGCGTCTGAACAACCTTTATGTGTAACAAAGTTCTGCTTTTATCTGCTTCTTGTCGACATCAAATAATCCATAAACAAAGCCTAATTGTCTTTACAACAATAACTTTAGAACGATAACCGGCATTTCTTTTCAGGAAATATTATGTAGTTAATTGTATTCAGCTATGTTTCAGCTGTTAGGTACCTAATTTTTGTTTAAACAAAACTTTTTCTGATTTCTCTATTTATTAAATTACTATATATATATATATATATATATATATAATTATTATATATTTCTGTTATTAAAGTGGTAATTTGCCTTGTAGATTGCCTCATCTCCACAGCTTCATTCCTTGACACCTTTTTATTATCAATATACATGCTTTAATTCAATATTATCACCCCCCTGTATATCTGCACTCTTTTACATGCGTTCAGTACCAAATTCTGTGTTCAGTTTTATGCTGCCAATCAGCACAAGTCTTCTTAGTCATCCATGTCCAGTTTTCTCCTAATTCGTGCCCATTTTTTTGGGGTCCTACTCAAATAGAAGTTTGTGGCTATTTTTCTACCTTAGCACTGTACCAACACACTGCTCCAGAGTAATAAATTATGACAACTTCATAACAAAACATGGAACATTTCCACGGACTCCGCTGGACCGTAGTCTACTCCACTTGGCACGCTTTGAGAGTTTTTTTGACTGGTTTTCTACCCAGCAGGAATTTTTCGACCCTATTCAAAAGGTAGTACGGTGGTTGTCAAGCAGAGTAGAGCTCTTACTTGAGCAGACTACTAGTCAGTGATTGGCTGTGGGAGTAGCCAGCCAGCCCACAATGGACAACTTTTACCAACTTTTACCGTTCCGCAAATCTGACCTACATCCTCTTACATTTCCACTTTTACCGTGTTTTTTCCGGGGCATCCGGAAAAATTTCATTGATTAAAAAGTCCAGGTTTTAAATTGACTGGCAAGATGCATGAAAAATGACAGCCGTAGGATGCCATTTCAAAAAGGTACAGCAATTTTAACTTTCTTGTAAGACCAAGAGGAAATAAGGCTTAAATAATTTGCAACTTTGACTGCCACATTTTGAAAAAAGTGCCACAAAAATCAGTAATTTTAGGCTGCCACAATCACAGAAAAAAAATGTCCCAACATCCCAGAGGCACTGATTAGGGCTTGTTTACAAGTGTTATGATAAAGAATCTGTCATGAAACCGAGCAGAGGACCCAGAGTTCGACTAGACCAGCAGAGGTTCGGTAAAAGAATATTTATTAACAAAATCCAAAAACCAAAAAGGGCAGAAAAACAAACAGTCCAGTTGGGCAGGCAAGGCAGGAACAGACAGAAAGAGGGTGGCTCAGATCTCTGGGGACAAGGAGTCAAAAATCCAAACGCAACCAATAAACAGAAACTTGCAGGAGGAGACTCACCCATACTCAACAAGACGACCTGGCACTGATGTCTGGTCTCAACAGTTTATATGGAGGATGAAGCAGGTGAAACTGGTCAGAGATGATTGCAGCAGGGGTGGAGTAAGGCAGGTGTGCAGAGTAAGTAATTAGACCAGGCATCAGTGCTGAGGCTCAAAACAAGAAATAAATCAGAAACCAAACCTAAACTAAGAAGCTGACAGGACAAGACAAAAACTCAAAGCAGCCAGAAAACCTAAGACAGGGGAGTAAAATAACTAACATAACCAGAACAGAACATTACAGAATCCCATTATTTTCAGTCAGATCTCTTTTATTTAAGAGATATTAAGTAAAACAATTATCATATTCTCACTGTGGAACACACTTAATCACAGTTAAAACACAGTTTTTCTGTTCATACAAACTATTACCTAAATTATCATACAGTTAATTAGGTGTCCTAATACAAATTTCTGTCAATCTGATCATCAGTCATTTAAAGTGTAACTCACCCCTGTACCAAAGCTTTACTCCACCCAATCTCATACTTGAAAAATTTGCCGAGAGGAGGCTGTGGCCAGCAAACCAGGAAATGTACGAGGGGGTGAAGGAAGAGCGTGGTCTGGGCTAATAGTAAAAGCTAAATCAATGCTCAATTAACTAAATGCTAAGGTAATAAATCACTAACCTGAATATAAACAGGACTGACAATTCACTATTCAAACTCCAACTCGCTATGGAGGCATATGAGACGGAGTTAGTTTTATACCCCACAGCAGTGGCAGAGCGACTGACACGTCATTTTCTCTAAGTGACGTTAGAAAAACCTTTGACCAACTACAGTAATAGCAATATTCGTTTGAAATTAAATGCAAGACACCCGTTGAACCTTAGGAGGGCGCCGCAGGGACAGTTTTAGACACAAAAGCAGGATTTAAACAAATATGCAGTAAATTGTCAAAAGCATCACCAGGATATGTAGACAGTACTATAAAATATTATCAAAAATGTAAATTATTTGGGGGTGAGTTACTCTTTAGGTGAGGAATGTCCAATTCCAGTCTGCTAAGGACCGATGCCCTGCGGGTTTTAGACGTGCCCCTGCTCATCACAGCCGAATTTCCTCTCATCAAGTCACCAAGCTCTGCTGAAGTAAGATTGATGAACTAATAATTTGATTCAGGCAACTTCTAAAACATAGAGGAAACTGATCTTCAAAGACTGGCTCTGGAGACCACAGATTTAAGTCTATAGTTTGGATTCAGTCTGTGCAGAATTGCAGCCCAGGTGAGCTTTTAAGAAATCCTGGATCTTCGTCCACAGGTGGACTTCAGCCACTGCATGAGCTCGAGGCTCCCCGCCCCACACCACTGGAAACCTTAGCATCCCATGAAGAGCGGAGGGGCAGTGTGGTCCGTAAGGTGGCTCCAGTAAATGTCCAGCTGCAGGGTAGGTTACGCTCTCGAAGTTATTCTTCCCATGACGCTTCAGTCTCCCCACCATGTCGTCCAGGTAGCCCCTGCTGTCCCAGTTGAGGTCTTCCTCAGACGCCACGAAGAGGAAATGACTATTTGCTCGCTCAATGGGAATGATGCTGCTCTTGTTCTCGTCAGCCAGAGGGTTTTCAACAGCGTGCTTGATCATGTTGGCTCCACACTCGGTGGGTATCACCTTACTGAAGTTAAACATCAATGGTGAGAGGATCTGATGGCCCTTATAGTAGAGGGGAATGCCAACGTTGGCGCTGCAGCCGTTAATCCACACCACAGCTTCAACTCCGGGTACAAAGGCAGCAAGTGAAAGGGCAACGTCGGCCCCCTTTGACCGGGATATTATTCCAACCCCTTTACTGTTCACCTGGAGGAAACATTAAAATAAAATAAAAACATTAAATGATAAACACAAAGAGCACAAAGAGAGAATTACTCGGATAATGGCAGCACCCTGTGAATGGCAGCGCCCTGTGAATGGCAGCGCCCTGTGGGCACCGTAAGGTGGTATCCTTGGCAGCAAGGCCTCAGTAAATCGTCTCCCCAAGAGGTTTTTGATATCTCAAACTGTATCCTGTAATAGGATAAAGTATGAGTTATGTTTTTTTCCCCTCCCACCGTGATGGCAGTTGTACTGAAACAGCAATTTCCCTCTGGGATAATTAAAGTATTTCTGATTCTGATAAACTTAGATACATATCCACTTCGTCAGTTTCAAATTGTTTCTATATTACAAGGAAATGCGATTAGTACTCATTTTGAGGAGGACTTTAAAGTGGACTGATATTGAGTCAATCAAACCAAAAGGACACTTTGATGTCAAAGCACCTTCTGGGTTTTAAGTCAACATTTTTTGACCAGTTTTTTCTAGAGTATACAGTTAAGATCAAATTTATTCTTACATATTATTATGTTTATTCTTACGTATATTAGTCTTAAAATACTTAAATAATTTTCATTCAATTTTCATTGAGACAGGCATATGACAACAAAATATTAAAATTAGGTAAATGAATATTATTGGATTTTTTTTCTTATTCACATTTCCTTTAATATATTCATAGCCTTGGTAATCAATTAAATAGATAGACTGGATGGATGGATAAACAGACAGATGGGTGAATGGATGGACAGTAGAAAGATTATTATGCTACAAAACAACAAAATTCATTCTAAAGTTTTAAACATCTCTCAGAGGTCTGTCACTTTATATTAATGGTGTTGTCTGACCCTTATTTTGCAGCCTTGTGGTAAAAGTGACCAGTATATGGGAAAAAGGGCTCTAGATGTTGCATGTTTTCCAAATTCCAACTTTGTTTTTTGGAAAGTGAAGTGGTTTTATGCAAAATAGCAGGTTAGACTTGTCTCATCACCTTAGGCTGGTTTTGTAAGAACTGCACCGCTTCTTCGAAGTCATCCAGATTCATCTTTTGTAGGTTGGGTTTCTCAGTGAACACGGGTAAAGCAAGAACTACAAAGCCTTTGTTGGCCAGCAGAGAGGCCCTTTTCTCTGACATGAAGGTGCACAGATCCAACACCGCAGGAAAGGGACCCTCTCCTAATGGAGAAAAGACAAACAAGAAGACAAATACCGATTTTTTGTAAAAATAAAAGTTTATTAAGCTTAATTAAATAGTCATATCAGAGACATTTTTAAAATGACTTTTGGTGCATTTCATTAACTTATCTCAGCACACTTTACATTCTTTGTTTTGCTGATACACAGATACTGTTTTTTAAAACACTTCATGAGGCTTTAATCGGGGAATACCTGGAGGAGTAAACAGGACTCCTTGAACGTTGCCTTCTTTAACAGGAACTCGCCTGATCCCGTCTCCCATCAGAAACCTCTCATTGGTCGCCTCTGCCAGCATCCTGCCCTCCTCCTCATGCACAGAGAAGTTCACCATGAAAGGCTCCAACGCTCTGTTCTTATAGAAGTATGTGTGCAAAGCGTCTGCCTTCAGTGACCTCAGCAGACCCATGGGTTCAACACCGACGTAGCTCCCGCAGAGCGAGGCGTCTCTGTTCAGTTCAATCTCCCCTCTGTCATCGGCCCTGTAGCTGGCAGAGGAATTGAACACCACTCCTCTCTCATCTGTGGACCTGGCTCTCACGGTGACCACCTGCCTGGACCTCAGCCCGGCCACCTTCACCTGGACGGGCTCATCGAACAGACACCTGACGCTGGGCAGCAGCCTCAGCCTGACTTGACTGGACATCTGCACGGTGGAGCAGATGAAATGAAAGACTTCAGCAAACACTTTAAGTAATTAAACTTAAAACAGCTTCCTCCTGTCCAGATTTAAGTAATAAAGGAAAATTGTGCTTCCTAATTTGTAATGCATAGAGGAATGTTTCATTTGCCTCAAATGAATGTCCCTCAGGGCATCTTTACTGTTTTCTTTATCCACTCTTCATGTCATTAGTCATGTAATACCTTCCAGGTCAAAGTCCTGAGCGTTAGAACAACTCTGAGCTTCAACACAAACAGCTTTACATGTACTTTACATGATCAACATCAACACTTTAACCCTGTTAGCCATATATATAGTTGATAACAAATGTCACCGTTGCTATTTTTGACTTCATAAAAACATATTCAAGTCACAGACTTTTCAACCACATTCCAGCAATGGCTCATATTCTGTGTTAGTTCAACACTTCAAACTAAGCAGCCGTACCTTGGCTAATTTTCTGACAACCCCACAAACTTCTTTATTCTAAACAAACAAACAAAACAAACAACTTTAACTCCTTGTTTTTTTGGCCAAACAAGGTCTAAATCTCTGGGACGCAAGCAGGACTTCTAACAGCGCACAGAAAGTTGTTTTTTCTACATGGCTTTGGCGACTCGGAAGTAAACAGAAGTAACTGGAAGTGGCATAAAGTTACTTCAAAATAAAAGTCCGACAATACGTTTTTCAATTAACTGTTTAGAAAAAAATGCATATACATACATACATACATATATACATACATATATATACATACACACACACACACACACACACACACACATATATATATATATATATATATATATATATATATATATATTATCTTTAGGTGGAATCACCTTTTTCTGGAATGCGTTCTGCTTTTATCAGTGTTTTATCAACTTCAAGTAATCCATAAATGAAGCCTTCTTTTCTTTACGACAGTGATACTTTGGGACACATCGGGAGATAATATGCACTGACGTCCCCGCATTTAACATTGAGGCTGAAGCTGAAGTCAAAGTGCATTCTGGTCTGAGCGGAGAAAGATGGTTATTGTATAATAGGGATTCTGCTCTTTGGTCTCAATTAAGACAAATAACAGATCAAAGCTGGTCATTTATAAATTAGCTCAGAGTGGCGGTCTCACAACTGCAACCCAGATTGGAGATCTGCAGCAGTCACTGAAAAAATGGGAGGATTAAAGATGTAATTTCTGCACAACCCTCACATTTTTTAGATGTATTTTTCCGAGTTCTTATTTTTATACAACTTTTGTACAGAGAAGCATTGGTTGAAAATGTATTGATAGTAATACTGATTACAAGACAGTAAAAAAAATAAAACTACAAAAAAAAAAGTTAAAATATAACACTTAAAATATTTATGATGCAAAACTGTTTTTTTTTTTATTTATAAGAAGTCGTACTTCATTTTATTGCAACCTGTAATTTATTGCAGTTTACTTTTATCTGTTTAATTTTTCAAAAAGCTTTGAAGTGTGAGATTAACTGCAGTGGTGTTTGAAAACAAACTATTTGTGTGTCTGGAGGTACGGAAGCAATACGCTTCCGTATGGAGGTGTTAAAATGTTGCTATACAAAAAAGTTAGAGGGTCAATCACATTGACAGGTAAACATATCATATGTAGCTAGTAAGGAGAACAAAAACCGTTTCTGGCAAAAGGTTTAAAATCTTTTTAAACTCCAGGCTGCCATACAATAAAATTGTAATAGGAGATTTAGAAAGACCTGCCTTTACTACAGTTTTCTAAAACACCTGACAATCGAGTATCAGGACACAAAACCTGCATTAATACAAAAATATATGCAGAGCTTTATCCAGGTTTTTAATGGCATAATTGTTTGTTACAGGTGAACTCCGATCTAATCAGATTCTGTAGTACGGTGGTTGTCGAAAAGAGTAGAGCTCCTATGTGAGCAGACTATAGTCAAAGATTGGCCGTGGGTGGGGCCAGCCAGCCTTTGATCCACAGCAAGTTGTCTGTTTAATTTTCTATGTTATTTGGTTTCAATGTGCTATATTTTTTCTACAAAGACTTTAACATTTTGATTGTTTGATTTTTGATGGTGTGATGAGAGGTGATTTTATGAGTTTTAAAAAAGTGAATCAGAATAAAATGAGATACTGAGACCAGCACTTTTTTTTAACATGATTAGGGCCTGTTTATGTAATGATCAGAGGTGGGTAGTAACTGGTTACATTTACTCAGTTAAATTTACTTGAGAAACTTTTTAAACAAAATGTACTTTTAGGCGTAGATTCACTGCGCTGTACTTTTTACTTTTACTTGAGTCATATTATTACTCAAGTATGGCTACTCTTACTTACTTTCAAGCCATTGTACCTGCTGTGAGTAACTTCATGAATAAAGAACATAGTTGTTTTACAACACAGACAAAAATGTGGAGTTTATGTTAAAGTGACACTTCTTATTTGTACACAAGCTTTGTTATTTTAATGATATTTTCTATCTACTGAGCTCATTGAGTCATTTGGAGGTCAGATGAACGTAGAGTAAACAGTAGATATTGTCATTGGAAATACTTTGCACTATTCTAACATTCTGTATATACAATTTAACTGCTGTAAGTATGGCTTTTAAGTTTAATGTTGAAAAAAAACGTTTGTCTTTAGTGTATCTTTTTACTTTAAAATACCAGAATTTGTATGTAACCATACATTTCTGTCAGTCCAATTACATATTTTATAAATATTAAATCATCAGCTATTATGATTAGTTACTCAGTACTTGAGTTACCTTCTTACTGAATACTTTTTTACTCTTAGTTGAGTAATTTCTTGGCTGACAACGTTTTACTTTCATTTGAGTAAAAATATGCTGAAGTAGTGCTAATCCTACTGGCTACTCTACCAACCTCTGGTTATGATAAAGAATCCCACAATTTTCAGCCAGATCTCTTTTATTTCAAAGATATTAAGGAAAAATTTATCATATTCTTATTTTGGAACACAATCCCATTTTGAGAATATTAAAGTATTATTTTTATACAAAACTATGACATAAATCATCATACAGTTAATTAGTTGTCCTAATACTAACTTCTGTTAATTTTGCCAGCAGTCATTTAAAGTATAACTGACACCTGTACCAGAGCCTTACTCCGCCCAAACTCAAACTTGAAAAATTAGTGTACAGGTGGTGTACATGGGTGGAGCAGTACAGCAAAACTCACTATTCAAGCTCCAACTCGCTACAGAGGCATACGAGGAGGGGCTGCTTTTATACCCCACAGCGGAAGAGCTGTTGACACATCGGTTACTCCAAGTGATGTTACAAAAACCTTTCAACCAATAGCAATACTGATTCAAAATTCAATGCAAGACACCTGTTGAACCTTAGGAGGGCACCACACTGGTGATTTTAGACACAAAACCAGGATTTAGACTTAGACAACTTTATTTGTCATTTTGTATGCACAGAGTGCGTACAGAACAAAATTTCGTTGCATACAGCTTTGTAAATTGCAGTAAAAATTAAATTACAGTATAAGGTGCAGCAGTGATTTAAAAGTAAACAATTTAAATGTAGACAATGCAGGAGAAAAGTCACAGTGTACAGGTGATTATTTTTAAAAACCATTTGTATGTACAGGATTTGATTGTGCAAAGGGCATTTGTGCAAGAATGCATTTAAAAGCATTTAAGAGTTTGGCAGCATTTGTAATGCTAGATGGAGATGCAATGATGCAAAATGTGCAATATGCGAATGCTGCACAATGTTCAAAAAATATATTTAAAATTGTCAAAATAATCACAAGGATATGTACACAGTACTATAAAACAACCATGTTAACAGTTTATAAGCAAAAAAAAGTTGACCTTTAAGTCAAGAATGTCCAACCCAGTCTGCTAAGGACCGGTGCCCTGCGGGTTTTAGACGTGCCCCTGCTCATCACAGCCGAATTTCCTCTCATCAAGTCACCAAGCTCTGCTGAAGTAAATTGATGAACTAATAATTTGATTCAGGCAACTTCTAAAACATAGAGGAAACTGATCCTCAAAGACTGGCTCTATAAGTCTATAGTTTGGATTTAGTCTGTGCAGAGTTGCTGCCCAGGTGAGCTTTTAAGAAATCCTGGATCTTCGTCCACAGGTGGACTTCAGCCGCTGCATGAGCTCGAGGCTCCCCGCCCCACACCACTGGAAACCTTAGCATCCCATGAAGAGCAGAGGGGCAGTGTGGTCCGTAAGGTGGCTCCAGTAAATGTCCAGCTGCAGGGTAGATTACGCTCTCGAAGTTTTTCTTCCCATGACGCTTCAGTCTCTCCACCATGTCGTCCACGTAGCCCTTGCTGTCCCCGTTGAGGTCTTCCTCAGACGCCACGAAGAGGAAATGACTATTTGCTCGCTCAATGGGAACGATGCTGCTCTTGTTCTCCTCAGCCAGAGGGTTTTCAACAGCGTGCTTGATCATGTTAGCTCCACACTCGGTGGGTATCACCTTACTGAAGTTAAACATCAACGGTGAGAGGATCTGATGGCCCTTATAGTAGAGGGGAATGCCAATGTTGGCGCTGCAGCCATTAATCCACACCACAGCTTCAACTCCGGGTACAAAGGTAGCAAGTGACAGTGCAATGTCGGCCCCCTTTGACCGGGATATTACTCCAACCCCTTTACTGTTCACCTACAGAAAACATTAAAAAATGAAATGATAAACACAAAGAGCTTAGGACTGGGAGAATTACTCAGATGAATTTAGATAAATATCTACTTCATCAGTTTGAAAAACTATCTATATTACAAGAAAACGTGATTACTACTCATTTTGAGAAGGACTTAAAAAGCGGACTGATATTCGGTCATTCAAACCAAAAGTAGGACACTTCAGCAAGAATTCAAAACAACACAAAAACACCCCAGACAGGATTGAACTGAAGTTCAGGTGGGCGACTTGGAGGCCATTCCCCGCGTAGCAGAGGATCAGGCAGCCGGCCCTGAGGCCGTCTCCGACTACTTAGAGACTATTGATGACAGTGCAGGACTCTTGGCGGCGGTTGGCGACAGTGCAGGCATTAATGTCTCAGAAAACGGTCCGACCTGGAGCTTAACGTGAGACGTGACCTGAAGCTTGGCATGTAAACCCACACAAAAGCTTGGGGTACTTGCAATAATGGTTGGGCCCTCGATGCTTGGCATCTTGACGTGGTCCTGGATGATGAGGTCGTTGAATGAGCTCATGACGAACGGTTAGCAAGCCTACTTGAGTTCCCTCGTTAACAGGCTCGGGAATGTAGACCGCAGGCAGATCCACCTGGACCGCCTCCTTGACAAACACAGGAGCATGAACAGGCTCTGAAGCATCGACCGGACCCTCAGAAACAGGAACAGGACCAGAGATGTTCTCTGGCGAGGCAGGACCACAGACTTTAACTGGCAATACAAGGTCGCTGAAGACTTCTAGCGAGACAGTACCACTCATGTACTTGGGCGAGGCCAGATCTAAGGTGTCTCCTGTACCCTCTATGACGTGGACCGGAACACCTAGCTGAACCTTTGTGGCTTGAACAACTGTAACAGGCTGACCTATAGTAGAAGAACTTAGGACTGCTGGCGGTGATGGGCTGCAGTAAAAGGCTTTAAGTAGTCCTATAATCCTCCTGGCCTGGCTGAACTGTAATACCAATACACCAAGTTATTTTGTACCAATTTGCAATTCTGTTGAGATGGTGTTGCACACCCCCGCTCTGTGAGCGCCAGGTGCCGATCGGAGCGCACCACTGATTGATGGGTGGGGCAGACGCCTGTATAGTTATTATTCTGGGCCCTGTTTCAGAAAAAATGGCAGATCTACCCTGAGTAGAAAGCTCCAGCTCTGAGTAGTTCTTCCTCACTCTGTCAAACTCAGCGTTTTCAGTTTCAGAACAGGTGATATCAGTCAGGTAAACACAGCGTCCGATCAGTCATGAGTTGAACGCGAGCACGAGCATGAAAAATCTCCTCCTCCATGGAACGCAGATGACGTGATTCACCATGACAAGGAAATAAGAAGCCTGGAAGTGGCGTTTACCGTGAGTGGAATTAGAAATCTTCAATGAAGGCATATGTAGAATATTAAACCATAAGGAACAATGCTGTTGCTGGGGAAAATTACAGCCGTTTTCTCACACTTCACTCATTCAACACAAGGGGGCGCATTGATTACGAAAGGTATTGAAAGGTCATGGCAGCAAATCATGATGAGGTATGAAAATACAGTTTAATCAGGTAAGGTTAAGTTACAAGTTTTTCTTATGTTTAACGGTTCTCAACTAAACCATTAATTGGCTATATTCAACATATGCAAGTAATGATGTGAAGGTGTGAGTTATTGACTAACTGATATGTTCATCTTTTTGCCAGCATTGTTCACCCATCCTTCTAAAAATGAGTTGACATTGACTGTCTTGTAGGTTTTTAATTTGTGCCAACCTCACTTTATATTAATCATATAGGATATACATATACTTTCAGCTGAAGTAAAGGTGGTGTTATTTAAGTGAAGAAATGTGCCGTAGCCCTAACGGTGTTGGGGGGGAAAATATGAATGAAAACTAAAATATATGAATTCAAAATTAGAGCTGGAAGAGGCAAAATTTGATACAGAATAAATTATTCCTTTATTTTTTTGTAGTTCTTTTCTTAATCTTGTTGGTCTCTGACCAACAAGTGCAACAGTAACATTCCTGACAGCACAACATGCAGCTGCCTCTGAAAGATTTTCTGTGTCTCCTACATTATTAAAAAGCTACCCTTGGCATAAAAACAAAGTATAGCACAAAGAAATTGTTCAGGACTGAGAGTGTTCCCTCGTTGTGTTAGAAAAGCGATGTTAATATTGAAATAAATCATCTGATGACGCCAAAGTGCTTTGCACTGGTCACTCATTCACTCATTCATGCACACATTCACACCCTGATGGTGGTGAGCTTTCTTAGTAGTCACAGCTACCCTGGAGCAGATTGACAGCACAATACCACATGCTTGTGCTAAATCTCACTGCAGAAAATGTAAATAATTTAATGGCAATAAGATTGGAACTCTGAAAGATGTGCACATCTCTCAGTTCTTCCTTAGCAGGAACCCTACCCTGACATCAAACGTACTATACAGCTCTTGAAAAAAAAAAATCAAAGACTTTTGTCTCTTCCATGTAATCGGGCTAAATGAGTTTTATCTAAACTAGGCAATCTAAAAGAAATGACTGCCATAACTTGATTCTTTTAGTAAGATTTTGGACAGGCGTAATGTAGCCTCAGAGTGCACGTGCGATGTTGCTCACAGAGGTCAAGTGAATGCTCAGGGAGTGTGTGTGTTTGCTCAGACACATGAAAGATTAGGGGGAACATTGGATGGGAGGAGTGCAGAATGGCAGAACAGATGACAAGGTGCTCACAGCGGGGATGACAGGCAGAACAGGTTTATGGTGGCTGAACTGGCAGGAGGTAGAGTTCATCAGGTAAACAGTCCAAGGGGCAAGGCATTAATCATAAACCTTAAAATCTGTCATAATCTGGGTTTTGTTTTAGTTTATGTTTATTATTTGATCAGTTGTTCCTTTCTTCCACCTCAGGTTTTGTTTCTGTTCTGTCTTGTTTTGGATTCTTGTTTGTCTTGTGTACTGTTTTAGTTTATCCAGTCTTTGTATTAGTTCTGATCTCCCTTCTGTGCTCTGTTTTAGTCTTAGTTTTATCTTCTGTCTTAGGTTTGTTCTTCATGGTTATTTATTTTCTAGGGTTGGTTTAGTGTCTGTTCTTTTCCACGTGTTTTCTGTCAGCTTATTTCCTCCTGCAGCCACTTCCCTCCCTCTGATTACCTCCACCTGTTTCTGGTTCTGGCTCACTCTCTCTCCTTTCTTCTCCTGCCTTTTTAAGTCTGTCTCCTCTGCCACTTCCCTGCCAGTTCATCGTCTTCTCTTGGCTTGTCATGTTCCATAGTATCTTTTCATGTCAAGCTTCCGGTGAGTTTTAAGTTCCACATTTCTGTCATATCCTTGTGTAAGTTTTTGGACTGCCTTTTTGTGTATCATTTTTGGATTATCATTTTGACCACTGTTTTGCCAAGATCTTCTTATTAAATCCTGCATTTTCACAAACCTCGGTTGTCTGGTTGAATTCTGGGTCCTCCTGTCTCTGAGCTTCATGACAAAATCATCAACCCCCCCCCCCCCCAAACTCTATTAGTTGGCAGCTTTACTGTAAAGTCGCACGTGCTCATTGTTGTCACATAGTAATGTTCACGTGTAGCCTTTTAATCATTAAAAGAAGTCAAAAGTAACTTACAGAAATAATCTCTTTTGAAATTGAAATTATGTAACAAACTACAGCGCTCAGGAATATGAAGGTGCTCTTTTTCCACAGAGAGCAGTGGAAAGGTGGTTCGCTGTGTTCATCAGTGGTAAAGTTAAATAAAGGGAAATAGATCGCTTCTTTTTTTTGAATGTCGCTCTCTCATCGTCGCTGTTCACACATCTTCGGTGCTGAAAATGCACTGTCACCTGTCATTGTTATCCAGGTCATTTATGAAGAAGAATGGTAACCATTAATAAAAGCAACTGATATATAAATACTGACCACGACAAAAGGACGCAATTTGGGGCTGCGGTGCAGAAACAAAATTCCCTGGTCTTCTAACACGGGAGATGGTGAGAAAAGAAAACAATTCAGTGGTGCCTGCAGCTCTACAGATCAAGCCTAGCCTACCTGATTATGCTTTGATAAAAACAAAAGTCTTAGCATAATTATTTAACTTTTTATTGATTTTTTCCCCCTTTTATTATGGCCAAAACTGCAAAGAAACTAATATTAGAAATAGTCTTTTGTGGCAAAACCTACATACGTCCTTACTAAAATTTAATTGGTGAGTTTCCTTTTCTTTATCTGCCGTCTGACACTTGTTCCGTGAGTTTACTGTGACTGCGAGTTGAAGCTAGCTAAAAATAAGCACATGGACTTTTATGCAGTTAAATCTAGCTGAAACATTTGCCAAGAAGAGTAGAAATTAAGCAAATGTTGTCACTTAACCTGCTCCTGTGGCAATGGCTCCACCATGTCTTGGCCACCCCACTCGCAAGTGTAAATTGTAGTAGCATAAGTTTAGCATTTCATCCCATTTTCCACAGCCAGCAAGGCAGCCGCTCTACTTGACCTTCTATCATGGTTTTATTTGTATCTGCCAGTATCTACTTTCCCTTAGTAATTGTTTTGTTTTTCAATAAATGTACACCTTTATTCCTAATATATTTACACAATAAAAAGGAATTGTTGTTCAACTCAAAATGTTAACTGTAATGTTATTGGTCTATGCACATTAGATCATTAGTAACACTGAAAATCAAACAAACCAAAAGATAATAGTAGCCGTTTATGTATGTCTTTAAAATCATTTTCTACAGGCAGCTTTATTACAACAGTAGAATAAAATCCTGAAATTACAACTTTTAGTTTCAGTGCCACCCCAAGAGTTTAAGTGGCCCCATCTGCCCCCTCTCCCTATGAAACATTTTTGGAGGCGCCACTGTCGCCACTGAACCTGGGAATCATAGTTCTCCTCCTCACCACCATTACGTAGACTTGATCACGCGAATCAGGGTTAGGAGTTAACCTTTGTGCGAAAGCTTCCTTTTACTGTTGTAATTTGTTAGAAATATATGTAGGCATATATCCATTTGTTTGTTCGTGAGAACATGCGTCACGTCATGCGCACTGGGCCATCGTTGTGAATGCTTGCTGTCCCGACGAGACCCAGAGTTGCAGACGGGAGGCGGATCCCCCTGGATCCCCTCCTTGCAGTCCGGAGACAGGCTCATCTGATCCCCCTCCTCACTGACCGGAGGCAAACCCACCTGGGTCCCCTCCTCACAGAACTCCGGGGCGAAGACTGGAGGCAGATCCACTTGGACCCCCTCCTCGCGGGGCGAAGGCTGGCCAGTCTGGACCCCCTCCTTGGGAACGGAAGGCGGGCCCATCTGGATCCCCTCCTCGCAGACCAGCATCGCATCCCCGTAGGCAAGGGGATTGGTGAGCGTTGCACCTACGCAGATTGAAGAACTGGCGTGCGTTGCACCCACGCTGACAAAGGTCGAGGCGTCGACCAGACTCTCGGCGATGGAAGCAGGACCTGAGGCGGTAGGCCGAACCCTCAGTAACGGGAACAGAGTCTGAAACGGCAACCGGGCCCCCAGAGAAGGGAACAGAGTCTAAGGTGGCAGCCGGGCACTCAGTGATAGGAACAGAGTCTGAGGCGATTGCCTGACCTCCAGGGACAGGATCAAAGTCTGAAAAGTGATTTTTGACCGAAGCAGGATGGTCCCCTTCTCTGGATACTGATTTGAACAAAGTGGGTGAAGATAGATGGTTGTATACTAATCTTAGGGCTTGTCTATAACTCTCCTCTATTCTAGTTAATTTATTGTACAATTCCACTGAGTAAACTTTTAACAGGGCCTCTCTCATCCGCTTTATGACAGAGGTGAAAGACCTTAATTTCTCCATATTCCTAAGAGAAAAATCCTCGGCTGACGCTGTGGGCGGAGCTGTCGAGATCTCATCCTGGGCGGAACTAGCGATTGGCTCCGCCGTGCCAGAAGGCGGACACACGACCGTAGCTGAAGCGGGGGAGATGTCAGGTAAGGTAACAGAATCAGGGGCAGAGGGAGTATCCGGAGAAACAGAAATTCTGGGCAATAGACCCCTTGCAACCACGTGACTCCGTTACCCAGAACCCCTTGCGTGGCGGCCATATTGGTAGGCACGCCATTTGACAAAATGACGAGTTCTCCAGGTATTTTTCTTCTTTAGATAACGTATCACAAGATCGTTTTAAGAGTAAGTTGATGGTTGATGGTATCAGATTGCCAGATCCACACAGCAAAAGCCTGAAGGGACGGAGCGAGTCTGTGAAATGCTGGCCAAGGGTTTCGTACTGCGACACAGCTGCTTTATAAACACGCAGGCCAGTACGGACAAGAGAGCACGAAAGCCCCTGAAACCACTGGACGGCTGCAATTATTTTATATCAGGAAAAAGGCTCCAGCAAACGCCCGCGACGCCATGAGGGATTAAGCAGGTCAGAAAATGGATGGATGGATGTTCAGACATGTTTGTGCAACAGCACAAAGCAGAGAGGAAGACCCGCCCGGTAGGTTAAAAAAACATCACTCACTACGGATTATTTAGGTGTTTTTGTCTTGTTAAAATGGGTGGGGGTCTCGGCGACATTGCAGCGTAAACATAGAAGTACTAGCGCCCGTGAACGGGCGGAGGGGAGGTGGCGATCGTTACACTGGCCGGAGAGCCGCCGCTGTCTGGAGCAGCAGGAAGCGGGTGCAGCAACAGCGGCTCTCCGGCTCTCGGGCCGGAGAGCCGCTGCTGTCTGCTGCTTCAGACAGCGGCGGCTCTCCGGCCCGTGTAACGATCGCTATAGCAGCCGCCGTAGCCGCCGCTGTCTGAAGCAGCAGACAGCGGCGCTACACGGGCCGCTGTCTGGAGCAGGCTTCTGCTCCAGACAGCGGCGGCGGCTACAGCAGCAACAGCGGCTTCTCCGGGCCGTGTAGAGATCGCTACCTCCCCTCCGCCGCTATTTAAGTAGAACAATGAATAGAGCAGAATTAAGTTGTATTTACCGGAGATGAAGTGTAGACTGCAAATTCTCTCGTAGTACGATGCGCCCCCCCCCCCCCAGTCCATTGTCTGCCTGCGCTCTTTTCATTGAAAATATCCATTTCTTTCTTCGTCCTTTCTCCTTCGGTAAACGACAGAAACGTACATCCGACGATTTGGAATGCCTCTGTGTGCAACCGGGAGCAAAACAAGTTGTAGGCATTGTTTAGATTCCAAAAATAAACTAACTAAAAGTACGCTCTAAATCACCCGTTTTGTCATGTAGTAGACGGGCTGTCAGGCTAGCGTGCCCACCAAGATGGAGGCGCGCACCCCCGATCACGTGACTGTGACGTCAGATGCAAGGGGTCTATTCTGTGATTTAGACAGGTTGCATTTTTGACGGGATGGTCGAACTCTGTGGATATACAGGACACTCGATTGATGACCGTGCGTCGGTGTTTTGGACGGCGGGCGACAGTGCAGCAGTGTTGTTGCGGGAAAGATGACACCTGGGTCCGACACCAGGAGGACAATACGCTAACCTGGAGCCCTCAAAAGATGCTCCAAAAACGACTTCAGGTAAGTGACCTGCGTCATCTTCCGCCCCAAACAACGCCCAAGTGTCCGTCATGACTTGCAATCCGGAACGCGAAATCCTCTCCTGCCACTGGTCCATGTTACGAGCAGAGAGAGCTGTCAGGGTGCCTGCTTGTCTGGCGATGGGTCTGGTTTCAGGTCAGATCATTCTGTCATGAACTGAACAGGTGGACCCAGTATTCAACCAGACAAGCAGGAAGTATATTTAAGAAGGTTTATTTAAGAACAGGTTGTGGGTGTTGGAAACGGGATAACAGGCTGGCAGTGATATTTACAGGGCAAAACAAAGCTCGTGGTAGATCACAGTCCTTAGTCAAAAAACGGGTAATCAGAAAGGCAGGACAGTCCATAGCAGGATCCAGGCTCAGAGTCGGGAAACACATCCAGGTTTGGTACACAGGCAAGCAAGATAAACAGACACGGATCAGGCAAGCTCAGATAGTCTAGGAACAGGCTGAGGTCAGGCACACAAGTTAGCAGTCAGAACCAGGCAGGGAAAACAGGTATACAGGGGTTAGACTGGCTCAGATATCCACAAGCAAATTGGGTTGGTATCAACAGGGCTATCAGAATAAAGAACGCTGGATATGACTCACCGAAAGGCTCGTAATGATCTGGCACTGATCAGAGGGTGGGGGCAGGTATAACTAGAAGGCTAAACAGGTGACTGGAGTGAAACACTAATTGCAGATAACAGGTGAGGCTGATCTGAGGCAGGATGGTGACGAGAGGTAGAGCTGAACTGATTGGTCGTGACTGGTGACAGGGGAGTGACAGGCAAACAGATAGGGTGGTGGCTGAGAGGTGAAGTGAGCTGGCTGATTACTGGCAGGTGAACTGATTAAATAAAGAGAAGTACAATACAAAACCAAAACAAAACCCAAGAGCTTTTTAGTCAACGTTGGCCATTGCGTTTGACGTGAGTACCGTCACTGACGCATGAACTGGTAGAATAATAAAAAACAGGGTGATTTCATTGCTAATGTAAATCGGATTTGGCAGCTGTAACATTTTCTTATTAAATTCAGAAAAATCAAAGGTTTTTCTTCTGCTTTGTTGTGATTTTGGTAAAGCGTTTTTTTGTTTTTTTTGTGCTGAATTTCTGTTGACAAAACAGCCGTTATTCTTTTCTTTTTACAATAACAAATAATGTCTTTAATAAAAAAAAAAAAAGTCAAATAGCAGAAGTTCTCCATTATGTCCTGGGTGTCTGGAGAGATTACGTGGCGGCTGTTTCTGACTGAGATTGCGTTCAGAAAATTAAACGATAACCTTGTCAGGCTGCCACCGGTCCTGTTTGTATTTGTCTTCTATTATTTTAAAGAAGTTCACACAAACATAGAAGCTCATTGCTATTGTTTTCATATGCCTGCATTTTCTCCCTAGCGACCTGCCATCGGTGCGCACTGCGCAGTGCTGTTGCACAATGCTGCTGCCTTTGGGACAGTCACGATAATGGTAGACTAATTATGAACGCAGTTATTTGTGAATAACACCGGATACCGTGCGGTTTCAAAACGTGCAAACATTTGTTTTTTGTCTTTTTCTGTCTCTAGACAGCAGGAGCACAACATAAAGAAGAGACAGGGAAAGATAGAGATCCATCACAGCCTCTCGACCACTGATCATTATTATACACTGGAGTGCTAATCGCCCGCTGTTAGAACAAGTCGCTTTGAAGCCACCAGCCGCCATATTGGTACTCCCTATTTTCCCCCATTACTTAGGGAATATGTGCGCTACAGCATCGAATAACGAGGATTTTCTCATGTTCAGGGGGTCTTAAAACTTTTAAAAAGTCAAATGCCAAATACTTTTATGTTATGTTCTAAAACTGTTAAGTACTGAGAAAGTCATGTGCTGAAATATTTTGCATTTTATTTATTTAAATATATATATAACATTTATAAATATATAAATAACAATATACAAAAACATATATATATATATATATATATATATATATATATATATATATATATATATATATATATATATATATATATATATATAATATGAATAGCATGTAAAATATTTCAGCACCTAATTTCCTAGTAGTTGATAGTGTTAGTACATCCACTGACAGTAGAATTACCTGTGAAACGTTTTCACACAGCCAGAAAACTGCTTGTTGTTGCAACCAAATCCTATGGGATTCTGTGAGAGTAGGGAGTAGCAAGATGGCGGCCAGTGACTTCAGTTTTTTGGCAAAATCAGCACTCCAATGTATAATATAGTTCAGTGCTCTCGACACATTCTGATCCGGCCCGCATGAATGTCTGGTGGGGCCAGATCGAGGCTCGGCTTCTTTTACAGGGCAGTCCTGGGCCCTGAACCACTGGCCCCCCATATTCCAGCGCCAGTGATTCATGTTAATAATAAATCTTCTTCAAACTCAAGGGTCACTTGTGGAGTACCACAGGGCTCATTTGTTGAGCCAATGCTATATTTACTATGGACAGAGGATTTAAATGACCTGCCATCGCCCACTCAGATGCTAAGCTTGCTTTGTATCTCATCATTAGAGTACAGAAAAATATTTTTTTTCTTATTTACAATTCTTTTAAAATTTATATAGTGTTGGTAATTGATGGATGGATAGATGGATGGATGGATAAACAGATGAATGGGTGAATGGATGGACAGTAGAAAGGTTACTCTCCAGCCAAAAAATAATAATTGATTCTACATTTTTATTCTAAAGTTTAAAACATCTCTCAGAGGGCTGATATATAATATTAATGGTGTTGTCTGATCCTTGTGTTAAAAGTTACCAGTATATGGGAAAAGGCTCTAGATGTTGCATGTTTTCCAAATTCCAACTTTGTTTTGGGAAAGTGAAGTGGTTTTATGCAAAGCATCAGGTTAGATTTGTCTCATCACCTTAGGCTGGTTTTGTAAGAACTGCACCGCTTCTTCGAAGTCATCCAGATTCATCCTTTCTAGGTTGGGTTTCTCAGTAAACACGGGAAAAGCAAGAACTGCAAAGCCTTTGTTGGCCAGCAGAGAGGCCCTTTTCTCGGACATGAAGGTGCACAGATCCAACACCGCAGGAAACGGACCCTCTCCTAATGGAGAAAAGACAAACAGGAAGACAAATTATTCTTTTTAAAGATAAAAGTTTATTAAGCTTAATTGAACAGTCAGGTCAGAGACATTTTTAAAATGACTTGGTGCATTCATTAACTTATCTCAGCACACATTACATTCTTTGTTTTGCTTTTGCTGAGAAACCACTAAGTCTGCAGTGAAATTATGTAAAAACTGTTTTGGTTATGATACACAGATATTGTTTTTTAAAATACTTCATGAGCCTTTAATCAGGGAATACCTGGAGGAGTAAACAGGACTCCTTGAACGTTGCCTTCTTTAACAGGAACTCGCCTGACCCCGTCTCCCATAAGACACCTCTCATTGGTCGCCTCTGCCAGCATCCTGCCCTCCTCATCATGCACAGAGAAGTTCACCATGAAAGGCTCCAACGCTCTGTTCTTAAAGAAGTATTTGTGCAAAGCATCTGCCTTCAGTGACCTCAGCAGACCCATGGGTTCAACACCAACGTAGCTTCCGCAGAGCGAGGCGTCTCTGTCCAGGTCGATCTCCCCGCTGTCATCGGCCCTGTAGCTGGCAGAGGAATTGAACACCACTCCTCTCTCATCTGTGGACCTGGCTCTCATGGTGACCACCTGCCTGGACCTCAGCCCGGCCACCTTCACCTGGACGGGCTCATCGAACAGACACCTGACGCTGGGCAGCAGCCTCAGCCTGACTTGGGCCGACATATTTTCTGATTTGAAAAATGAATGAGATTTTCTAAATAAAAGCTTGAAGTTGTGGTAGCTATTGTAATAAAAAACAATGGTGGCACAAAGGGAAATTAAATGACATAATATCTAGATTATTGGCTTATACAGCAGTTCATTGTTAATGATGCAAAGTATCTAAAGAAATTGTCTGGGATTTAAAGTCTCAAGAAAGAACTACTCTTAATTTCTTTAAGTCAAAACAAAGAGGCATAAAGAAATAGTTTGAGAAATAAAAGCATAGCCATAACTTTTAATGTAAAAAGTGTGAGATATGTAAATGTTTTACTTTTTATAGACAAATTTTGGCTTTCAAATGAGATCTAAAGCCATAGTGTTTTGCTATCAAAGTCAGTTCTGAGACAAAAAGTCTTAATTCTTAATCACTATGAGGTATAAAGACATTTATGAGTCAAATAAACAAGACCCTTCACAGAGTTAGAGCAGCATATTTTTCATCATTAATTGAGGAGAACAAAAATAATCCTAGATTTCTCTTCAGTACAGTTGACAAACTTACACAGAGTCATAGCTCCATTGATCCATCCATTCCCTTAGCTCTTAGCAGTAATGACTTTATGGGATTCTTCATAAATAAAATTGATTCCATTAAAAATAAAATAATTGGCATCCTCCCAAACATGATTACCTCGTCCTCAGTAAGTGAGGCAGCATTGGAGCAATCTTTAGAACCTGCGCGGTGCCTGAACTGTTTAGAAGCAGTAGAGCTTTCTGAAATATCTAAAATATTAGCTTGATATAAACCTTCTACCTGTATGTTAGACCCAATCCCAACCAAATTGTTTAAGGAGGTATTCCCTTTGATCAGTGGTCCTATTTTAGACATGATTAATCTATCCTTAGTAAATGAATATGTACCACAGGCTTTTAAAGTAGCTGTTATTAAACCTTTACTTAGAAACCATCTCTTGATCAAGATGAGTTAGTAAATTACAGACCTATATCTAATCTTCTTTTCTTATCTAAAATTCTTGCGAAAGTAGTTGCTAATCAACTCTGTGAACATTTACAAAGTAATGACCTACTTGAGGAGTTTCAGTCAGGCTTCAGAGCTCATCATAGCACTGAAACAGCTCTGGTGAAGGTCACTAATGATATTCTCATGGCCTCAGATAATGGACTTGTGTCTATACTTGTCCTGTTAGATCTCAGTGCTGCATTTGATACAGTTGATCACAATATTCTCCTACAAAGACTTGAGCATACTGTAGGGATTAAGGGGAAAGCATTAGGCTGGTTTAAAAGTTATCTGTCAGACAGATTCCAGTTTGTTCATGTTAATAATAAATCTTCTTCAAACTCTAGGGTCACCTGTGGAGTACCACAGGGTTCAGTCCTTGGACCAATTCTCTTTACTATATATATGCTTCCGACTGGCAAAATTATCAGACAGCATGGGATTAATTTCCACTGTTATGATGATGACACTCAGATATATTTATCCATAAATCCTGATGAATCCAATCAGTTACTTCGACTGCAGTCATGTCTTGATGACATCAAAAGCTGGATGACTTTAAATTCCCTGCACTTAAATTCTGACAAGACAGAAGTTATAATCTTTGGACCAGAGTCCTCAAAAAATAAACTTCTTAATCAATCACTTAATCTGGATGGCATTAACTTGGCCTCTGGTAATAAAGTAAAAAATCTTGGTGTTATTTTCGACCAAGACATGTCATTTAAATCCCATATTAAACAGGTTTCCAGATTTTCCTTTTTTCACCTCAGGAATATCGGCAAAATTAGAAACATTCTGTCCAGGGGTGATACTGAAAAACTAGTCCATGCGTTACTTCAAGGCTGGACTATTGTAATTCTTTACTATCAGGAAGTCCACAAAATGCAGTTCAAAGCCTTCAGCTGATCCAAAATGCTGCAGCAAGAGTTCTGATGAAAATCAACAAGCGGGATCATATTTCTCCAATTTTAGCTTCTCTTCATTGGCTTCCTGTTAAATCAAGAATAGAATTTAAAATTCTCCTTCTAACGTATAAAGCCCTTAATAATCAAGCTCCATCATATATCAGAGCTCTGATTACCCCGTATGTTCCTAACAGAGCACTTCGCTCTCAGACTGCAGGTCTGCTGGTGGTTCCTAGAGTCTCTAAAAGTAGAATGGGAGGCAGATCCTTTAGCTATCAGGCTCCTCTCCTGTAGAACCAACTCCCAGTTTTGGTCCATGTGGCAGACACCCTGTCTACTTTTAAGACTAATGTTAAAACTTTCCTTTTTGACAAAGCTTATAGTTAGAGTGATTCATGTTACCCTGAGCTACCTCTATAGTTATGCTGCTATAGGCCTAGGCTGCTGGAGGACATCAGGGCCTATTTTCTCACTCTACTGAGTTCTACTGTTCTCCAGTTTTGCATTGTATTACATTGAAATGACTGTTATCATTTCAACTTTTAACTTTCTGTTCTCTCTCATTTTTCTCCATAGTAGGTACACCTGGTCTGACGTTCTGTTAACTGTGACATCATCCAGAGAAGACGGCTCACCCGCTATTACCATCTAATGTAGAACAGATTACTGGATCAATGTGAGCTTCTGTGCTTTTTGTCTCTCTTGTTGTGTCTCTGTTCTGTCTTCTGTAACCCCCAGTCGGTCGAGGCAGATGACCGTTCATACTGAGCCCGGTTCTGCCGGAGGTTTTTCCTTCCCGCTAATAGGTGGTTTTTCTTTCCACTGTCGCTTCATGCTTGCTCAGTATGAGGGATTGCTGCAAAGCCATGAACATTGCAGACGACTCTCCCTGTAGCTCTACGCTTCTCCAGGAGTGAATGCTGCTTGTCGGGACTTTGAAGCAATCAACTGGTTCCCTTATATAGGAAATTTTTTACCAATCTGTGTAATATGATTGATTTGACTTTGTAAAGTGCCTCGAGATGACATGTTTCATGAATTGAAATGAAATTGAATGCCAATCTTTAAAATACAAAGTAAAAATTCTGAGATACAAAAATCTTTTATTTTATGAAAAGTCTACCATTTTAAAGTCAAAATTCTGAAAAACCATTTGATCATGAGGTATAGTTTGTAATGTTAAAGTTAGCATTGTGACATGCAAAATAATTATAAGTAACGTGAATGTCAAGCAAGTCTCTGAAACGATGGATGATTTTGACATTGAAAATTGTGAATAATTTTGCCAAAAAAATACTAAACTAAAGAAATTTCAGAACAGTTTGTATCACGTTATTATGATGCACCAATTTTTTATTTTTTCTATTTCAATGTCTGGAAATGATCTGTGAAATGTGAAATGATAAACCTTGGTTTGTTTATTGGTAACTGATGCTGTCCATCCATTAAACCTGTAAGAACAACCTGATCTGAAGCAAAATGTCAGCGGTTCCCAGACAACTGGCAGAATTTTTAATGCAAGACGAATGTTTCAAATAAGGTGAATGTTTTCATGTTTTTCATGCCTTGTCAGCTAATGAATGAGAGTCCTCTATTTGTGTTTGCCTGACTGGAAGAAAGTTATTTATGGAGATATATAGATGGGGTAGAAAATGCATATTAAAATCTCATAACAGTTTGTATCAAGTTATTATGATTTTTTTTATTTCAAGTTCTGGAAATTATCTTTAAAATGTGATATGATAAACCTTGGTTTGTTTATTGGTAACTGATGCTGTCCATCCATTAAACCTGTAAGAACAACCTGATCTGAAGCGAAATGTCGGCGGTTCCCAAACAACTGGCAGAATTTTTAATGTAAGACAAATGCTTCAACTAAGGTGAATGTTTTCATGTTTTTCATGCCTTGTCAGCTAATGATTGAGAGTCCTCTATCTGTGTGTGCCTGACTGGAATAAAATTATTTATAGAGACGTATAGATGGGGTAGAAAATGTTCATGAAACCAGTAGTTTTCCTGTCTTTATTTAAAGCCAGAATTGTTGAAACATCTAAAAAAAACATAAGGCAACACATTTCTTCTTTTTTAATTATCAGTGTCTTGTGGCTTTAAAAACAATAATTAATTTACTGCTTCTTGGTATGAGTTTGAAATTACACAAATAAGCACTTGTTTCCTCTTTAATACAATGTTTGTAAAAGACATATGATTACAAATCAGACTTTGTAGAAGAAGTGTCCTGATAAGTGATCTTTAAATCCTCTGCAGGAGTTTGCTCCACTGATCTTCCCTTTTCCTACCAATTTGTCTTTCAGGAATAAACTGCAAAAGTGTTTTCTTTACAACATGGCTTCTGTCCACATAAACATTTAGTTATAAAACTAATGTGACCCAACTTACTGAGTAGTGGGACGTTTTCAGCTCCAGATTCCAGGTGTTTACCCAGCAGCTCCAACTCCTGCAGCCCCACCAGGAACAGACGTGTGGAAATGTGCAGGGTTCCTCAAGCCTACCTCTTCATCTGTGTCTCACCACAAACCCTTGAACAAATGGAAAACACTCCAGAACAGCAGCACTGGTGTGCTGAACTGTCATCAACAAGAGAGAGAAGGACACCAAGCCACCACAGGTGAGCTATTTTGCAAGGCAGTCCTGAGCCCTGGTTGGACCTCGCAAATTCTCCATCCAATCAGAACTCAGCACTCCAATTGGGCCCATCCTGGGTTTTGAAGCTGAGGAGAAAAGGGGGGGGGGGGAAAGAGTCTCCCGGAAATGTGACATAAGGTTATGAAATGTTAGATATTACATGAGGCTGCTGTGATAGACTGGCGACCTGTCCAGGGTGAACCCCGCCTCTCGCCCATTGACAGCTGGAGACAGGCACCAGCACCCCTCGTGACCCCAATGGGGATAGACGTGTTAGACAATGGATGGAGGGATTACATGAGGATGTGGGTTGTTAGAGCTGCTGAAAGCTAACCTGACTCCGCCAGATGTATTTCACTCCGCCTAGCTTCACTCACATACATCTGGGACATCGCCCATTGAAAGTGATTTCTCCAACCAATTTTATGGTCTGGCCAATCAGGACGCAGGGCTGGAGTTTCATAGATGTGACGTAGTGGAGACGCGACCATGACGTGAGACTGTTTTGATAACAATGGCGGCTCGCATAGAGGAAGCAAGCGTTAACATTGATGCTGCTATTTCTTCCGTGTTGTCCAATCTACCTAATATTGTTTCATTAAAAGAACATCAGAGAACGCCTCTGAAGGCTTTTGTTGGTGGAAACCATGTTTTCGCCCTTCTCCTGACCGGATTTGTCAAGTTTTGTTTTCTGGGGCGCGTCCACAGCAGACGCGGACGCGCCCCGGAGCGGTTAGCGCGAACCATATTAGGAGGCCTTTAGTCCTGGACGCGGTCGGCCCGGGATCGACTCCGACCCGCGGCGCTTTGCCGCCTGTCTCCCCCCCCCCCCTCCCCCTTCCTGTCAGCTCACTGTCAATAAAACGCGTGCCACTAGAGCCGCAAACACATTTTCCTGCGTCGGTCTCATCAGCGTCACGGGTTAGCTTCGGTGTGAGTGGTTGAAACAGCACGTCGATAAAGATGACAGACAAGTGGCTTATCCAATCATATGCAAGGATTTTTGATAAGGCCCAGCCTTCAATAAAGGCAATTCCTATGGCGGTGTCCCAGATGTATGTGAGTGAAGCTAGGCGCCTAGGCGGAGCGAAATACATCTGGCGGAGTCAGGTTAGCTGAAAGCAGCTATTGGGAAAAATAACAGATGATTCACAGGCATTGTGGACCTCCCAGATATGGCATACATAGAAATGGACAAAAGGGACTCAGAAAGGAAAACTTTGTCAAGGCAGCACTTCACATAAACTTGGGCTCCAGGCTATCCCACAGTCTAGCAGATAATGCCTGAGTGGTAAACAGTTTCTACTGACAACATGTGAGGGGTGTATTGCTCCTGTAGGGACATGTCCCTACGGATCTGTAAGAAACTAATGTAACCATGATTAGGGGCTCACTCTTCCTCATTTATTTTTCCTGTGTCAAACCTGTTTAGAGCCTCAGTACTGATCTGTACCATTTCTCTGGCTTGTTTGGATTAAAAGTGTTAAAATGTGGTTTCTGTTATGAGAGTGATTTCCTAATAAATAAGTTATTTGCTTATTCAATGTGTGACCGCTTCTCAGGGGTCAAAGGACTGGGCAGGTTGCAGAGGCGTCTAGCTGCTGACAAGGGGCGGTAGCCAATAACAGAACAAAATAAGAACATAAATCATATTACATTAAATAAAAATGTTTCTAACCAAAAAGTGGTTTGGTAATTTTGTTTTTATCTGTACGCTGGAACGACAGCTCATCGATGTATGGTTTTACTCGGACTTATTACTTCGGTTTAACTTCTGGAACGGCTGCTTGCAACCGTCCATCCTGTGAAACAATCTCTGGTGTGAACTCTGGCATGCAGCCCAAAAGAAGGCAAGATGGAAATTTACAGCGTTGCTCAGTTGCTGCACGGACACCTCGACTGTGGCACCATTCAGATCATCTACAGCATCCCACTTGGGATACAGATATGGTCATAGACCATGGTTATATATGTAGACACCTCGTTACATGCTGGAGTGCATCCTGCGTCGCCGCCATATTGCATGGGTCTCTCCTACTCTAGGCTGGCATAGGATCCAACGGGAGTAAACGCAGAGGGAGAAACTTTACCTGTATTTTCTGCAGCTTACGGTTGCAATAACCAGCGACAACTATTGAAAGTAGATCACGTGGTGCAGATCACCATTTTGGGCTGAGATTGGTTCTGTAGAGGAGTTTTTACTTGGTGAGAACATTGCAGAAACCTACTTTTATGGTTAGGAATTCATTATCTTTGTGTTTCACAAACTAATGCTGAGTCACATTGCCAAATTAAGTACCCTGGAGTTACAGAGTGCCAACACATGCAAGAAGCTGTGCAAAACAGTTGTTTTTCAAGGGTCTTAAGCTCCAGCTCTGGTTGCAAGCAAGACAGTGCATGACACTGGAATGACCTGGAAATAAAAAAAAAAAAAAAACACTTTTGCCAGGCCTTTAAAAAAGACATTGTGAATGCATGTGTGCATGTACAGCACGAAAAAATATGAAGAAATGAAGAAAATATTGCTAGTGTGAAGGCTCAGGACTGTATGTGTGTGAGAGAGAGAAATACATTTAAATGAACAATCCAACTTGTTTCTTTTTTAAAATGTAAAATGTATTAATTTATACATGTATTAATATGTAATACCACATGTCTCTTTGTTTAAGCGCATAAAACAAAGTATTTCAGCATGAGAGCACCTATTTATTTATAAATGTAATACTATGCCATACTGCACCCCTGTCTTTGTAAGATAACATAAAACAAAGTATTTTAATATGCCATATGTCTGTCTGTTAAAGAACATACATTTATATTGCTTAAATACATTGCTTAAACAACGTATTTCATCAATAAAGCACATTTTTTCCCCCATGTTCGACAGCATCCTGTATCATAACCATATCGCTGCCGTTTTTAACAAACCAAGCTGTATTCAGGGAATTATGAGTTACTTTAGTTGGAAAACAGCTTCCTCAGTACAAATATATGCACTGAGGGTGCATGGGAGACCCATCCAATATGGCGGCCATGCTGAAACGTCAGCGTCAATAGGCGGCGTCAATCCATGGCCCTTTTACCTACATAATGTCTATGAGTATGAGAACCTGCTCACCTTACATCTGTCCTGATGCATTAGAAAGTTGGTAAAAAGTTGTTTAAGTTTTTCAGTCCAAAAGCTGAAATACGTTATATAGATAGATATAGTATAGTATATAGATATGGTATATGCAATTAAAATACAAATCAGACTCACTATTATTCTCTGCCGGCCAGACATCAACAACCTACATATTGTCTGTGGCCTGGTGGGTAGAGACTCTTTTGTTACAGTACAGCCTGAGAAATTACGGGAACAGTAAAGGCTCAAAACGTTCCCAAAACATAAACATGAGCAGTTCTGATATCCACAGTTCTGCAGTTGGTAACACTGCAGCCTTGCAGAAAGAGGGTCCGTGGTTCAAATCCAGGCCTGGGGTCTTTTTGAATGGAGTTTGTGAGCTTTATCTGTGTAGTTGTGTTTTTTTTCCTTGGTACTCCCTGTTCTGCTTAGAGACTATACCCTCTCGTCATCATCCATCTACATTTTATGAATTTGATCCATCCTCATATGGCACTGATGCTTCTTTTTTGGAGCTTAGGACACTAATGTGTGAGAGGTCTGAGGACTTTGTTCCCTTTTCTTTTTAGAGAATGTTTTCACACTGCTTAACGCCTTATATATCCACAATCACTGACTTTGTATGTATATCATTAATTATGTATCTTTGTGCTTTTGTTATAAAATAAATCCTCCTTCCTTGACCCCATCTTTTTAAATACACCAAACTTCGCTTCTGGGAGTTGTCTTCACTGCAAAAAGGGAACTCAACGTAGGTAAAATCCTCTTGAAATGAATGTATTGTTCATTGATTTGAGCTGGTAAATCAGACTATTTGCCAATGGAATAAGATTTTTGCACTTAAAATAAGAACAATTAATCTCCATCATCTTCAAGTGCAGGATGTCTAATTATCTTATTTTAGGGGTAGAAATTCTCATTCCATTGGCAAATAGTCTTATTTAGCTGCTCAAATCAAGGAAAAATATATTATATTTAAGAATATTTTACTTACTTTTAGTTCCCCTTTTGCAATATTTATATTTGGTAAGGGTCCTTGATTAAAAAACATTTCTGGCACCTGACACAATAAAAGGCATGTTTTGAGGTTTGAAGGTAATTTAGTCTAACTTCCTTCCGGAGTCCTCTGTCTTCTTAAATATGCATATATATTGCTTCTGCCAAATAATTTCCTCCTCACTAACTTAGTGCATGAAGTGTCCTTTAAACTCATACTCAGGATTGACAGTGTTAAGACTGCCTGAAGAAATTTAACTCAGACATTGTTGAAAACAGTACTTTCTGTTCTTTCCTTCCCCAGAATCTATCACTCATTTGTTTTGGACGTGTCCTCAGTCCAAAGTATTTTGACAAAAGTTTTGTGATTATCTTGGCTACAAAATATCCCCAAGCTTTTAAATATGCTGGTTGAATGTTCTGGTTGGCTTTCAGCAAAGTAGCAAAAATGAATACAGAGGACTTTAATTAATTCATTAATTTTTAAAGAAAAAAACTAATTGTATTGGTTTTATGATTGAGATTAAAAATGTATGTGTATAATTTAATTTTCAGCAAATGAAAAAGCTAAACAACCATATTGGCTTGTTCTGAACTTGCTTATGGAAGATATTTTGTCCTATTATTATTTTAACATGTGGTTCTTTGGCACAATTTAGATTTATATGCAATTCCAAGTAGTGTGAGTTTTTTTTCCCTTTTTCTTCTTTTTAATGTATGCTGTACCCCTGGATGATTCCATTTGGTTATGTTTACACTTTATTCAACGTTTTGTTGTATTTTTCATTATTTCAAATAAAGCTTAATTTAAAAACAACAACGACTCCAAAATGTTCCAGCCCACTTCTAAGCAGAATAGCGCCATCTTTTGGTTATTAATTTGTTTTTGTTTTTTCAGTCTGTTTTCCTAAATTCAGATCAAGCTAAATGTGTTTGTCGGAACATGAATGTTTTATCTTTCTTTCTTGACACTATAAGGCAGATTTATTTTTCCATCGGCTGTCAGAGCTTTGTAGCTCTGATATATCCTGCACCAAAAAGAAAAGAAAAAAGAAAACAAAAAAGAAACAAACATTTAAACTGATTCTTCCTTCTTATAAGAGTATATGTGTGGCTACAAACTCGTTTCTCCTTATTGATGTTTGACAAATTCAAAAGTCATTGTAAATTACAATGACTCTTTCTTCATTTATTACAAAACAAAAACAAAATTAGAAATGTTAGGAATGAGAGTCAGTGGGGGGAAAAAACATTTGAGTTCAACCTTTAATTGAATTTACTGGTTTAGTTTTTCAGATTGGTCCATTAAAAGTAGATGTAGGATTATCAGTGTCCAAGTTAAAGACTGAACATAATTCTACAACCTCTACCATATTTTAAAGTAAAAAATATCAAAAACGTCTTGTTTTTGACATTTTAAGCCTCTCTGTAACCAGTGTTGTATTTGTATGGTAACAAAAAGTTAATTTTTCTTCTTCATTACACCTGGAGGATGAGTTTATGTGAGATGTTTAGTGCTTTTTTAGTGATCCAGCAGAAAGATAAACTACAGCTAAAGATTTTTCAAACGTAAACAAACTGATTCTATATAAAGAGCAAAATTAACAATCATGTACTCATTGCATTAAAAGGTCCCAGTTACTTAAAAGATATTATTATGGACCAAATGACTGTAAACATTAATTATACAACAAGGTTCAATGTAATTTTATATTTCCTGTTCCATCTTTAGGCAGCTGGGAATAATTGTAATCATTGCAAAATATGACTTTGAAATGAATGAAAATCCAGTTAAACTATCATTCTATCACAAACAAATGTTCCTGTTCTGTAAAATGATATTTCAACATAATTTCTGACCACATGGATAAACTTCATGGAATACTAAGTCAATTATAGTAGGTGGCAAAACTATTATTTATTAAAGATTGGTATGTAAAAGGTGCTATTTTTCAAAGGATCTTTAAGATTTTCATGGAAATCATTTGAATTTCTCATCTTTTATTACAAACTGTCTTATTTGTTTCTATAAACATTTTAGGAAGGTGTGCAAAGCAATCTCTTTTAGCACTAATTACTTTAATTAAAATTGTCGTTCTGTATTCAACAGTGACATTTTTCAATCCCCACCCAGAAAGTGAACAACTTTAACAGAGTTGATTTCAAAGGGAATAACAGAACTATCAATGATGCTATGAGACAAAATGGATGGATGGATGGATGGATAATAGAAATTCTTAAAAAAAATACTTTCTAAGACTAATTATAAAACCATGACTCTTGTTCATCCTAAATTTGTTATTGTAAGATAAGTTAAGGGGCAAATATTATAAGATTACTCTTCTCTCTGCTCCTTTTCATTCATCAATTTGCTAGTGTTCTGTGTATGAATTTTAAATTATTATTTTTAAACGAAACAAATAAATAAACTAAACTTTAATAAATTAAATTAATAAATAAACTATATATTTTGTCTTCAGCTCCACGGGGTCATTTAAAAACAATCAGAGAATGTAGTATGTTTTCGCTGTCAGGGTGCTGCTGCACTCCAGTCCAGCAGGGGGCGGTAAATAAACCAACCAGATGCCGCGTCCAGCGCGATGCCGACCGGAAGTAAAACCAAAAGAGCTTCAACAACAGCCCCAGTAGGAAGAGAGTTGAGTTGTCGTATCTCAGTTGAATATTTGAGTATTTTCGTTAATAATGTCTTCAGTTCAGCATCTGAGAGAGTTCGTCACAGAGCGACTGACTGCTGCAGCCGTAGAAATATTCGCAGAGTTCGAAAAAAACATCTTGCGCTACGAGGAATACATCAGACTGCTGGAAACCTGCTGGAAACCCCAGATAAAACTCACCAGGATCGGTAAGAAGCTTCAGAAAGTGCCTGATAAATCAGTTTTAATATCGGCTTTACAAACAGACTTCCTCACAGTTTTATGTCGTAGCTGTAAGCGATTTTAAAAATAAAATATTCAATAAACAAAATAGTAAATATGAGCATAGAGACATGCAAATGGTTTCCTGCAAATCTATGTTTGTGAAAAGTGATCATGAAGTATTTCTGGGTTCTTTTGTGGGACGTTTTCCATTTAAATTTTCTGTCGATTTGATACATTTTGTTTCGTTATTATTTTTTTATTTTTTTCATTTTTAAATAAAAGATTAAAATATTTTCAACACTTGACGTATTTCTGTACATTAGACATTTGGGTTCTGCAAGTTACATTTTTAATTTGATGCAGTAAAACAAAACAATTTAAAAGGGGACAGGTCATTGTAATACCTTTTTTTGTTAAACACAATGACTTTAATATAGGATGAGAACGGCTGAGGTGTTAAAATAAATTTGTCATAATGCCAACCTTGGCTATGAGGTAAGGTGGCGAAACATGAAACTGCTGCTGCTCATGTTTCTCAAGAGGTTGTTGCTAACTAACCAAACAGTGAGTTAGCTGATGCCACCAACCTTGACTAACTGTGCCGTTCCTCTGCCTACATCCCCCAGAATGCTGTGTGGTTCTGGATCAGAGTTTGGTGAAATAATAGACCTAGATCTATCGAACGTATTTTCTATTAATATTGATCACATGTCTTTAGCGATATATATCGTTATTGTTTTATTGGCCGGCCCTGGTTTGTTGGAGCAGCAGCTTATCTGTAGCTGAGAGGAAGCGGCTGGATAAACTCGTCAGGATGCCCAGCTCTGTCCTGGGACCCAGTGCAGGTGGTGGGAGACAAAAGAACTGCATGAAAAATAACATCATTGATGGAGAATGTCTCCCACCTTATGGGCGGAGCTGTTGCAAAGTGACAAACTGCAACACGATAGATGCTGCTCACGACAAACTCAATAAGTGTTTAAAACAGGCTATTGGTTCCATGGGTTCTTGATCTGATCAAGAGTCATTTACACGTCTCTCAGGTGCTAATATTCATTTGGACACACTTTAGCTACTCTGAGGTGTTTGTTGTACAGTAACGCATATTTCAGTGTTTTCTCACGTTGTCTTGTAAATTGGCTGCTGTCTTAACTCTATTTTACTTAACTATTGCATTTGTATCTGAATATGTCTTATTATCAATTAATATCTGCACAATGTTTTCTCCCCCCCCCCTTTCTGATAAATAAATTATTTTTGCTTCATAATCTAGATGAGCTTTTTATTCAGATTACTTAATCTAGCGTGTAACGGTGCTTTTGCCACTGTCACGCTGACATTTCCCGATTGTGGGACTATAAAGGGATTTCTATTTTATGCCCCAGTTGCGCCTGAAGGATTTCACCTCCACTTTCTCTGTGACGAGAAATAAAAAGACAAGAAGCTTAAGAAGCTTATACCGCATGCCCGGTGTGATGGCGATTTTTGGAGGTTTTGAAACTGTGACTTTTTCTTATTACGATATACTGTAAAACCGGTAACCGGCCCATGCTTACAACATATTTGCCTCATTTAAAGGAATTCTCCTTATTTTGAAGACATTTTTGAGTGGCTTAGAGAAATAAGCCTGTCTTGTCATAATTCGACCCCAGATAACCAGAATGTCATGCTTTACTAATTAAAGTTTCTACACAATCTGATTAACTTGTAAGATGTTTTTAAAAATACTTCAGTTACATTTGTTTTATAGGAATCATTTGTGGTGGAGATTTTATTAAAACAGATTTTCTTAACGTTGGATGTTCCCCACTGAATAAAATTATGATGTTGGACAAAAATCTCACTGTTACAATGATTTTGAACATCTTTATCAGGGCTCCCAGTTACTGTGGCGGACACTATACCCTGCAAACGTCACCTCCTTTTGAATTAAACACTGCAAACTGCAAATTTTAGACAAGTTGCCTACAGTCCAGAATCTCCAGGAACTACTGGGCTAATACACAAGACATCAGCTGAATTATATTAATCTTGTCTTCCTTTGTCCCCACAGACCTCCAAAAGTCCCATTTCTCCATTGAGGAGGTAGCTTCTTGCAGCCAACAGCTCTCTAACGAGAGGAGGAGGTCCAGTCATGACCGAGGGGAAGCAGAACCTCTGTGGACTGAAGACGAACAGATGGAACCAGCTCCTCCTGTGATTAAAGAACAGGGGGAACCCAGACCTCCTTGGATTAAACAGGAACAAGAGGACCCAGAATCTCCACTGTTTGAAGAAGGAAATATGGTGTCCGGGTCTTCATATGCTACAGAGAGGCAGATGGATCCAGATTCTCTACTGATTGAAGAACACGAGGAGCCAGAATGTCCCCTGATTAAAGAAGAGGAAGAGGAACTGGAAGCTCCCCTAATTAAAGAAGAGGAGGAACCAGAACCGCAAATGCTGGAAGAACAAAAGGAATCAGAATGTCAATTGTTGGAAGTATTAAACGAGGAGCTAGATTCTTCGCGGCTTAAACATGAACAGCTGATAACAGAACAATTACCAACTAGAAGGGACCAGATGAACCCCTGCAGCAGTCAGGAGGGAGAGCAGTGTGTCCAGAAAGAGTCCATTGCTCTGACGGAGACCTCTACTCTCCAGGAAGATGAAGAGGAACCACAAACTGACCAGTTTTCTTTACGCATCTCTCCAGTAGTTGAGACCAAAGATCAAGAAGGAAGCAGCTCCACTTTGTCAGAGAGTCCTTGTCAAGCTGACACAAAGAAATGGTCTGTCAAATGTGACATTTGTGGGAGATCTTGGAAGCAAAAGTCCAAACTGAAACTGCATTACCGAATCCATACTGGAGAGAGACCTTTTATCTGTCAGACATGTGGGAACGGTTTCTCCATACATGATAAATTAAACTTACGTCAGAGGATTCACACAGGTGAGAGACCTTTTTCATGTGAAGTATGTGGAAAGAGTTTCACTCGAAGTGATCATTTAAAAGTTCACCAAACAACTCATACAGGAGAGAGGCCCTTTTCTTGTCAAATATGTGGGAAATGTTTTTCTCAAATTGGTGATTTAAATGTTCACAGGAGAGCCCACACAGGGGAGAGGCCTTTTTCTTGTCACACATGTGGGAAATGTTTCTCTCAGATCGGCCATTTAAACTCTCACAGGACAACCCATTCCGACGTGAGACCTTTTCCTTGTAAAGCTTGTGGTAAACGTTTTACTAGCCATTATTACTTAAATGTACACCAGAGAATCCACACAGGGATGAGGCCTGTTTCTTGTGAATCGTGTAAAAAAAGCTTCACTAATGTTAGCAGACTGAATTTTCACATCAAACAAAATCACACAAATGAGAAGTAGCCATTTGACTTTAACACAGTTATAAATATAATGAAAACTTTATTGATCTCACAATGGAGAGATTCACTTCTACTTTTAACCCATCCCCTTGGGAAGCAGTGGGTCTTGCTCAGGGACCTGGGTCTGTGGGAGTTGAACTTAGAACCTCCGGGACCCACTAGGCCACCACTCCTCAAACATATTATAATATTTAAACTATTCCAGGTAGTTTTCTCTTTCCAAATTTTATATCTATAGCAAAATTAAAAGGTGAGGTGTTGGGTTTATCGGAACATTTTTAACCAGACCTTAAGAAATCTTGGATTCTGTGAACACCGCCAGCTTGGACCTAATAGACAAACAGAGCTTTATCCTTAAGCTCAGATAACCCTAACCCTACATAGGAAAATAATGAAAAAGAAAGAATAAACGGATTATTCATCAGAGTATCAGAGTGGATGATTGGGGTCACCTGTAAAGTGTCTGCATACCCCTTTGAAATCAGGTTGGTGCATCCCTGCCTATAGGATGACTTGAACTCGTGGATCATTCCAATAAATAATGGCAGTCTGTCAAAGTCATGTCATCAATCCAGACATCCTGGACACACAAAACTTTTTATCAGCTGCTTTTTAAACTTTTATTTTGCTGAACAGAGTCCCGTGTCATACCTGTCTCATGTGTTGTGCCTCAAAGCTCTATGATCGGCCCCCTCCTCTCCTCACTATGTAGTAGATGGTCAGCTTCCAGTTTAAAAATGATGGAACGTTTACTGGAAAATATAGGTGCTAATTTTCATTTTTTTCACCAACATAAAATTTTGTTGTACAATGTCTCTTTTCAGGATTTAGTAAAGTAACCAGTCTTTATTGTCCTTCTATTTTTAGCTAAAATTCGGACCATTCATTGCTCAGATGCATGTACTCAGTCGTAGACTCTACGGATGTTACCTTTTGTTGATCTCTGCCAACTGAAATGTAATTTCTTTTAAATTGTGTTTTTATTTAAAATTTTTATGCTTATTTTAATTAGGTCGAATATTTCTATTTTTCAGTTTTGAGGTTTATAGCAAAGTAACATTTTTGTTATGCAGTTTTGTTTTTGTTAAGAAAGGTCCAACGTTTTTTAAATAAATGTGGAATTTAAACCCATTCAGAAAGTTTTTGATATGAAAGTTTTGCTGCCATGAAATTTTAAAGTGATTTTTTTAAAGTTTTATTGCAGCAGGGATCAGAAAAAATACAATTCAATGTATTTTTATAGCACCAATTGACATATTGTCTCAAGAACCTTTAGAAAGTCAATAAATAATAACAAATAATTCGGTCTATGTCAGAGAATGCTGTTGCTATTATTTTTAGATGTTTTTGAAAGGTTCAAATTAAACTTTTAACAGGATCAAGATGATTAGAATGAAAAAAAAAAAAACACTAACTGAAAATACATTGTTAAAATATATAGGTAAAACGATTGTGAGGGGAAAACAATCTGAAAATTCCTAAAGTTTCAGTACATTTTGATATTTTCAGTTCAAGAAAAAGAAATGAAGACTGACATTTTTTGGCTGTAATAAACTTTTGCCTGCAAAATTCTGTCCATTGTTTGTTTATCTATTTATTTTCTCCCCCGTATAGGAGTGTAGCAGGAATTATTGTCTTAATGCCAAAGAGAGCGCAACAAATTTTACTTTCACAAGTGGAGCCTTACTGTGTTCACCATAGTCCTCTGCTTGATTTATATATACAAGAAGCTTTATCAGATTTTACTCTGGGACTATTGCATGTTCAGAGGACACTGAAACGGGAAGGTAGGAGAGAAACAGACGAGACAAAATGCTAAAAGGGAGAAAAGGTGAAAGAGAAAGAGGAGAGAAAAGGGAGAGAGCAATATAACGTCCTCAAAGCACCTGTAGGTGTTTGTCAGAGTGCACAATGCGGAATCCTCTGGGAGCCGCAGGGATGAGCTTGTGTTTCTTTAAGTTTTTTGTTGTCTTTGTCCTGTCAGAGTGAAGGTGAGTTTATATGTTGCCTGGAAAAGTGATTTATGTTTAGAGTAACTTTTTTTTTTTAAGCCCTGGTTGATTAAAACCTTTGAGCTGGGCAAAAATTAATCGCTCTAGATTTTCCTCCACCTTTTTGCCGCTCTCACTACAAATCACAAACGTCATAGTCCATGGAGATTTCTGTCTAACCCTGTTTGTCAACCTGTCCATCGCCACAGTGAACAAGAAGGGGATCCTTGATGCAGTCCCACTTCCAATTCTAGCTCCTCTGTGACACCTACAGCACACCTCACCACTGACTCTCCTACATGTACTGCGCTGCTCTAACATACTTCTCTGCTTCTCCAGACTTCCACATACAATACCCACAGCTCCTCTCTAGGCACCCTGTCATATGCTTTCTCTAGATCTACATAAGCACAATGCAGCCCCTCTGACCCACTCTGTACTTCTTTATCAACCACCTTAAAGCAAATACTGCATCTGTAGTACTTTTTCTTGGTATGAAACCATACTGATGCTCACAGATCCTCACTTGTGATACTCTAGCTTCCACTACTTTTTGCCATAACTTTATTGCACAACTCATCAACTCTATGCCTCTATTATTGCCAAAACTCAGTACTTCTTACTTGTTCTTGAACATTTGTAGTGGCATCTTCTCGCTCTTCAAGATCTCATTGAACGGCCTAGTCAAAAACTCTACCACTGTCTCTCCAAGGCACTTCCATACATCTACAGGTATATAATCAGGACCCACTGCCTTTGCAGCCTTCATTTGTCAAAAGTATTCCCTAATACTCATTAACCTTTTCTACTTTCTGTTTTATAATTGATGTTTCTTCTTAAACTGAGCTTAACAATAGTATGAGGTCCAAGATGCTGGTTTTCACAGACTCAGATTGCTTTCTTAAGACCATGTTCAAAAAATTGTGATAAGCCCAGAATCTCACATTCACTATCAAAAACGGTTATTCAGAAGTATTGATTTAATTTTCTAGTTACAAATATGACTGCAAATCCATGTGAAAATCAAATGACTACTTCCCACTTTTCTGTTTTTGTTTCATGTGGAAATTCAGCCTGCCACCTTCGGCGAAGCTTTTTTCCACATATCTCACATGAGAAAGGCTTCTCACCGGTGTGGGTCCTCTGGTGTACATTTAAGTAATAACGTCTAGTAAATTCTTTCCCACATATTTCACAAGGAAAAAGCCTCTCACCTGTGTGGGTTCTCTTGTGAACATTCAAATCACAAACATGAGCAAAACTTTTCTCACATGTCTGACAATGAAAAGGCCTCTCTCCAGTGTGGGTTCTCCTATGAATATTTAAGCTACCATACTGAGAGAAACCTTTTCCGCATGTCTGACAAACAAAAGGTCTCTCTCCAGTGTGATTTCTGTAATGCTGTTCCAATCGATATTTACTCATGCAAGATTTTCCACAAATGTCACATTTAAAAGACCTTTTCCTTGTGTCAGCGTGAGACAGAGTCTCTGACAAAGTGCCACTTTTTTTCCTGATCTTTGGTCTTAACTACAGGAGAGATATGAAAGGAAAGCTGCTCAGTTCTCGGTTCTCTTTCACTTAAATCACCTTCCTGAAGAGTAGAAGTCTCTATTAAAGCAATTGACTCTTTCTGAACAAGCTGCTCTCCCTGCTGACTGCTGCAGGGGTCGTTTTGGTCCTGTGTAATAGGGACATGTTCTGGAAATGTATGTTTATGTTTGAGCCATGAAGAATCTGGTACATTTTCTTGGTCTATCAGCAGAGAGTCTGGTTCCTCTTCTTCCTCTTTAATCCACGGTGGTCCTGCTTCACCCTCCGCTTTAATCAGAGGAGGGTCTGGTTCCATCTGTTCCTCTTTAGCCCATAAAGAATTAGGCTCCACATTTTCTTCAACTCTCATTAGATTTTCTGCCTCTTCTTTGATCAGGGGAGCTTCTGGTTCCTCCTCTTTTTTAATCAGTAGAGAATCTGGTTCCATCTGCTCCTCTTTAGCACATGAGGACCCAGACTCCATATTTTCTTCTACATTCAGTGGAGGTTCTGAGTCCTCTTCTTCCTCTTTAATCCATAAAGGTCTTGGTTCCCCCTGTTCTTCAACCAGATGAGGAGCTGATTCCATCTGTTCCTCCACTTTCCACTGAGGAACTGCCTCCTCCTGGTCATGACTGGAGTTCCTCCCCTAGTTAGAGAACTGTTTGATGGCAGAAGCTTCCTCCTCAATGGAGACATGTGGCTTTCGGAGGTCTGTGAGGACAAAGGAATTGATTAGTAATATAAAAAATATTAATCTAATTTAACTGAAGATTGTCTCATGCATCAGCCTATGATCCTGGACTGTAGGTGTCACATAGTTTGTCTAAAATAAGTTTTACGTGTTTATTTCTAAAGGAGGTAAAGTTGAGTAGTGTCTTACACACCAATTGGCCACCCTGGAAAAGATGTTCAAAAGCTTTAAAACAAATTCATAAGTTATTCCCACAGCACAGTTTCATTTAGTGGGGAACTCCTCCTGCATTTGATAATGAGTGTATACTCACTATCATTGCCTGTTCATTGTAACCTTTTATATGTGTGTTGCATCATGATGTAATGTTGATATACAGGACTGTCTCAGAAAATTAGAATACTGTGATAAAGTTCTTTATTTTCTGTAATGCAATTAAAAAACAGGAAATGTCATACATTCTGGATTCATTACAAATCAACTGAAATATCGCAAGCCTTTTATTGTTTTAATATCGCTGATTATGGCGTACAGCTGAAGAAAACTCAAAAATCCTATCTCAAAATATTAGAATATTTCCTCAGACCAAGTAAAAAAAAACTATAACAGCAAAACAAAATCAAACATTTGAAAATGTCCATTAATGCACTCAGTACTTGGTTGGGAATCCTTTTGCACAGATTACTGCATCAATGCGGCGTGGCATGGAGGCAATCAGCCTGTGGCATTGCTGAGGTGTTATGGATGCCCAGGATGCTTCAATAGCGGCCTTTAGCTCATTTGCATTGTTGGCTCTGGTGTGTTTCAGCTTCTTCTTCACAATACCCCACAAATTCTCTATGGGGTTCAGGTCAGGGGAATTGGCAGGCCAATCAAGGACAGTAATGCCATGGTCAGTACACCAGTTACTGTGAGAATCTTATGTCGTCTCTTAACCACTACCATACTTGTGATTTAGTTTACTGAACCAAGCTGAGTGTTTTTCAAGGCTCAGGAAAGCCTGCAGTGTTTCGAGTTAATTAGACGATTGAAGTGATTAGTTGAATAGCTTACTAGCATACTTTTTCACGATATTCTAATATTTTAAGATGGGATATTTGGGTTTCTTAAGCTGTAAGCCATAAGTGCTCTAAAAGGCACTTTCAGATAAAATGTATTATTGTTAATATTATAAAACGTTTAACAAAATCTCTGCCATCGTTATTGGCATCACAAACAATTTCTCTAAAACCTGAAGTACTTCTAGTAAAACTTGTAAAGACTGTGTAGGAACCTCATTTAGTATACCATGACATTCTTCAAAGCCACTCTTCAATATAAGACAAAGAGGTCTCTGCTACAAATGAAAAGTTGCACATTGTTCAGGTAGACCATGTGGATCATGTTTCAGCTTGTTTATTGGTGTTTGTGTTTATCAATAAAACTTTGTAAGGACAAATTCCACCCAAAACCTTTTTTTTGTATTTCTGGTTCTACATCTTTTATTACATTCTTGCGAGCACGCCACAGTTTGCATATAATGAAACTTCAACTTATCCGTGGAAAAAGGATGTATACCACTTGACTGAAACTTTTAAGATGGTGTTATAGCACCAAAAATAAAAAAAGCCCAGGCACAACGTAGTAATGTTTTACTTTTGTCTGTTTTATTGTTGCTAGATAGGCAACGCAAATGGATCATGTGAAACAGATCCTAAATGTAATAAAATAAACCCAGATGTCCCTTTCTTGATTTCACTAAGGAAATATTTCCCTTTATAGGCCCACAGAAAGAGAGCAGTGTGCTGCCAACACTATATATATATATATATATATATATATATATATATATATATATATATATATATATATATATATATATATATATATATATGTTCATTAAATATTTAAATACTGTTAGGATAGATATTTTTTTATTAGTAGATCATTCTGTTTAAATTATCTACACTGCAAAAATGGAGCTAAAAATAAGGAAATGTTTCTTGAAATTTAAGTATTTTTCCTTGATTTCAGCAGGTAAATAGGATTATTTGCCAATGAAATAAGATTTTTGCACTTAAAATGGGAACAATTCATCTCCATTACCTTAATTCAAGTGCAGTATATCTAATTATCTTATTTCAGGGGTAGAAATACTCATTCCATTGGCAAGGAATCTTATTTACCTGCTCAAATCAAGGGCAAATACATTATTTTCAAGAAAATTGTACTTATTTTTAAGTCTCTTTTTGCAGTGTACATCTGCTTTTAAGAGATGGTAACAGACATTTTCTGTTTTTGCTGCAACATGTTGGCCTGATTGGCAACAGCAGCTGACGGGGTCTCGGTCTCCAGCGACAACATCGGCACCTTTATCCAGAACTACCAGAACTATGTGCCTGCAGCTGCGTGTCAGTTCTGCTTAGCTCTGTTTGTTGTTTCCAGCTGATGCTCCTCATTCTGCGGTGACCATCCGGCTCTAGCTGCTTGTTTAAAAAGAATTTATACACATCCTGGATTACATTTAGGTCAACCAGAAAGTGTGATACATGTTTTGAGTGGGTTGTCCTGCATGATGTGAAACGCAATCAGGCAGCTTTTGACCAGTGGATCTTTTCTTGGATCAATTTTCTAAATGTTCTCTTCTCTTTCTTATTTTTGAATAGTTTCATTGAGAAACAAGCCTGTTTATTTCTTTTAAAATCTCTGGAAAATAAAATAATGAAATTACACTTAAACACACGCAAACAAGAAATAACATTGTTTCACTGATTTAACAGAAGAGATCAACTAAAAAGTGAACTCTGAGGAAAAAGTTGGGACAGCCACCATTAGGGCTGGTTAAAGGAGGCTATGTTTGTAAAGTGCATGGCAAATAGTAGGCGTGTCACCAGCAACTCCTCCAGAGTTACCATAGCTCCTTTGCCTGATTCTCTGATTTATACAGTCCTTGCCAGACGGGGTCACTTACGTTGGATCATCATGTCTTATGTTTTAGTGGGTTTGCTGTTAGTTTATACTCTTTGCCGTTTCCAGGTGATGGATTGAACGCTGCTTTGTGCGATCTTCAAATGTTGCTGTTTTTCTAACATTAATGTTCTGTAACAAACCTCTGAGGCCTTAATGGAAGCTCTATGTTTATATTAAGATGAAAGTACACCCAGGTATGGTCTATTTACTCATGAGGGCCCATCTGAAAGCAACGGTTTACACAGGATTTCATTGATGGGTTTTAGAGTGAAGGGGGCTGAGGACAAATGCAGACTTTCCAGAATTTTATTGGTAAAGAAAAATATGAACCAATGTATCATTTCTATAGCAGTTGCATGGTATGCACTACCCTGTATTGTTCTGTCAATTAGAATCAGCTCAGAGTTTGTGGTTACAACGTGACAAAATGTGTTCATGCAGCACTTTAAAAACAGACGACGACTCCTCGTTCGGTTTGGGCATTGTCTTTTAATTTAATCCACTATGTCTTATATCACAAAGAAAGTCTTTAAAAATGCAGACTAGAATTTCTGTATATAAACTGTACACAAAAAAGCAAGGCACTGTGTTGTCTCTCTTCACGTTACAGCTCGCCTCTCGGCCATTTGGTTTAGCAGGAGTCTCTCTGCAGCTTAACAACGTCAATTGGGAGTCATCTATGAGGCCTGGCAGCGTTTTGTTTCTCTCTGCAACACCCGACGTTCGTCTTTACAAGGGTACAAAGTCACCGAGTCACTTACACACACATTTACAGCAGGAAACATTAGTCACACGAACATTATATACAGTCGCACGCGTACACACAGCCACGACATGGCACTCTGACAAGCGTCTATCTTCTTTTTTTTTTTCTCAAATGGTGACTTCAGGGCTGGGAAGAGAGGTTAAAGACCTAAAATGAATCACAGCGAGGAGTTTTTAACCGGCCCATAAACCACAGGGATTGAATTCTGCTTAATACTGACACAGCTGAGGAGCGAAACAGGCTTCCTCAGTCTAATCCTTCATGTAGGGGTTTTCTGACATATCTTCTGGTGTTCCCGTCTCAGACGTTCGCTCTTCTGCTTCTTCACTTGCCATCTTCAGTTAAAAAAAAAAAAAAAAGTGCTTAAAACAGTCCTTTGGCCTTCTTTAGGTTCACTTGCTTCCACCCTGGTAGACATTCGTAGTCCTCTCTCTTCATTTCCAAAGCTTTCTGCGAAGGGAGAAAGGGAAACGGGTGTTTTAAAGACGTCACACAGCTTTTCGTTCTGTTGTCAGTGAAGCACCGTGGAAGTCCTGCAGCAGACGCAGTATAGAGGCACTGGTTGTAAAGACTGAAAAAACCCAGAGTTTTATAAAGAAAAACAACATTTTCCTCTCCCAGATGCCTCTACTGTTGTAAATATCTAAAATTTGTGGTTTATAAATGCCCTGGATTAGAAACTAAAAATAAAAGGTTCACATATTCTGAATCTCTGGCCCTGGATGGCTCTAAAACATGATTCAACACTTTTAAAAATATTTTTCAAGCATACTTTCTTGTAATCTTTGTGTGATCTGGATCAGTAGTTTACCAGTTTTGTGAGAAAATACCCTTCTCTGGAGGGACAAGTGTGCCCCAATCAAATAAAGACATCAAGCAACCCCTACATATCCCCATATATATATATATATATATATATATATATATATATACATATACATATACATATATATATATATATATATATATATATATATATATATATATATATATATATATATATATATAGGGTGTGTATATTATATAATTGAGCTGAAAACAAATGCATTGACTGAACAATGAAGTGAGTATTAACCTTAAGTTCAGGTTGTTGTATTTCAAGCTTTATATACATTTTTTAGTAATTATTTTTGCATCATACTGCTTGCACAGGAGTGTGTCACAAAGTGATTTAAACTGTTCCTGGTGCTTGTCACGGACCGTCACATCTGATTGGTTAAACCACCCAACAAGTATGCTTCAGATCAGTTCAGTTACTGCAGTGTTGGTACGTCCACTGAATTTGATGAGAAAGGCTGAAGGACAAAATAAATTTGCTACAACAGGGCAACAAAATTTTAATCAAAATGTTTTTTGGAAGTGAAATAATTTGCAATGCAATGCTTTGGTCTGAATTCCTCATTAAGTTCTACCTTTTTTATCCTTGTTCTGAGGTGCGTCTGAGAGCAACTTTTTGGTGCAATCTCTTTAAATGAGAAATGAGCAACTTTTCAACACCAGGTGGGTCTTGAGCACTGTCTGTAGACTTTAGTCTGTAGACCAAAACAAGATGTTCATCAAGCCATGCCTCTCTCTACCTCCACCACAGCTGCAGCCCGGCACCTATTTCCCCTCCCATTCTCACTTGTCGCCTCTTATGCGCATATTTGTAAAGGATAAATTTGCAGCAAAACAGCATCACCTTTTGGAGGACCATGTCTAGTGCATGTCTGGTGAGTGACGTCATATCATAGTCCATCTAAAAAGACACCTTTAGTTGTTCACAAAACTACTTTTTGGTTCTTTCTGTCTAAAATAATGACATTTCACTCATTGCTCCTTTAAATCTAAAGAGGTCGCACCAACACACACACCCCTCCAGGCCATAGAGCGTTCCACTCCAAGCCTTTCAGCCATTTTTCTGGGGTATCCTGGGAGACGGTGTAGTGAACAACTGGGGACCTATACACTTTAGCTTGAACTTGACTGGGAAGCTGGAAGTCAATAATACCTGAGCATAAAATGATAAAAAGCACTGTTTTCTAGAAAAAATTGGTGTTTCATCATGATCTTGGACATTTCTCCTAAATTTATGTTCTGAAATGATCTTTTTTCCCCTGCTGTGCTTCACACTGTCTGGTCTGGAACTGGGGTTTCTGAGTCAGCGTGGAAAGTCAGCTAGTTCACCCCAGAGAGGTGCAATTCTGACTTGGAGAGTCTATGTCAAATTCATTTTATAGCAAATTTAAACCACAAGGCTTTACTTTTATGACAAATAAACATTAACATTAATACACATATGTGAAATACAAACTAGAAGTCCTAGATGAGGACAGACTTTAATTTCAATCAGCCTGCTACGCATCTAAACCACGTACAAGTTGCAAGAATAAATCGGTTTATTGACAATTGGGATGGTTTGTGTCTCACTAAACCAGTAGGAACCAGAGCACGCTCCAACCTGTGTTGGTTAACATGATGATTTAGTGTTTGAATGAAACAAGAGACTCTCAGGCTGTAAAAAACGTAGAGCTGTTAACGAGGGCTGCATTCCATTTAGATTTCAGGTTCTACCAAACAACCACATGCACAGATACATACATGGGATGCCCTCATTTGTTTAGGTCAAATGATCAGTTACCGTTCAAGTATCATTCTGCTCCTCCACCTTCCTGCTTCCTCCTGTGCATTTGTGTTTAGGATATCCAATTCAACTTCATTTATAGGTTAAATTTTCCCTTTTTTGGTCATGTTAACTATATATAGATAGTGGTCTTTTTTTTTGGGGGGGGGGGGGGTGGTGCTTGCAAAAAAGTAGACAAAGCAAATAAAATATGCGTGAATACAGCACAATTTTTTGTCAAATCAGGTGACAGATTTGAAAATGAGTAGGAAGACGTATGTATCCTTTTGTAATCCACCCTTTAATTTACAAGTCAACAGTGACATTGATTAAATAACTATATTTTTTAAAGATCTTGTTTTTTTACTACTTTTTTTAACTGTTTAACGTGTCGATATTGCTTCTACTCAACCACTTTAAATTCCTTAAAGACCAAGACACCGAGGACAAAAGTAGCATCAGATCTGGACAAAAAAAAAAAAAAACAACAACAACCATGTGTGTGGAAGTTCTGCTTTGAACGAGAACCCAGAAAAGACCTGAAGCCGGACAAGACGGATCTAAAGTACTAAGTTCTACGTGCTTCGCTTGTTGAGAAACTGACCCGCAGAGTTCAGGTCAGTTAAACTCGGCACACACACATACACCACCCAGGTAAGATACGGCATGCATTCATTCTGCTGGTTTTTATGCCTTTATATTTGTGCTCCACAAACAGAAAGTGAGTCAAACTGCAGAGCAGCAAATGGTGAGTCACTGAAGTGTATTTTTGCTCTGGGAGAGAAGAAAGTCAGGTGGAAGTGGATGTTTGTGTGAGACAGAACAGGGAGAGATGCAGAGGTGGCGGCAGGTTGGACAGACGAGCTGCAGCTGCACAAATAACATCTCTTGCTGCAAAGTGTCCCAACGCAACATCTAATTTATGCGTTGGCAAAACTCAGTCCTAGCAGGAAGGAAAAAGGTAGTTTATAAAATAACCTTTTGACAAACTATGATATGCATTCCCAGCAATAGGAAAACAAGTAATATCCATGAGAAAATAAAGAGTTTAAAGCGGTGCAGCTATTATTACCAGGTGGGGATGTTTCATGAGGGAGAGGGTAGGGAAAAATAGCATATCGATAAAGTAGAAATCATATTGATCGATATCGATAATTATCAACAAATTCAAAACATATATTTTAAGTGCAGCCCTGGCCGTTTTATGCTGTTGCTTAGCAACCTATTTTTAGACACAGAACTCACAAACACTGAATTCAAACTCAAGCCTTTGTTGAACCAACTTTTTACCAAAACTTTTAAAAAACAAGTTTTTAAAAAACGTGAAAAAAAACGCATGCTCTCTGAACTATTTGAAGGGGGCGGAGCTTGTTGTTGGAGCATTCCTGGGTCTGCGTTTGTGATTGGTTGAGAAGATGTAGAGACTAGTATTAACCTGCATGATTGGCTAGTAAGCAAAAAGGAAAATTGTTCTTCTATTGTACTTTTTAATTGTCCCTTTTTTTCCTATTATCGATATACGTCTATCAATCGATATATATCGTTGTTGAATTATCTTACAGTCCTAAGTGAAAGCCATTGGTTCCTGGGTCTGTTTGTGATTGGTTGGGAGGATGTAATGACTGTAATATATGTAACATAGCTGGAATGCAAAAGGAAGGAAAACTATTATCCTATTGAACTTTTTAATTGACCCTGTTGTTTCTATCATCGATATACATCTATCGAGCGATATATATTGTTATTGAATTATCATCCAGCCCTGGGGGAGAGGATTAAAACGGATGCAGAGGTTGCATTGTCACATTTATGACACTCCACAGCTTCTGTAGCAGATAAAACGCGCTAAGCGGCGAGGTGAAAATCTCACACACTGGGGCTTTAAGATCATTCAGACGCCAGCTTGGTTGTGTTTGCCTTCAGCACTGGATCATAGCATGACATCCAGCTCAGCGCTGTTTTGCATCAAATAATATAATTTTGAGTCATTATATGTTATGATAATATAGCGTTGCACTTGCCAAGTGTTACCAACCCCCAATGGTGTTTTAAATGCTGGGTACATAAATCCCAATAAAAATATTAATGACTCAAACAAACATGTATGGTTCTCTATGACTGAACAGTTAAACACGCCTATCTGTAGAGAATAATAAAAATAAAAATGGGCCTTTATCACCTTCTCGGATGATAGGGAGACTTTCATCAGAGTGTTTGAATTTATCCATTAATAGTGAGCTGAACGTATTTTATTTCAGTTTGAAAGGTTATTTGTTGAGAGAAAAGAGAATTTTGGAACAATCATGTAAATGTTTCTTGTTTAATTTTATTATTTTGTGTCCTTGCATATTTTTTTTTGATAAAAAAAAACTAAAACTAAAATAAAAATAAGCTAATTTCATACAAAATATCCTTTTTTAGGCATCATACTTTTCCAGACAAAAATGTCTGGAAAATGGATTTTCTACCGGAATTAGTTTTTACCATCTTAATATTTAAATACATATTCCACAAATCGCTAAACTAAACCCTAACCCTAAAGTGTGACAAAGGGCTATTTCAGAGCTTTTTTTGCCATCTGGAGCTCGGTATACCAGAGCTTTTTTTGGTGCCAGACCAAGATTAAATCCTGGTTCGTTAAACTACCAGTTTGGGTTCTGTAATAGTTACATATTGTTTGTGAAAAAGAGCCGTGTCAATGACATATTTGCTACCTAAACCAAGTTTAAAATCCTCGTCTGTACCCCTATGAACGGACTTTGTGGCCCAATTAGAGGCTGAAATGTCATATCTCTTTGTTGTAATTTTTTAGCCATAGTTGCTGTTTTCAGTCACACTTAGGTAGATTTGTGTTTATTTTTTAGTTGTTTTGAATTTAAATCAATAGTTAAATACATTTATCACAACTTTAAATGCCGTTAAACTGCTGTTTTAAGGGCCGACTTTGAACATTTGGGCCGACTTTGAATATTGCCACTTTCAGCCAACTCTAACTTTCCTATTTCTCCTGCAGGAGCCGGATCTTTTTATACATTTGCTTGTGTGTCACTTCATATTTGTCACCCAGTATATGAATAGGCTGAGATGGTGTGCCTTCAGCAACTCAAGCTGATTGAAGTGACTGTCTATCAGAACCCGGGACGATCATTTGGGTCGTGATGTGCAGCTGAGAGTGACCCTTTGTTCTTAGTGGAGATGCACTCAGGCGGCAGCAGTGATCTTACAAATCTATTGTGGATATAAGAGAGGAACAGAGTGCAGACATGCAGAAAGACAAAGTCTTCAGTCTGAAGAATCACATGAGCTCTTCTTACCTGAATCCACCTACATCTTATTCTGTGAAGTGAAAGTTAGATAAAGTCAGGTGTCCATGTTGGCTTATAATGGTTCATTTAAAAATAAATGGGAAGGTTACACTTTATTTGAAGGGGTGTACATAAGACTGACATTACACTGTCATAAACATGACATAACACCTGTTATGAACATAAATGACTCCTTATTAATATGTTTAGGACTGTTGTCATTAATTGTCATTCAGTAAATTATGACACTATTAAAGCAAAGTTGACATTGTTTAAAATGTCTTTGTTATGTCCTTAATTTAACAAAACCCCAAACCAAGCCCTTAATTTAACCTAAACCCAAATCAAGCCCTAAATTTAATTTAACCTAATCCCAAATCAAGCCCTAAATTTAATTTAACCTAATCCCAAATCAAGCCCTAAATTTAATTTAACCTAATCCCAAATCAAGCCCTTAATTTAACCTAATCCCAAATCAAGCCCTTAATTTAACCTAATGCCAAACCAAGCCCTTAATTTAACCTAATCCCAAATCAAGCCCTTAATTTAACCTAATCCCTAATCAAGCCCTTAATTTAACCTAATCCCTAATCAAGCCCTAAACTTAATTTAACCTAATCCCAAATCAAGACCTTAATTTAACCTAATCCCAAGTCAAGCCCTAAACCTAACCTTGTCTCTGTTAATGTCAAGTTGTCATAACAAAGACATTTTAAACAATGTCAACTTTGCTTTAATAGTGTCATAATTTACCGAATGACAATTAACGACAACAGTCCTAAACATTCATAAAGAGTCATTTATGTTCATAACAGGTGTTATGTCATGATTATGACAGTGTAATGTCAGTCTTATGTACACCCCTTCAAATAAAGTTTAACCAGTTGGAATTTAGGTCATTTTAATATTATTCCATTACAATCTTTAGCAAGAAAACCAAAAGAGAACATTATAAAAATCTATGTCAATTAAGAGGATGTTTAACTTTGTTAATATCCTTTAGGTTTCATGGGACATGAAACATTAACACCAGTATAATTTATTTCAGTTCCGGTGGGAAAACATGCTTTGTTTTTAACTTGTCGTCTCTTATTAAATAAACCACAATTAAACTAACTGGCAGACTGTGAGACTCTGATTTTTGTTTGTCAGCAGACCTCAAAGTCCGTGTCAGAAAGGTAGACCTCCAGGCGGAGCGGGTCGACTCCCTCCGGCAGCGGCCGGGCCTGCAGCTGAGCCAGAGGGTAGGTGTTCTGGCAGAGTCGGGCCAACACGTCCTCCACCAGGATGATCTGGTTACACACCTCTGCCTCCTGTAAGCACAATATAAAATAAGTCAAACAAGCAGTCACTGAAAGGGATAAATAAATAACTTAGTGTTCAGTCGCACACATCTCTGAAGACTTTCATTTGTAAAAACAAAATGTTCACAGTCGTGTATACTTTATTTCACACTAGCACATAAAATCCCATTGAAATACATTGAAGTTAGTGGTTGCGACATGATAAATTGTGGAAAAGTTCAAGGGGTACTCCTCTCTAGGTAGGTGGGGAGTTCCTGCACTGCAAAAACAGACTTAAAAATTAGTAAAATGTTCTTAAAATTTGTGTTTTTGTCTTTGATTTGAGCAGGTAAATTGTATTATCTGCCAATGGAATGAGTATTTTTTACCCATAAAATAAGACAATTAGACATCCTGCATTTGAAATAAGACGATGGATATGAGTTGTTCCTATTTTAAGTACAAAGATCTTATTCCATTGGCAGATCATCTTATTTACCTGCTCAAAGCAAGGACAGATACACTAATTTTAAGAAAATTTTACTTATTTTTAGTTCCGTTTTTGCAGTGTGCCTCAAGAGGAGGAGTTTAAAGGGAACATATCATGCTTTTAAATTTGTCCATTTCACATGTAAATAATTCATTTGTGGTCTATATAAAGTGAAGCTGCAATGCTTTGGTCTGAACTCCTTGTTATTGTCGCTCCAAAGCCCCTCTCTCACCGCTGTCCTGAGGTGCGTCTGAGAGCAACTCGTTTTGGTGCCGTCTCTTTAAATGCAAAGGAGGTACTTCAAATCGATCTACCTCCATTGGCCATTTTTGTAGTATGTTGGGGGGACGTTGTAATGGAATTACGTTGATTAATACACCCAGCAACCAAACATTTTGACTTATTCACTTGTACAGGGGCGGTTCCAGACGGGGCCCAACAGGGGCCAGTGCCCCTGTAGAACTGCTGCTGGCCCCTGTTATGGCCCCTGTACTAAAGACGTGATATTACATTTCTTACGATGATATATGCTGACAAAGGTACTGTGACTGATTGGTCACTTGGATCTATTGTATTTTTTTTATGTTTACAGTTTTACTCTAACACTAATTAAAAAATTAAGCTGTGTCACGTTTAACTCCAGCCATATTGAGACAGGATCAGGGGTCTGCAACCTGCAGTTCCAGAGCCACAGTTGTCTCTTTGGCTTACTTAATATATTAAATGATGAAATATTGACCTCCTTAGTTTTTTGTTCTGTGCCCCCGTGAAAAAACTGTGGCCCCACCCTGCCCCCCCCCTGCTAAATTCGGTCTAGAACCACCACTGCACTTGTAGCTATGGCATCATCCAAAATTACGGCAAGAAATAAAAATGGCGGAGTTGCGAAATTGGTAAGCAGGAAGTCTGTGATCTTGTTTAGCAGTTCTGCATTAAATACTGTGAAGTAATTGGTAAAAAAAAGAAAAAAAAACGTAATAGAGAGCAGAGAAAACTGAGCAGATTAAAGAAAATATGACCCAAACAGAATATAAAGATATCTAAACAGCACTTCTGCCCTCCAAGAGATTGCAGTTACTCAACAAAATGAATTTAGGAGCTAAAAAGGGTGGATTTTGCATGATTTTTCCCCATTAGGTATCTCGAGGTCTCGTTTCACGAGTGAGTTCACTGAGTCTGCTGCCCCTGTCACCTGCTCCTGAGTGCTGTTCAAGGGATGTGAATACCTTTTACAAGGTACTATACATTCCTGATCTCCCTAATATTCCTCAGTATAAGCTTTAAAACCAATTTTCCATATTCTTTTAGTCTTACTCTCTCTGTGATTTCAGCCACGTCCTCTCTGTGCTCCCAGCTGGGGAACATGTTAGTGAAGGTGAGCGGCTCCAGGCCTGCGTGGATCAAGTACGACTTCTGAGGCTTCTTCTCATTCTTCTCTGGAGGAAAAAAACATCAGGACAACAGTGACACAAAGTTAACTGCTGAATTATTATTTATTTTTTATTTTTTTGCAAAATCAAATAATCCACCGACGCTGTAATGTATCAAACTAGGAAAGCAAAACACCAGCAAACTTTCACTGTGCAAAGAAGGCCTCCTTACTTTTGCAGTACTGCAGCACGGTCTCCATCGCGCACTTCCTGTCTGCATCCCAGCGGATGCGGGCCGAGCCGGTGCTCTCGCTGTCCTGAGGCCACCAGCCCTGCCACAGGTACACCTCGTGGAAGTTGTCCACCAGAAACAAAGCTGTGCAGGCGAGAAAGTTTGAACGCACACTCGATTATGTTTTGTTCTTATGAATTAAGCAAAAGTAATAACTCTCAGATTATCCAAAACGAGAGAAAAGAAACGTCTCGAATTACAGAAGCTACTTTGAGTGCTCCCATCTCTTATAAGGTAAGATAAAAATAAAACCTACAGGATCTGGATCTTAAATAATTCTGATTCCTCTTCCATACTGCCTGCACTGATCTGTTAACTTATAGTGAACCAAAAATGTTAATTTTCACCTTTTTTAGCCTCAGTGTGAAAAAAAGCAAACATTTTGCTACATTTGCCCAAATGCTAGCATTAAAACAGAAGGTCTCTCTTTCCCTCTGCAAACAGGAAGTCGAACAAAGAGATCCTGCCGGCTGTTTTCTGGCCCTCACCGGGTTGCTGAGCGTTGTACAGGTCTTCCTGCAGGAACGGCAGCGAGCTGACCAGCTCCGGCGCTCTGGACGGGTGGAAGAACTCAGTGGCTACGAAGTCTCCAGATGTGCTGCTCAGCTGGAAGAGCCGTGGAGTGAAGTTGAATTTACCTGGATCTGATGACACGAAACAGGACGTATCGTTATGCGCTACTCTTCGCGCATGTTCACTTAAACAATTTCCAGTTTGCTCATAGTAGCTCTTTCATTTACATTTGCTGTCAATTTCCATGAAGTCTGAATGACTGATTTATTTACAGTATTAAACTCTTGTATAGAATTAAAGTAGATATAATAGAGGAAAAACAAGCAGGAGGAGTGAGGGGTGTACCTTGGAGCATGCAGTCATAAGCTTTCCTGTCTTTTCTCCCCAGCGCCTCCCAGAAGCCTGCAGGTTCGACTCCTTCATCGCACTCATGGATGGTCACTCTCCTGCTGCTGTGAAGGCCGGCCTCCAGGGGGCACCTGAAATCCAGCCAGGAGTGAACTGAATTCAACATAGTTCTGTAAATCGAGACTGGATGATCTCTAAAAAAAACTCTTAAACATGCAAAGATTTACTGAATATATATTAGGGCTGGGCGATATGGATTAAAAATTAAATCTCCGATTTTATCATACCAAATCTGATTAATTGATTTTTTTCCTCCTTTTTGTTTCATAATAAGAAATTAAAGAAATTATTTTAAAACCTTGCTTTTATGTCAAGCATTTCGTCAGGGAGTTGACCTGAATTACAAGTGCAACTAAAAACAAGCTGTGAAACATGCATGTAAAACAAGATGGCAGCCGTGCCATTATAAACAATGAAAATATAACAAAACATTTGCTGCTAGTGGTATTACACATTGAGCTAAGAACAGGCTTCACTGCACTTCTGAACTACAAACTAAATAAAAAAAAAGTAAATAAGTAAATGAAGTACCTCGTATTATGGTAAAAAAAAGTTTCTACTGAACAATATTTTGACAATACATTTGCCTAAACATATATTCAGCATCACATGCTGTTCTCTTCATGGAAACCCAATGAGTGTATTGTCAAAATAAAATCCAGATTTTCCAAAAATTAAATCTTAAAGAATTGTAAATTCGAATTAATCGATTAAATCGATTTATCGCCCAGCCCTAATATATATATATATTTTTATATATAAAAATCATCCTTACTGTTCCTTGATTTTGAGCGCGGCTGTGTTCCCAACGCTGCGGGTGTGCAGCTGAGACTTGCAGCCGTGCCACAAGTAGATGAGGGCTTTGTTGATGTTGAGCAGGATCATGGAGGCTCTGGAGCGCAGACTGCTGCAGTGACACGCCACTTCCAGCAGGTGGCCCTCCACCGGCACCTCACCCCGCACGCAGTACAGACGCCACTCACCTGGGGATAAATTAGACATGTGCAATAATCCTATTATTTTCATAATATATTAAACGCAGCTCTGTTATATCTTACTGATTTTATTTTAATTTCAGATATTTTTTTAGGTATTTATAGTGACTAGCAAAAGTATCCAGACCCTTTGAGCTTTTCCCTTTTTGCCAAATTACAACCAAAACATTTATTGTATTTTACTACATTTATATTTAGATTAATAAAATAAAAAATTATTTTTTTGACCAAATAATAAACTGAAACGTGTGGCATGCATGCATTTGTATTCATTCCCTTCTACTCTGATACGTTTAAATAAAATCCAGTGCAACCAATTAGAGTAGGATGTCCAAACTTTTCGTTACATGGGGCCAAAAGTGTGAAGTCAAAGGAATTCAAGGGCCAAAAAAATTATCAAATTTTTTTTGGTTAAAACAAATTGAGTCCATTTTTACCTACTTTACAAAATATGATAATTTTAAATAAATAAATTGGTCCGACTTTTTGTAGGGAATTAATGTGTAAATCATTGTTAAATCCAATAATTAAAAAAAGAGTTTTGCTCATTTGTTGTATTCAAAGATGGTCATCCAGTTTGAAAATTATTGTGAATAATTTAATTTGACTCTTTAACAATAATAAACTTGACTCTTTTTGGTCACGCAATATAAGAACAGTATTAGTGTCAGTTGTTCTTTGAAAACACTTGCTGTAATTAGCCAAATTTAATAATTGAATTCAAAGCAGATTTTAATTGACCAAAGTCTGCATGTGAGTAATTAAATATCATTGGATAGAGTGTTACTATGAAATTAAATTAAAATGTCAAAACTGTGTTTATTATAAATTTGTGTTGTACTTAACGTATTCAATTGTAGGATTTTAACTTTTCTGTAATAATTTTGCACTAATTAAAAACTAAAACCTTCCATCTGTATCAGCAACCTGTGCTGGCGGACCAAATCTTTCTTGAAATGTCATTTGGGGGGCCACCCAGAATCAGTACAGGGGCCTCAAATGGCCCCCGGGCTGCACTTTGGACACGCCTGAATTAGAGTAACCAGAGTCAATCTGTGTGTAATTAATCTCATTATGAATTCAGCTGTTCTGTTTAAGGCCTCGGAGGCTTTCGGAGAACATTAGTGAGCAAACAGCAAAATGAAGAACGAGCAACAAAGCAGACGAAGGTTGGGAAGTTAAAAGCAGGGCTAGCTTGTAAAACAACATCCCAAGCTTGGAACAGCTAACACAGCACATTTCATTCAATCACGTTGAAATGGAAAGAGTCGTTGTAAATCTTTCACAGGATGGCCCTCCACTTAAACTGCAAAGTGTAGCATTAATCAGAGAAGCAGCCAAAAGGGCCTTGGCAACTCTAGAGGAAAATCTTCCCCATGGATTTACGTCTATGGAGCAGAAAAAAAGCCACAGTTGAAAGTAGGCCAGAAGTCCTACTTGCAGATCGGCACAAGTATTGTAGGGGACACAGCAAACATGTGGGAAGGGGTGCTTAGGGCAGATTATACCAAAATAGAGCTGGAAAATAATTCAATAACATTATATATCGATCGATCGATTTGGTTCAATAGAGAAAAAAAAGGGGTCAATAAAAAGTTCAATAAAAGAACAGTGCATTCTAGCCTATCATGAAGGTTAATACTACAATCATTACATCCCCCCAACCAATCACAAACACGGACTCAGAAATGCTCCAGCCCCTTCTTTTTTTTTTAAGAATTACAGTTTTGGTAAGACTTGGTTGAATAAAGGGTTTGGTTTGGTTTGAATCAATTTATTTAAAAATAAAAGCAGCAGCATAAAATGCCCAGGGTTGCGCTTAAAATATATAATTTGAATGTTTTGAGAATTATCGATATCGTTCAACCTGATTTCTATTTTATTGATAAATATATATACATATACATATATACACATATATATATATATATATATATATATATACATATATACACATATATATATATATATATATATATATATATATATATATATATATATATATATAATGGAGGACCAAGTCTTCCATATTAAAAAGTAAATACATAGATAAATAAATGCTCAATAAATAAATAAGCATACAATTAATTGACACCAAATTAATAAATGTAGGCAGAAATTAAATTATACCAAAAATCCATACCAAAATTTGACTTTTAGCCTGAATGGTAAAATGTCAAATGTTAGCATGTGTGGAAGAAGACTACAGTACATAACTATAGTACAGCATCTATGCTTGGAAACCCGGCAGTGGCAGCATCATGCTGTGGATTGTGGAATACTTTGAGGGGTACGAATATTTTTAGCACACCACTGGATATGAATAAAATATACAGATACAAAAAGTAATGTTTACTCTGAGTGTTCTCCTCCTCCTCCTCTCTCTTGCCAGCGTGGATGATCATCCCTCCGTTAAAGCACTGCAGGAAACATGGCGGCTCCTTTCCCTGCTGTACCTGGACCTGAATCACACAGGAGACACCGACGTGGGCATTAAATCTGCAACACAGAGCACCAGCCAATCATGACGGGTCGCCCCCCTACCTGAGCGCCTCTCTCCTCGTCCAGCTCCACCGTCATCAGCGCCGACGTTCCCTTTTCACTGACGGTGGAGTTCCTGCCCTGCCAGAAGAAATAGCAGCATTTCTCCTTCCCTGGCCCGCTGCTCCTCGCTTCAGGGTTCTGCCTCCGACCCACTGGGACACACATGGAGACGCGTCAACAAGCCATTGATTGACCACGAAGTTAAAAGAGGAGCATTGCTTTAACGGCAGAGACTGACCTGAGGTGCTAACCATGAACTTCCACTTGACCACGTAGGCGTCCCCCTCGTGGAACTGGCCGATGCTCTGACGGGGCAGACGGCTGTAGTCGAACTCCAGGATGTGCCAGACGTCCACAGACGCGGTGCTGATCTCCTGCAGCCTCAGGAGGTCTTCCGTCTCCACGGGGCCGTAGCCGCGTCCGACGTTCACCCCGTCCAAAATGGTGCAAACAGGCGACTGGAGCAGAGGCAGCATCAGGGATGTGTCGTAAGGTCGACACTCGCGTCCCGGGGCCTCCTGAGAGGACGGTGACAAAGACAGCTTATCTCAACAATTCAGAGAAGCTAGCAGCCAGAAAGAAAGCTATGGTTGATGTTTTACAAAGTGTCTAGACATTAGGTCTTTAAAAACTGCAGTTGAGACACAAAAAAATTATAAAAATGATATCTGAGTCCACATTCTGATGAGAACAAAAGCTGTGCACACACCTTCTGCTCAGGTGGAAACTCGATCCCTTCTTTGAGGGTTGGGGACTTCACTTCAGTCCAGTCCATGAACTTCTCCTTGAACAGGATAGTCTCATTGTGCTCAGTGAGTCTGCCAAATATGGCCCAGTCAGGACGGCCCTGGCCCTTTCTGTGGGCCAAAACCAGGGCAGGAATAAAAAAAAACTTTAATCATTCATTCACTGACCTCAAACAGAAAAACGACAGCAAACTACAACTGCAGAAAGTAGTCCAAGTCCTCCTTGGTAAGTCCAGCCCACCACACACACACACACATATATATATATATATATATATATATATATATATATATATATATATATATATATATATATATAAGATTTGCATTCCTGACTGTTACTTTTGTAACAACTGTTTATATGCATCTTGCACTACTCACCTTGACTGGATATTGATTTGCACTGCTGACTGTTCATTCACAATTGTTCACATATACATTTGTATACTATATTCGGTACATATCCAGCTGTAAATCTGATGTTTCACAATACTACGTTAGCTCTATATTATACTCATAGGACAAATCGATCAGTAAAATTATGTCTATCAAATATACATCTCTTATTTATTCAGTAATAAACCCATGTATTACTGAATAAATTAGTATATATATATTCCTAGTATAATAAACAAAAATATATATGTGTAGTGTAGCAGGGAATATATATATATATAAATATGATTTATAGTATACATGATATATATTTACATACAATATAACATTAGCAGATTACATATATGATGAACATATACGAGTGTATATATATATATACATATATATATATATATATATACACACACATATATATATATATATATATATTCACTGCTATTTGTAAATAGCTAAAATATAAGTGTTTTTTCATAATTTCACAATTTTATATTTGCCTCATAATTTTATATTTGCTTCAACGTTTTGATGTCTTCACTATGTAGCTACAGTGTGTAGAATGTAATAAATATAAGGCAAAGCCATTGAATGGCATAGGTATTGCTCCACCCTTTGTTTTGTATCGGAGTAACGGTGCATGCACCGTTCTTAAGATTTGCCGGTTTAAGCTGCAGTATATGTTTTATCGGACATAATGACGGAAATAAAAGAAACAAATATAGATGTGTTCTGCACGGTAGCCGTTTTGCAGCACTAATCAGCGTCCTCTAACCTGGGGATGAGCGTGTTGCAGCCTCCGGGGTCCAGAGGGTTGATGTCGCAGCAGGTGTAGTCAAACGTCCCGTTCCACAGGTGCTTGGCGAGCTGAAAGGCCACTTTCCTTTGTGCTAGAGTCACCTCTTTACCGTGCCACACGTACACCTCGCTGCCAAAGTCAAACACCAACACCTGCAGCACACAGAGCGAACAAAAACACTCAGGTAAACTAATCCTATGCAGCTGCCTTGTGGTTTAATAACTGCAACGCAACCTGCACACAAATACTCGATTTCACAGGAACGTCTGCTGTTTGCTCTCTACTACATTCATAATTCCTCGTAATTAAAGCTGCAAAACACACGACGATAACCAAAAGCTCCTTTTAAAACATTTTGCATGTTGTGCACACAAATTAATAGAAAGTTCAATTTACGAAGAATCGGAAAGAGCTCAAAATAAATATCAACTATAGCCGGTGAACTGATTTCAACAGTGAAGCGGGATGGCGTCTGTGGTTACGACATTTAATCAAACACACCTGACGCCAGAAGCAGTCTGCAAGGTTCCAGCTTGTATTTTTAGACTAAAATAAACACTTCTTAATTAACCTACAATTAACATTTGGGATGAATTATCCAGCTTTTATATGTAAAAAATGTAAAAAGACTGTCTAAACTATTTATTTTTGGAGTTTCAAATGGGTTGAGTCACTGAAAACACGTTTTATTGAACAACCTTTCTTTCTTTTTCCCCAGTCTTATCCAGACCTGGATGATACTAAAAGCCACACAGGGGCACTCAGAGTAGCGCTTGCATCCCATAGAGAACCCTGGAGATTAAATCAACAGACATGTACCTTCCATCTCTCACTTGCTGTTGTAAAAACAATAATGAGTTTTCTTTGTTTTGATTTCGGACGAGAGAAATGTCACAAGCGGCTGCAACGCTCACTCAGTTCACCTCCTTAGACGCAAGCAGGGACGTGTGGGGAATCTTCCCCCACTCCTCATCGTCAGGAACCAGTTTGTCGTCTACCAGTCTGAAGATGCAGTTGGTTTCCACGATGCCACTCTCAAAGCGCTCGTCCTCCTCTGGTGGACCTGCCGCTATAAGAGACGACAAGATAATACATGAGGTTTAAAAAGAAACATTCGCCACTGATGCTCCCGTCCGAGGTCTTACTCATGTGAGGCATCTGTCCACCCAGGATTGTCCAGAACTGCTGTGCATCAGAGCCCTGTGCATTAGCACCTTCATCGATAGTTTGCACCTGACTCGCCCTGCAGCCCATGTCCTTGTGCGTCTGGATGAAAGTGGCTAAGTCCATTGCCTAAACACAGACACAGAAACATCCTCCAAAACGTCAGTCTTTTAATACTAACACTTTCAACTGCAAAACGCCAGGTGCACTTGTCTTTAAAATTTCTACAATACAGGAGTATTGGACTTTTTTTTTTATTACATCACTGAGGAAGAAAGCCCCTTTGAACGTAAAAACAACACTAATTTACAAGGAAAGAACTGTTGCTAGGCATAATGTGGTGAAAATGCTGTTGATTACCTATAAATGATAAAAAAAATCACTAATGAAAGAGTTCAAAGATTAAGATAATAAAGTAAATCTAAACATGAGCGAAAAATGAACACATTTCAATTATGCAATTTAAAAAAAAGCAAATATCTACTAAAACTTCTCTAGACAGGCCAGCTACGTGGAAACGAGAGAGAGAGAGTGAGAGCTTGTGTTTTATTTATAAGCACGGATTGATCCGGAATGGAAGTGAGAGGCAGGATGACGGATGAATCATTGTTGTGTAAATGTGAGCATTGCAACAGTACTTCCGACCGAACTGACAGAGTATTACTTACTTTAGCTTTCTCAATGACATTTGAGAACTCTCCTATCCAGACAAAGCAGTACTCCGGTGTGACAAGAACAAAACTGTCCCCGCTGTTCAGAGAGGAGGCTCTGGGCTCCACTAATCTGGTCTGGACGTGACGACGACCTGCAACCCACACAATCAACATAATCAGTGCACTTCTTGTGTTGACCCAATTCTGCAGCTATTTTAATGTTCTGATACTCAATTTTTTTTTTTTTTTTTTTTTTTTTTGGCAGAAGTAAACTGTTAACAATGCATATGTTTTAATTGTTCCTAAAAGCTGGGGTCAAGACACCAAATTAGGTCATAAAACACCAAGTTGAGGTTCTTGAAATTATCTCCTGAAATCAAAATGAATTAAAAAAGGTTTGTTAAGGGCACGTTAAGTATGAAAATAGGTGAAATTATGAGTAAAACTAAAAAAATAGTTACATCCTGACCTGTATTGCTGTTGTGTTCTTGCGAGCCAGTTTTCTATAAAGGTTTATATGATAGTTTGGGTTGAAAGTCTCTATCAATATTATTTTGTGGTTGCAGAAACTGAAACAGTTTGGAGCCACTGAATATAGGAGGAGTACTGCAAGGGGAAATATATTCTTTGTTTGATCACAGTAACAATAAGTGAAATCCAGTTAGCTTAGCTTAGCATTATTGTAGGAAGCTAGCTGCTAGTCTGGGTTGGAGTGTTTGCCAACTTCCAGAAATTCACTTAAAAGGACACAACAGTTGGAAGTCACATTAATATGTTCAGAAGATTAACAAGAAACAATTTAGGGCATATAAACGCATAACATCAACAGTAGTTGTGAACTATATATAGAGTTGCAAACATTTGGTCAGAACTTTGGGTGAAATCGGTTACATGGGTTGCGGTGTATTTATTTATTTAATAAGGATCATTTCGCTTTATCTTAAAATGTGGAATGAATTCATTATGAAAGGAAGTATGACAACCATTGGTTTGATGTAAGGCAACAAAATCCACCTGATTACATCTGCAATTTTTTACCCAATAATCCAGCACATACTGCTGCACTAATGCAACCAACCCATGTAACCGATCTCACCCAAAGTTCTGATCAAATGTTTGCAACCCTGAATATAGTTTACAACTACTGTTAATGTTATGCGTTTATACGTCCTAAATTGTTTCTTGTTAATCTTCTGAACATATTAATGTGGCCTCCAACTGTTGTGTCCTTTTAAGGGAATTTCTGGAAGATGGCAAGCACTCTTTTCAGGAAGTCTTCATTTTTGTGTCCTGATATCAGCCAGTTTCCATCCTCTTATTTCAGCGATGGAAAATCATAAATACACACTACGTGTTGGAATACTCTGTTGTGTTGTATAAAGTACTGAAATCTCAGAGTCAAGTAAAAGTATAGGTACCTCTCCAAAATATGACTTTGGTAAAAGTCCAAGTCACTGACTGAAATGTTACTTGAGTTAAAGTCTTAAAGTATCTGAAATGTCTTGTACTTAAGTATGACAATTACTGTAAAAATAGATGTACTCAAGTAATGTAATGAAAACTATAAGTAAAAAGTAAAACAAAGCAAACGCAGTTTGAATGACATTTTTTGCATTTTGGTAAACCTTGAAGGTCAAATTCACTTAAAATAATATAAACAGCCAAGTGCAGGAGAAATTTAGACCAAGTTTAGACAGAAAATACAACCTTTTTCTAAGCTTTCAGTTTTCCTTCTTCAAGTAAGGTCAGTGCTATACAAATTGTGTGCGTCTCTCTCTCTCTCTCTCTCTTTTTTTGTAACGAGAAACTAAACCAAACATTGAAAATGTATCGGAGTAAAAGTATGCAATTAAGTTCGAAAGTATAGTGAAGTAAAAGTGAAAGTTATCAAAAGAATTTATACTCGAGGAAAGTATAAAGTACTCCAAAATATACTTAAGTACAGTAGTGAAGTATTTATACTTTGTTACTATACAACACTGGTTTTGTGGCTTACTTTTATTTGTCAGACTTAAGTGACAAAAGTTGGAAAAAGACAGATTATCATGCCGTTTAAAATAACACAAAACAGCGTAAGAAGACCTTGTTTATTTATTTCTATTTTACAATTTTGTAAACAGCTGGCGATTAAATTGAATGTTACAACCTTGACATGATTATATGAGTTGTTTTACGGAGAAATCAATTAGAAGCGGCGTGAAAACGTCTCAAAAGCGCGCTCCCGACACAGGGGGAACAGATTTTCACAGGGGAACTGAATTTCGCACAACACGAGCAGTGTCCGCTTTTTTTTTTTCTTTGTTTATTTAAACAGAACTTTATTGAACACTTCTAGAAACAATTACATTCCCCATTACTTCCGTAAACAGCGTGCTGCTTTGTGACGTCTCCTTCTCGCATGTGGGCGGCTTTGTGGCCTTGAACCGTTCAGACAGAAGTATGATGGCGGTCGCATTTAACCGATTTCCACAAAAATTGGAACTGAGCATCAAGAGCTGCAGTGTGAACGTAGCCTAAGAGAACTGAAAGTTATTTTACCTTTGACCTGGATCAGCATCAGGTTCTTGTACGGCACCGCGCTGTTGTTGGAGGTCTGCTCCGAGACGCTGGCGTTACGCAGACTCACACTGCTGAAGTTTTCTTTACTGGCAAGACCTGCCAGAGCCGCATCGGAGTACTCCGAGCTTTTACTGACTGGAAAAGAAAACGCTTTATAAAAAAAAATCAAGACCTACAAAAGGGGTTTATTAAATATAACAAGCTTCCAACTGTAAACATTGCAGTTGAACATGTTGCTTTTACTAATTTGTGGCAGTGAATGCTGTAGTTTTTCAAGCTTTGCCAGCTTCCAAAATGCCTCGCATTTCCCTCTGTGTTTTTTTTTTTTTTACCACAAACAGCAAACACAGTGAGTACCGAGTCATTTCTAACACATTCGTCTTCCCAAACTGACACATACACCATAAGATGTGGCAGTCCTTACACTCACTCTTCTCAGCCTTCATCCTCTTGCTCTCCAACTGTGCCACGTTCAGTCTCTCCTCCGTGTATTCGTGCCGAATGTCCTCTCTGGCTGCCAGCATTTTAAGAGGATTTTTAGACGCCTGAACATTCCTGGCTGGTCGCACAGATCGCTTGTGCTGCACCATGGCCGAGGCCAGCCTGCGTGGGAGGAAAAGAGGCGCGCGAGTATGATGGAAAAGACAAAACGAGAGTCAGGAACCTGGGTGTTCTGACAACGGTATTTCAAGAAAAAGAACGTGGGTTGAGTCTTCGTACGTTGGACCGTGAGATCCAAAAATGCTGTCAAAGTCTTCGCTGATCTCGATCCTGGTGGGCATGCGTGGAAATTCTGCGACGCGCCTGTAGAACTTGGAGAAAATCTCATCGTCCAACTTCATCACTTCCTTCACCGCCTTCTCCGTCACTGTTATGGTGGTTTCCTGCAAACCCGCCACTGAGCAGACGGAATCACAAACGAGAGACATTGTTAGAGCTTTGTGTGATTTAAAATCAACACAGCTGTGCTGAGAGGTAGAACACAAGCTTTACATGGATAGTAAATGAAACTGAGAGATTTAATATCATATGTTATGTGTTGAGCTTGAGGTCAGGTGCATACCTTTGCTATTAATGCGCCCCAAAAAGCTCTCCAGCTTGTCAAGCTTCTTATCTGACTCCATGTCCGGCCTGGCTTCGATATCTGAAAATAAAACAATTAGCTTCTGAAACATCAGCAACTCCAATAGAAGCGGGGGATTATCATTTTCGCCTTTTCACAACCAAAACCCCTGTGAAGTTCTTTCTTAATAAAATGTTTGTGGATCAAGCACTTAAACTTAAATTACATCCATTAGGTGTTTCTTCTCTGAAAATGTTATCCTCTACCAGTTACATGCCCTTAACGATTATAATCCTTATTATGCCCAAAAGCTAGGAATTTTGGCTAAAGATCTTTAGATGTGGTCGACTCTGCACACATAAATGAACTTAAGCAAGCAAGTAGCTCATATAAAAACAAGACGAGAATTGTGATCTGAAGAGAAAAAAGCAACTGAGATACTTTCCTAACGGTTTCTATTCCAGCTGCAAATTTGCAAAGTATAGCAAATAAATAGACAAGACAGGAGATATCTTGGGATTTTGTCTCTCAGGCAGCCCTGATGGATCAGACTAATCTCTCTTTATAGACTAGCCTTTAAAGATCCAGGCATAGTCCAGTCCCAGCCAGCTTTATTTAAAAAGCACTTGACACAAACACAAAATATAGATAACATTAAGAGTGTCATGATTTGGGTTTTTGCTTGTTTGTTTTGGACTTTTCCGGACTTATCTAGAACCAGCCCTGTTGCCTCTCAGCCACAGAAACCCTCCAATTAGCTCAGTCCACTCCTCAGTCACTGATCATAAGCCCCGCCCATCTCCACCTGCTGCCACTAATCAGCTCCTACTCTGCTCACCTGTTCCCCAGCCTTCATATACCTGCCTCACTCACTCACTGCCAGATCATCTCGTCTCCTACCGTGTGCTCTGCCATCGTAACGCTCCCAGTCCACCCAGTGCGCTCAACCTGCATTCAGCCTTGACTAAAGAAGGTTTCCAGTGTCTGTGTGCAGCTCTGTTTCCCTGAAGTCCTGCTGCTTTCATCACCCGCCATGGTGAGCCTTCGGCCTGCGTTATCCTCTCAAGTCAGCTCCTACATTCACCACCGGCTCAAGTTCCTCACTGCCTGCACCTTCTGGGCTGTCTGCATCCTCTGGGGTCTCCTTCCCATTTCTGCCTGCCTGGCTCGCCTGCCAGTATTCTAAGTCTCAATAAACCTTTTAAAACATACCCTGTGATGGCTGGATTTTGGGTTTACACCTACAAACATGACAAAAAGAACTAATAAAGTTGAAAATCAATGAAATAACAAAACGCATGGACATAAAACCGACACCCTGCTTGTCAGGATTCTCTGTGCTGCTCTACTCTAACTCTATTCCACAGGTGTGTCTGGTTGGCTGAGGAGGCGTGGCCCACACCTGCAGCTCGTTGCAGGCGGCTTCCTCTGGCTTCTTAAGCAGAGCGCTGACAGATGGAAGACGCCAGAGCCTTAACCAGTCGTGGTACGACGTGGCCTCTGTCCCTACGCTCGGACACCAGCTTGTGAGTTTTTGCTCTTCGTTTTTTGACTAATTTTTGGATCTCTGTTTGCCTCAGATTTTTGTGCTTGGATGCACTCACCCGTCTTGACGTCTCGTTCCGAAGAACAGACCAGCAGAACCGCCTGCTCAGATTTTGCTCTGGCGCTCCCCTCATACTTCCTGGATGTTACCCAGCGAGGCCTGAGTTCCCCTCTCCCGGTTCCTGCTGGTTCTGCATTCACTCTGGTCAATCCATCTGTCAACCGTTGCCGACGAGGTTCGCTCAGGATCCCTCGCCAGTTACATCAGCCGTCCTCAGCCACCAGCCGCCTAACTCCAGCTGAGTAGAATCATAGAGTATTCCCGACGCTACTTCTTCCCGGTTAGGTCCGCCCGGCTAAATGGTAAGCAGCGCACTTCTAGCAATTCCCCTGGTTCAACTTTCAGAGTTTCTGACTTCCTCTTTCTTACAGACTCGCCAGCCTTGACGTTCTGACCCAGCCGACTCACCCGTAGTCCCGTCCTTAGATCTGCCTGTTTCTTAAAATAAACATCTTAAAACTGTGCTTTGCCTCCCGATCGTATCTGCATGTGGGCTCGTCACCTGAAAACCATGACAGAAGAAGGCTCTGGCCACCAAAGTCCAGCGGATACGTTCGGGCGGCAGTTAGCCGCACAGCAAGAGCAGATGCAGTCGCTAGGTTTAGCCGTAGATTCAACACAGGAGCAGCTTCATAGATTAGCCGCTCAGTTTAGCCAGCTCATGGACACAGTTACTTCCGCGATGACGTCGCCTGTCACTCAAAACATTAGCACCCCGCCTCCCGTCGCTCCGAGCACTGATAATCAGCTTTGGGCTCCGCCACTTGAGAGCGCGTCACCTAGTCCGGAGAAATTCTCTGGTGACCATGGGAGTTGCGGAGGTTTCCTTTTTCAGTGTAAACTGGTGTTTAACCGATCCCCCCAGACTTTCGCCTCAGATGAGGTTAAGATATCTTATGTATTACGACTCCTAACTGGTAAGGCACTTAGTTGGGCTGAGGCTCGATTCCCTGATTGTCAGTCATTCGGGGTTACTTTTCAGGAATTCGTTACCGAGTTTAAGACTATTTTTTCGCCCGAGTTAGATTCGGCTCACCAGTCTCGTCATCTCCTTTCGTTAAAACAGCGCGGTCGACGCGTATCTGACTTCTCAGTGGAGTTTCGTACGGTTGCCGCAGCGGCGGATTGGCAACCAAGACCGTTAAAGGCAGTATTTTTTCAGGCCCTTGATGAGTCCCTTAAGGATGAATTAGCCCGGGTGGAGGAACCCGGGGATTTTGAGGATTTTGTGGCGCTAGCCATCCGGTTGGATACCCGGCTACGTAGTCGGAGCCGAGTTAGACAGAACCAAGTCATGCGATCATCCACCCCTTCCACGCTCACCCATCGCACTCGACCTCTAGTAGTGATAGTTTCGGGTAACCACCGGGAACAACTTTCGTTTTTCGTGTTCCCTGTAAAGCGTTCACCCGTTGTTTTGGGTTTAGCCTGGTTAAGTGTCCACAGCCCGCAGTTTAACTGGGCCGAGTCCCGATTAGAATCTTGGTCTCCAGCTTGTCATTCTCGTTGCTTACAGTCCGCTCGTCCTGTATCTGTTACCCCTTCCCCTGAGACAGAATCTGGGGACGTTATTGACCTATCGCTAGTTCCGGAGGAATACCACGATCTTCAGAGAGTATTCAGTAAGACTCAGGCTTGTTCACTTCCCCCACATCGCCCTTACGATTGCGCTATTGACCTTTTGCCTGGGGCTCCACTACCGGTGAGTCGGCTCTACAACATCTCCAGGTCAGAACGTCAAGCGCTCGAGAAGTATATAGGGGAATCTCTAGCTACGGGGTTAATCCGTCCTTCATCCTCCCCATTGGGCGCGGGTTTTTTTTTTCGTTGGTAAGAAGGATGGAACCCTTCGACCCTGTATCGATTATCGAGGGCTTAACCAAATAACCGTTAAGAACAAGTACCCGCTCCCTCTATTATCCTCAGCCCTCGAACCAGTCCAGAATGCTAAGATCTTCACTAAACTTGATCTGCGCAACGCTTATCATTTGGTTCGGGTGAGACAGGGGGATGAGTGGAAGACGGCCTTTAAGACCCCGCTAGGTCACTTTGAATACTTAGTCATGCCTTTTGGTTTGTGCAATGCCCCGGCAGTTTTTCAAGCATTAGTGAACGATGTCCTTCGGGATTTTCTGAATGTTTTTGTTTTCGTCTATCTTGACGATATCCTGATTTACTCTCGTGACCTAGAACAACATAAACAACACGTCCGTCTTGTTCTCCAGCGATTATTAGAGAATCGCTTATTTGTTAAGGCCGAGAAGTGTGATTTTCACCAGTCTTCTGTTTCCTTTCTTGGTCTGATTTTAGAGGGCGGACAGGTGAAGTCTGATCCAGAAAAGATAAGGGCAGTGGTGGAATGGCCTGTTCCTGAGTCGCGCAAACAGCTCCAACGCTTTCTTGGTTTCGCTAACTTCTATCGGCGCTTTATCAGGAACTATAGTCAGGTAGCATCTCCTTTACATGCTCTCACTTCCCCCAAAGTACCTTATGTCTGGAGTCCAGAGGCCGAGGAGGCTTTCAGTAAACTTAAGGCCCGTTTTTCCCAGGCTCCCATACTAGTTCACCCCGACCCAGCCAAACAGTTTATCTTAGAGATCGATGCCTCTAATACCGGGGTGGGAGCGGTTTTGTCCCAACAGTCGGAGGTAGACTGTAAGTTGCACCCTTGTGCGTTCTTCTCCCGTCGTTTATCACCAGCAGAGCAGAACTATGATGTAGGTGATCGTGAGCTACTAGCTATTAAACTAGCGTTGGAGGAGTGGCGGCACTGGTTAGAGGGATCCGAGCAGCCCATCATAATATGGACAGATCACAAGAACCTCTCCTATCTGCAGTCAGCCCGTCGACTCAACTCTAGACAGGCCCGTTGGTCTTTGTTTTTCTCTCGATTCAACCTCACCATCACCTACAGACACGGCTCCAGAAATGTCAAGCCTGATGCACTGTCCCGTCTGTTTACATCTTCTGAACAAGAGAGGGAGCCGGAACCGATTCTTCCTCCCACCTGTACGGTTGGAGCGCTGCATTGGGATCTGGAGGACAGAATCAGACAGGCCCAACTCTTAGACCCGGACCCAGGTACAGGGCCACCTGGGCTTAAGTACGTTCCCCAGTCTGTTCGTCCTGAGGTTCTACGTTGGAGTCATGACACGAAGTTTTCCGCCCATCCGGGCATTTTTAGAACCCAGTCCCAGGTATCCCGGCGGTTCTGGTGGCCTTCATGGACTAAGGATGTTCGAGAATATGTTCTCGCCTGCCCCGTTTGCGCCCAGAATAAGTCTTCTACACAGCCACCTTCCGGTTTGTTAAATCCTCTTCCCATCCCCAGACGTCCATGGTCCCACATAGCGATTGATTTCGTTACCGGTCTCCCCTTGTCCCAAGGTATGTCAACTATTTTGACGGTAGTTGATCGGTTTTCTAAGTCCTGTCATCTTATTCCCATCCGCAAATTACCCAACGCACTCCAGACAGCTCAGCTTCTTATCAGACATGTGTTCAGACTTCACGGCATCCCTGTTGATATCCTCTCTGACCGGGGTCCTCAGTTTATCTCCCAGGTCTGGCGGCACTTTTGCTCTGCTCTGGGTGCCCGTTATACACTCACCTCTGGATATCATCCTCAGACTAATGGCCAAACTGAACGCATGAACCAGCAACTAGAGACTACTCTCCGCTGCCTTACGTCATCTTCACCCTCCGACTGGAACAAGTTTTTGCCCTGGGTGGAGTATGCCCTTAATTCACACATCACCTCAGCTACTGGACGTTCACCTTTTGAGGTTGCTTTGGGATATCAGCCTCCACTTCTACCCACAGAGGAACTCAGGATTCCCTTCACCTCCGTAAACGACTACATTGCTCGCTGCCAGGACATCTGGAGATCAACCATCACTGCTCTCACTCGCACCGCAGAGCGGAGCAAGAGGTTTGCCGACCAGCACCGCCGACCAGCTCCTCAGTATCGCCCCGGTCAGAAGGTTTGGTTATCTTCCAGAGACGTTTTGTCCAATCCATCCGCTAAGAAGCTTGCTCCCCGGTTCACTGGTCCCTATGAGATAGAGACAGTGATTAACCCGAGCACTGTCCGTTTACGTTTGCCCCCTCACTCCCGAGTACACCCTACTTTTCATGTGTCCCAGATCAAGCCCGTTTTGGACAGCAACTTGTGCCCTCCTTCCGGACCCCCTCCACCCTCCCAGGACAGTCAGAACCCTCGGGTTCTCAGGGTTGTGGATGCCCGTCGGCGAGGTAGGGGTCACCAATACCTCGTCGACTGGGAGGGTTGTAGCTCTGAGGAGCGCTCGTGGGTTTCCGCAGCTACTATCTTGAATAAGGACTTGATTTCAGATTTTTGGGCTACTCAGCCCAGCACCTCTTCGTCTGGGCCGCCAGGAGGCGGCCGTTGAGGGGGGGGGGTAGTGTCAGGATTCTCTGTGCTGCTCTACTCTAACTCTATTCCACAGGTGTGTCTGGTTGGCTGAGGAGGCGTGGCCCACACCTGCAGCTCGTTGCAGGCGGCTTCCTCTGGCTTCTTAAGCAGAGCGCTGACAGATGGAAGACGCCAGAGCCTTAACCAGTCGTGGTACGACGTGGCCTCTGTCCCTACGCTCGAACACCAGCTTGTGAGTTTTTGCTCTTCGTTTTTTGACTAATTTTTGGATCTCTGTTTGCCTCAGATTTTTGTGCTTGGATGCACTCACCCGTCTTGACGTCTCGTTCCGAAGAACAGACCAGCAGAACCGCCTGCTCAGATTTTGCTCTGGCGCTCCCCTCATACTTCCTGGATGTTACCCAGCGAGGCCTGAGTTCCCCTCTCCCGGTTCCTGCTGGTTCTGCATTCACTCTGGTCAATCCATCTGTCAACCGTTGCCGACGAGGTTCGCTCAGGATCCCTCGCCAGTTACATCAGCCGTCCTCAGCCACCAGCCGCCTAACTCCAGCTGAGTAGAATCATAGAGTATTCCCGACGCTACTTCTTCCCGGTTAGGTCCGCCCGGCTAAATGGTAAGCAGCGCACTTCTAGCAATTCCCCTGGTTCAACTTTCAGAGTTTCTGACTTCCTCTTTCTTACAGACTCGCCAGCCTTGACGTTCTGACCCAGCCGACTCACCCGTAGTCCCGTCCTTAGATCTGCCTGTTTCTTAAAATAAACATCTTAAAACTGTGCTTTGCCTCCCGATCGTATCTGCATGTGGGCTCGTCACCTGAAAACCATGACACTGCTAAGTATTAATTCAATTGCTGGTGAAGATTCTCAGTCATCCAGGTCATGGTCATTCCAAAAAAAAGTAAAAAACAGAGCAACTGGACTTGTTTTCCGTAGTTGAAGACGTTTCGCTTCCTCTCCAGGAAGCTTTCTCAATTCAAAAAGTCTGGAGTAATGTGGAGTACCAAGCTTTATACTACTGCCTAACAAAGGCTTGTAATGGCTTAGATAACATGCAAATTCAACCGAAACAGGTCCACCCCTTAGTAATGGGTGACCAAAACATCGTTCCTTTAAGCCAGGCCAACAACAACTACAGAGGAGTGGACCAGTTTCAGTTCAATCTGCTGGCTTAATGGCTTTAACGACTGCTTTTGTATGTAAGATTTCAGAAGGTCTCTAGTTTTGTTTACAGTGATTTTGCAAAAGAAATATATTGGGTGTGCTTTCAATCAAATACTTCAAGTTTTTGTGAAACATTTGGCATTCTAAGTGAAAGAAAACATTTAAATTTGCTTTACGTAGTACAGAAGAAAGCCAGAGGGGGTCGTATTATAAAACATCTGTGGTTCTGGTATTGATATTTCTTTGTATTTTTTTGCTTTATTTTTATTTTTTATTTGGATAAAATGATGATGATGTGTCGGGACTTGAAAGCTTTTCTCACCCTCTTGTGGTTTGTTGACAGCCGGAGTGCTGCTCTTGAGTTTGGTGGAGACTGGTGACAGAATGGGGCTGATGACTGAGGAGGAAGCGGCCAGGCCTGTGGACACACAGAGAGAAAATCACACGACATTAGACTGCATAAAGATTTAGGTCTGTCCTTACAACGTTTTCCATTTAGTCAAAATACCTCAAGTTCATAGAAGCAGAAATAATTTGTCATGGTTTTCCGCCTGACCTTATCAGTGTCTAACATTACTGGAGGAATTTCCTTTTACATCCCAGCACAGCTTAACTCTGAATTTTTTAACACAGAATTTTAAACACTGAATTTTTTTTAGACATTGAATTCCTTACACTGAATTTTTATTTGGTAAAAATTCACCAGCAAAGAATTCAGCTGCAAATGTGTGGACCTTTTGGTGAACTCAAGCCAAAGCAATCTACATTGATAGAGTCAAGAAGCTTCTAGCCAATGAAATAAGCTCATTTGGTCACGTGACACAACAGTTGGGCTCAGCTTTCTTCCTGGCTGAATAGAGCTGAATGAGGAGTTTTTCTACTTAAATTTCTTCTTTTTTTATCCCTTCTCAGATTGACAAGTGCTGCTGGAAGCAACCATTGCTTCTTCTCTATGTTGATGTCTCGCCTTGGAATCTGTTTGTTTGCTTTTGTACGCTGAAGTGAGATAAAAGCTAAACAAAAAAACTGCACCTGAACAGATAATTTTCAGTATGTTTGACTTCCTCTTTTTTTCCCCCATGACTGCATTCCATATAGACAGCATCTTTGTTTAAAACACATTTAAAACTTTGTGATTCAATGACATAAAATGAAAATCTAAGGAAAAAATTGTACAGTCCTGTTGTCTTCTAAAGTAATGCCTGCATATTAATGATGAAAAACCTTATTTATGGCCTTTTTTGTGTTTATTTTAGACCAGATCTGCTGTCTTTTCCTGCTTTTTGGTGTCCCTTCCAAAGCGGCTGGCTTTTGTGCTGACCTTTCTTGACCATTCGCGCAGCGACTGTGTACTGCGTGGAGTCATTGGCCGCCCCTTTGCCTTTCGTCTTCCAGGCATCCTCGCGTGTCGAAATCATCTGCTTCCTCTCTTCAATGGTCATCTGGGCCTCTGTCTCGTCTCCAGCCTTCTGCACAGAAACGAGGAGATTTAAAACGAGAAATCTCATTAGGTCGAAGCGTCAAAGCCTGCACAGAAAGCAATAAACTCCGGCTGCAGGGCACCGATTACCGTTCCAGCTCATTTCCAAGTTGTGCCGCAATTATTTTTCCTATCATCTGCATATAAATCACGTCCATAGAGGGGATCAGAACCTTCATTTACAGCTGCTAACACAATACAACCTTAAAATCTTACATCCTTTCCCACATAACTTCCCCGTATTTAATGTCCCAGCGTTATTATTGATGATGTGACAGCATCAGGTCAAGCAGAGACACACAGATTAGATGCATCCAATCAAGCTAGGCACGCGGGTATTACGGTTTCTTTATCTTTTCCCGAAACATCAGCTCTACGCCGACTTCTACTCATGCCGTCCGGGACCACCGACCCGTCTCAACACTGCAAGGAGAAAGCGTCGCTTTGGCAGGCAGAGAAAGGCGGGAGCTCGGTTCATGCCGTTCCATTACAGCAGCTCACGTGCAAGTCCTTACCTGACCGTGATGGTCAACATACTGGCACTTTTGGCCAAGGGAAATGGGAGGAGAATAGGTGGAGGAGAAGACAGGCTCCTGAGGATGGAGAGATGGCTTGAAAAGAGGATAAAAAAGGAGGAAATGCAAAAAAAAAAAAAAAAAAGCATACAAAAACAAGTATGGACATCGAGAAAGGTTTGATGTAGAGGCGAGGAAGATGAAGTCAGAAACTGGGAGCGTGATGCAAAAAGCTAAAGTTCGGAGTTGGTTTCATTTGCACCAGCTGGGACGTTTGTTCTGCAGCAACGTTTATGCCATCTGTAAATTCTAGCAGCTAAACAATGACTAGTACTTAAAAAACTGGCAAATTAATTCTTTCGGTTTTTGTAAATACTCCTAATTCAAAGGGATGCTGGAAACGTTTCTGGTCTGAAAAATATGTCTTTGCACTTGGCCGGTCCATGAAAGGTGACAGTTTATGAGGGAATGCCTCCACATATTTCTGCGGACGACATGATCCGGGTCATGGTTTTAGCTCTTTGTCTTATCGCTGCCAACCTCCTTTATTTCAGGGTTTAAGTATTTGAACTTTGCTTCTTTTTTTTTTTTAAAGTACTGATCGACTATCTTAGAATCAAAAGGTTTGTTTTTTTGTAGATCAAAACTACATTTGTAGAGTCGAACATGTTTATTGTGGCTATATGTTTTCATTTTTACATCTTAACATTGCCACAGTCATTGTGAAACGTAACGTTTTCCAGCCTGATGTTGAGAAAAGTAAATCTACAAACGCCATAAAACATCTACACCAGATAAACCTGAAAGCTTATACAACGACACATTAAATTACCAGAAGTTTATATATAAAAAAAAACATTATTTCATGTTGTGCATATTGTCATGCCCCACAGCATGATGCTGCCAACATCATGCTTAGCAACTGTTAGAATAACATAGAATAGAAATGTCCTTTGTTGTCCCTCAGTGAGGAAATACAGGCGTACCAGCAGCAAAGTGAAAGTCCAATGGAAGCATGCAGATTGGCACTAAGGTGGAAATATTACAACAATAAATAAAAAAATACCAGACTGTAGGTCTGTAGTGTTCTAAGGTTTGAACGCCTCACTTTGTCTAGTCCAGAAATATCTCTCTTGTCATGGTGAAACTCTTCTCCATAACACATTTGGTGTATCCGTGTAGGCGGCTGCTAATTTCAGTCAAGATTGAAGGTGTCAGATTTTGGGTTTCTTTTTAGTTTGGGCATCTTTGCTGTTGATTCTGCATTTTTTTTTTTTTTTTTCACACACCCGTTGTTAGAGACAGCAGGAAAGGCCAAACAGATTTAGGAGAAACAAAAAGCAGGCCCACACAAACCCTGTGATTGGACAGTGCGGTTACCGCTCAAAGCTGATTGGTTTAGAACTTGTGAGCTGCTGGCAATGAGTCTCACCCAAAGCTGTTCAGAGCCAGGGACAGCGTTCTGGTCCTGAGCGACCTCCCCTTCCTCCTGAGGGGTTAAAACACAGAGAAAGGACTCGGTCAATAGAGGGGGGGGGGGGGGGGGGGCTGTTGTTGCTAAAGAGTTTGCAGCCAAGACAGCAACGGCCTAAACAGGCGGTTTATTCCACCAGAATACTAATCTGAAGCCGGACAGGAGCTCTTTACAGTCTTATAATGACAAGTTTACATCAAGCTTGTGGTTGAAATTCCAGAAATATATCTAAAAGGATATTGTTGAAATATTACTTTTTTACATTTTAGTTTCTATTTAGTTTGTCCTCCTTGAAAACACAGTGTACTTACATCAAAATGTTTTATGGAGATTTTTTTTTCTTGACAGACTGGTTTGATGAAATATGATTTAATATGTCCAACAATAACGTTTTTTATTCTAGACACGATGAAAACACTCTTATGGGTGTGGACGAACCTTGTTCTGGCTGCTCGGCTCCATCTCCCATTGCTGAGGCTGCTGCTGCTGCTCGGCTGATGCCACTTTTACCACTTCCTGTTTCTTGTTGATCCTGTTCCTCCAGTCTTCCTCGCCACTCTTCTTCAACAGAGCCACTCTAGACATCAACACAGGTTCGAAACAAAAGCAGGCTTATAAAAGATGCCGTGCACAACTCCATTTAAAACTACCGGCTAAAGAAATGTAATGTTAACTTGTCTATTTTATACCCAGTGTTTCAGGATTAAGGCCTTTTTCTTTTTTTGCTCTGTCTCCAAAAATAAACAATAATTTCTTAATACAGGACAAAACAGATGTACTCATCAAAAGATACATTTTCCTAAATATTTCTGTGTGAGATGATGCTACTGCAATAAAAGAAGAATTTATCTCACCATATCTTATCATAAAGTTGTAGTGGCTCCTGGGAAAAAAAAGGATTTTTCAAGGAAAAAAAAAATGGGGTCGAGAATTTCGGATTCTCAGCCAACAAACCTGACCTGTATGGAAGGTAAATGAGTTAGAAAGATTCAGCTCAGTTTGTTTACACAGAGCCAATTCACAACACGACGCCTCAAGGCCCTTTAAAAGGAAAAAGTAAACTCAGTTGAACCATACAGACAGATTCCAAGTCAATACACAACAATTGATCCTGGTTATCAGGCCATGCAGTCAAGTTTATTTTATAATTCTTGTTCAATTAAAACGTTTTCTGTCTAAGGAAACCCAGCAGATTGCATCGAGTCATTGACTTGCAGCATTCACTCCTCCTGAGAGATAATGTAGCTACAACACAGGACAGTCGTCTGCATTGTTGATGGCTTTGCAGCAATCCCTCATACTGAGCATGCATGTAGCGACAGTGGAGAGGAAAACTCCCCTTTAACAGGAAGAAACCTCCAGAAGAACCAGGTTCAGTGTGAATGGCCATCTTCCATGACCGACTAGGGGGGAGAGACATAAAAAGAACAAAGAAGCACTGAACCAGGAGTACTTTCTATGTGAGAGAAAAGTAAAAAAGGGAATGGCAGTACTAGCTCCTTCAGTGGCTTGATGCAGGAAACACAGCAAGGAAGATAAACTCTGAGTCAGAGGATAAAAGAGAGAACATGAAGTTAGTGGTAGTTAAAGCTCAGCTAACAGCTGTCTAGGAGAGAGGCAGGGTTTATCAAGGGCCGTGTGTATCATCTATAAATAGCTAATAACGGATGGCTAAAAGTAAAAAAAAGTGTGTTTGCTGCTGTTTGAGGATGAAAGGCCCAGAAATGAGGACATTCTGAGGAATGTGCTACATTTCAGAGGGGATGGTCCGACTGCACAGCTCTCTGCTGGCTGCAAAGAGCAGAAAACCGGTAATGATGATTTATAACGTCTCTTCAAAGAGTTAACAGAGCTGAAAACCTCACTGTGTAAGAAACAGGGAGCTACACTGCAAAAATAGAACTAAAAATAGACATTTTTCTTAAAATGAGAGTATGTTACCTTGATTTGAGCAGGTAAATAAGATTATTTGCCAATGAAATAAGATTTTTGCTCCTAAAATAGGAAAAACTCATCTCCATTTCAAGTGCAGTACATCTAGTTATCTTATTTTAGGGGTAAAAAAAATTCCATTGGCAGATCTTCTTATTTACCTGCTCAAATCAATGGCAAATACACTAATTTCAAGAAAATGTGACTTATTTTTAGTTACCTTTTTGCAGTGTACTTCTGTTTAATTCTTTTAAACACTGAAAATTTTAAAATACCTTGGTTTTTGTTATTTTACTTGCAAAACATTGCGTCAGAGTTCTGTCTTTGGTGGATTTCTTAGTATTTTAAAGGGTAAATTTGGGACTGGATCCAGGATTTATGAATGAACTCTAAGCCCATCCATTCATATCTTTTACATCTAGGCCCGTGCATGCCTTCCACTCAATAATTTACTCAATTACTTTGTCCTTATTCATGCTATCATATGATCTTTGAACGAGGAATAATCTACTTCTTTTTGTCATGATCATGGATTATTTAAACCAATTAAAAATGTACCTGTTTGCTTTTAACTCTTTAATTTTCTCTGTTCCTGGTGGACTTCCTTGTCATCTCTAGACATGATATAAGCTTCTCTTTTTTTTTTTACCATGTGCGTTTGTGGATTTTCGTTCGTTCACAAAGGTGTTTACTGAACCCGGAGGCAATCGTCACTCCTTGTAATGCTATTATTATCAGACCTCGTCACACCGGATTAAGATTACCCTCGGTTGTCCAACAACTTCGCAGCCACTCGCTCACCGTGTCTGGATCCCAACAGAACTGGAAGACCTAATTGCAACGTGAAATCAGCCATAGTCCTGCTTAATTTCTAGTACTCGCCAAATAGCGTAACTTCCACTGCTTTCCTGGCGCCGATATCCCAGCGGTGCAACCAAAAGCATCGCCTCTGGGCTGCATGCGCCTCACAATCTACACGCTGCACCATATAAATGGGAGGCTTCTGCCAAACACCATTAGAGTTTGCCTCTTAAGAGCATCAGCTCATTAGCCTATTGGGGGGACTGTGGCTAAGAGTAGTCGGCTTGCATTTGGTAGGTTGTAAGTTCCATTCCAGCTTTCTTCACTGCCATATGTCGGTGGGCCCCTGATCAAAGCACTTAATCCTAATTTTTCTGCTGATCTGCACATCGGTGTATGAATATGTGTGTGCCGCTCTTGTGCTCGGCAATCCTAACCTGGCACTGTGCTTTGTGCACAGATCTGTGACTGAATGATGACTACCAAATGCAGAATGTGAGGATGTTTCACTGCTCGCTGTGTTCAGAAGCCTGAATTTCATGCAACAACTGTGAGATTATAATATAAATCCTGTAAAATGACATTAGTCTGGCTGCAATCTTAGGGAGTGGTCGCGTCTAATCAGTTAGAAATGCCACTCCGGCTGGGAACCACAGCTCTTTCATTTCAGCTAAATATTGCTTTAATATCCTTTCAACAGATGATTATGTTAGTTAATAAAACTTAGTTTAGAGTTATGTTTGAACCAGACATCTGAAATAGAACAAATAAATTAGGTTAAAATTGTCAAATTCGACCTTGAACAAGGGAAAAAAGCTGCAAATAAAAAGATAAAAATGGTAAATATTAATATTGTGTGTTTATGTTGGATTTCTGCTCATTTTAATGAAAGAGTCTTGTAGTGCATAGTGTCTGCTTTGAAACAAGATATTATTTCAACATACAGCGTGTTTTTTATGTTGTTTTTTGCACACACTAGCTAGATCTAAGGTAATTATTTGTGTATACTTACTAAAAATCATATTATTTATCTATAATATACACATGTTGTCTTCTAACTTGTTTTGCAGAACGTCCAAAAATTTTTTTTGTTTTTTATTGAACGTTTTGCTGTAATCTTTCACTCCTGTGCCCGGTTACACCTGTTATCCCTCACTTCAAATGCCAACAATGAAAATATCAACATACTGTGCAAATAATATGTTTCTATGAGCTTGAGCTGAATTCCTTTTACCTCTCCTTGATGGACATCTGTTTGGTGGACATGCCGTCAGACAGCTGGTCTCCAGGCTCCGTGGGGGACAGCAGGTCTCCAGAATGGACGCTGTTCCTGCTGAGGTCCTCAAGATGCTCTGCGGACTGAGACTTGAGAGCCTGGGGGAAGGAGTGAGGTTTAGGGGGCGTCTGAGGAGGCGCCTGGGGTCTGGCCTGCTGAGGCTGGGGGGCGAGCTGAGGGTAAGGCTTAGGGAGCGGCTGGGTCAGTCCTGGAGGTTTGGGCTGGGTCTGCAGGGGATGGGTGAAAGGTTTGGGATACGTCGGCGGGGGCTGGGAGTAGGGCTGCGGCTGGATGTGTAAGGGGGGTTTGGGGAGGGTCTGAGGGGGCTGGAGGACGTTTTGCTGCTGCTGATGGCCACTTGAAATGTAAGACGCAGTCCGGGATGATACCTTAGCTACAAGCGTCTTCGGCGGGCCCGGATGATCTGGCAGGTCTGAGGGGAAAAGACCAAAATCATGTCTGCAGTTTCTGAAATCACGTTTTCCAATAATTTAACCTGATTATTTTAATACTAGCGCGTCAGAATTTTCTATATTTACCTGGCAGGTAAAACAAAGCTAACAGGACAAAGGAAAAAAGAATCACATCTTTACATGGATCGACAAAATTAGATTTTGGGCCAGCAACATTTTTTTTAAACCGTCACTACCGCAACGTTTAACAAATCAACAAGACTTTTGTGTTTTATTTTTAAATCGTCCTGTTTCCTTGTTTTAAACATGTCTTACGTCTGGTTTCCTGAAGCATCACAGAATATTTTTGAGGTTTGTCTTTGCTTACTGTCTGCTTTCTGTTGATGTTTTTAATTAAATAAAATCTGTTTGAGTCTTTTTAAATGCCGTCTCTGTATTTTTTTGGGTTTTCTTTTTTGCATGTGAAAAAGGTGAAACAGTGTGTTTTACTTATGTTTTTTGGGGCGTTTTCCACATGCATTTATTTGGTTGAATTATGCAGCATTTTAAATGTACACTTTCTATATATTTTTCTCTTTTATGAAGCAAGCTTTCAGCAGACTAGCGTGCAGTGATCTTCAAGTAAATATTGGCATGCTTCAATTTTAGCATCAGTGCAGGATGCAGGCCTATGCCAGCGCTTGTACTATTGTAAAACGACGTTGGCAGTATAATATCTAAGAGGCTATCGCAAGATTTCTTTGAAAAACTATTTTAAGCTACGCATAATTGTGTCATTGCAGAAATGATCAAAAATATGCTTTATTGACAGCATGCAGTAGACAGGAATACAAGTTTAGCTTCTGAAATAGGAAATACTTCAGACAGCAGACGGTGAACTGGGGATTTCTCAGGAAGCTGGATGTCGTACTTTAAAACTTTGTTGCTGTATGAATTTGGACTGTGAGGATTAATGTTTGCACTCAACATTAAAGAATACACAGTCATAGCCAGCATGTTTTAGATATGCTCTCTGCTCACAAACCTACACCAGTTCTTGATAAATGACGACCTGATCTTGTTTTTTCATTTAACTTTATTATTTTGGTGCACAGGTCGTTTTAGAAATTTGAAGTTTAGTACTTTCAACATTTTGATTGTTTCCTACCTGACTTTCTCAGGTAAAAAAAAAATGAGCCATCTGCCAAGCATGCTCATACTAAACAGTTTAACACCAAATTATTAAAAAGGCTTTCCTATAATCTACTCAGAGTCTACAGTCAGGAAAAAGACATAAATATTTTAAGTTTAAATGAAATTACACATGAGATTTGAGTACTTTTATTATTACTTATCATCATATTTTTTTAATATACCAAAAGAAATAAACATGCACAATGGTTAAGCACAAGGGTCAGAGATTGTTTGTCTATACAAAGGTTAGGATGATGTGTAGAGATGAATTAGTGCCATGGGGAACTGACCCAGATGCGTTTTCATTTGATTTTATATGTCGTGCCGTTAATGCTGTTATTCTTTCACAAATATTTTTGCAAAAACTTTGTGCTTTCTGAAAAAAAAAATAATAATTTGTTCAGTTGCTGCGCTTTCTAAAATGTGTTTTTCTTGTCCTGTTCTTGCCATGTTCAAACACCTTGATTTCCATTCTTTGTTGTTGCTTTGTGCGATTATTTTTTATTTTTTTTGTTATTATGTTGTAATTGAATTTTCTAAAACATTGCAAAAACTTTCTACAAATGTATTTAATTTTCCTGTTTTGATAATCAGCGTTAATAGGGACATATATTCACAGTCTCTCCTGCTTTTATTGCTGAATAACGCCAGGTAGCACCTGACAGTAGTAACCAGCTCAGTGGCTTAAGGAGAAATGCTTTCTATGAATAAAGTGGTTGTTTCATCAGCTGTAAGTGTATTAATCACCCTGTGGGGGAACCATATTAATAAAATGTATTAAATGTCTTAGTCAGTGGTGGTTCTAGACCAAATTTACCAGGGGGGCCAAGGTGGGGCCAGTGTTTTTTTTCACAGGGGCACAAAAAAGAATGAAATCATAAAACAGGGCAATATTTAATCACTTAATAATATGAAGTGAGACACTTGGGGCTCTGGTACTGCAGGTTTCAGATCCCTGATCTAGCAGATGAAAACTGTGATCCCAGCTCAATACGGCTGAAGCTAAAAGTAAAACACCTTGATTTTTAAACCCTTGTTAGGGTGAAATTGTAAAGGTAAAAAGAATAAAATTGGTCAAAGTGACAAATCAGGCGTGTTTTCTTCACCAATGCATATAATTGTAAGAAGTTTATTTAATGTTATGTCTTTAGTACAGGGGCCAGGACCATTTCTACAGGGGCACTGGCCCCTGTGGGCCCCTGTCTAGAGCCGCCCCTGGTGTTAGTTATTAGGATTATATGCTTTTCTTGTTTTTTTGTTTTTTTTTGTTAGTCGTATTATGTGAGCTAAAAGGTTCGTGGTGTCTGTACGGTAAATAACTGGAAGTTGTTCTAACCGCCTGACAGGCCACTTATAAAGACTGAGTCATGCAGAACTAACAGACTGTAGCCCCCAGACCTGACTTTGCTTACTACCCGCTTTATTTAAGGGCACAAGTGCTGCCCTGACATCTTTTTTTTTCTGCTGCGCGTGCGTTGGAGAATACACCGAGCTCCATTAGCAGATAAAAACAGGTCAGGTCCATTTTGCTGTAGCGTGTGTCTATAATGTAACCCAGAGGCGTAAAGTGGTGCAGAGGGGAGCAACGGCTCCTTCAGTGGGTCACGACAGTGCTGGGAACACAGTTTCATCCCAAATGTGCCGGTCTGCTATTAGGGCAGGGCTTCCTCTTCCCAGACAAAGAGCTTGACGAGGTACATTCATGGCAAAAAGAAAAGAAAAAAAAATATATATATATATATGCTAATGAGATGCAGCCTGAAACGGCCTCTCTGCATCGGCCAAATCAAACACTCCCCAGCTGGGAGGTGTGTGTGTGTGTGTGTGTGTGTGTGTGTGTGTGTGTGTGTGTGTGTGTGTGTGTGTGTGTGTGTGTGTGTGTGTGTGTGTGTGTGTGTGTGTGTGTGTGACCGGCACAAAGCAGCCATGCGTGGGAGCACGCTACAGAAGACAATGAGGATAATGGGAGCAGAGACACAATTTGGTGTGCATTTCTCCTCCTTTTTTTTTTGTTTCTTTGTTTCTTTCGTCCTCTCGTCTTCCTCTCTCGTCTCTAACCTTACAGATTTATCTTTAACCCTTTATTCTTCTTCACATCTTTTCTATGTCAGTCACAGACACCACTTACCTGAGACGCCTCCCTGGCTTTCCCTCAGCTCCTGTGAGGAAGAGCTGTAAGCTGCGGCAGCATCCCTCGCCTGTCCTCCTTTTCCTCTTCCTCTCTCCCCACCCTCCTGGGAGTCTGCGGCTCTCCTGCTGGCCAGAGGCTCCTGCTCACCCCGCCACAAAGAGGGCTCGGCAGACTGCTTGGGATGCTGCAGCTGGTCCCCTCTGTCCCTGTCAGAGGAGTGCAGCTTCTTCTTCTGAATGCTGTCTTCTCTGGCTCCTCCCTGCTCTCTCCCTCCAGCTCTCTCCTCCTCTTCTTGCCTCCCTCTCCGGCCCTCCGCCGGCGCCTCCCTCTGCTGTCTGTGACCCACTGAGGATGAGGGGACGGCAGGAGGGGCTCCAGCTTTCTCTGGGCTGTCAGGAAGGAGGGGGGAGGAATCAGGCTCCCCCTCATTGTGGCCCTGGTGCCCTCTCTTGGTGAGGGAGAAGTACCGCGGCGCCCTCTCCTGGTGGAGGCTGGTGGTGCTGGGGCCCTGTTGTTGGGCAGGGATGTACGGGACGGCAGTGGATTTCTCAGGATGGAGGCCGTCCCCGCTGCTATGTGGGGCCACAGTCACTGTGGTGACGGAGGCTTGGGAAGCGACGGCTGCCACAGATCGAACCAGGGAGACCGACAGCGGCTCCAGCTTGATTTCACCTCCACTTTTCACCTGAAAAGGCAGCGGAGGAAGCAAAGTGTGACCTTTGAAGAACACAGCGGGAATATCATTTGCATCGTGACGCCAGATATTTGCATAGTTGGTTAAAGAGACACCTAACATTTTCACCGGCTGTCATTAAATCAAACAAAGCTTTTGTCTGTCTTAAATTGGTTAGGATTATCAAAATATATATATATATATATTTTTTTTAGTTTAGTTTCATCAGAAACAAAGGACACATTTCAAAAAAATCAATGTAGTACCCATTGAGTGCATTTGAAGACTGTAATCTGGCTCTGTTTTTTGCTTTAAAAGGTGACATATAATGTTTTTCAGTTCTTCCTTTTCATATTTAAATAATTCAGTTGTGGACTATATGAAGTGGAAAATGGACGTAGGCTGATTGTGGATTAAAAAAAACGTTAAAAAAAAGCACTTTACGTGTTTAGTACAGTGTATCGTTGGCACATGTTGACATATCGGCTAACAACAGGTATAAGAAATCCACGATCAACACTACTTCAGATCATCATTGAATTAAACTTTAAAAAATTGCACTAAAGTTTAAGGAAACTGTAGTAAGCGACCTGGATTTAGTTTTAGAATCTAATTGGTTTATTGATCACCTGACATGTAAAACAATTGCATTTATCTTTGCACGATTTTTTTTTTTACTTCCATCCAAACTAATTTTGAATAATAATTGAATGAAGAAGCAAAGATTCAGATCATTAACTCTGTTAAGAGCAGCAACGCTTTGGTCTGAATTCCTCGTTAATTTACCCCCACGCTCCTCCTTTTTACCCCTGGTCTGGGTCTGCGTCTGAGAGCAACTCATTTTGTTTCCGTCTCTTTAAATCTAAAGGAGGCCCTTTGCACCCCCCCCCCCCTCCAGGTCGCAGGGTGTTCCACTCCGCCCCCTACGGCCATTTTTGCAGTATGCTGGGGGACGTGTAATGAAAAACCAATGGAGCTCAGACTACAAAATCACAGCTAGAAATAAATTTAAAAAAATGGTGGATTTGCGATATTGCTGAACTGGAAATCCATGACCTTGTTTAGTAGCTCCGCAGTCAATACTGTGATGTGATTGCTTTAAAAAAATTAAATTTAAAACAGAGAAAACTGAAGGGCTTGAAAAATATGACCCCCAAAAAGAATATAAAGATATCTACGCAACACCTGGATAAAGAATATTCAAATCTTCTGCTCTCCTGGTGACCCCAAGTACACAACAAAATGTATTTAAGTGCTAAAAAAGTGGATTTTGCACTATATGTCCTCTTTAAGGGAGATGACGTCTTCCCATCTTATTGATCTTTCAGTCCATGCAAATCCCATCATTTTCAAAGTTGGGTGTAGATATAAATATCTCAGCTGATTTCTTTTAACCTCCATTTAACCTAAAAAAAAAGAACATTCACAAACACTTATAAAACTATGACATGTTCATCTGGGTTTCCCCGAACAATTTAAAGGCAGCGTCATCCGATTGTATGTAAACATTTGACTTTGAAGAAAAGAGAGAAAGAAAAATGCTTAAATTTTAATAGCTGGAAATAATTTTGCTAATCCTAACTGACCTAAAATAAGAACCGTTTCTGGTCTGGTCTGTATAATGAAGCTCTGCATGCTTAGGTGGCACTTTTACAGGACAGCAGCTTTTCCAAATCAAGTTAAATCTGTGCCTGCACACGGCTGAAAAAAGCATTGCATCAGGCTCCACATCAGCAAATGCCAATTCCCAAATTACTTGGATCGGCGTCGGGTGCAAAACACGCCGATCCTGGATACTATAAACAAACAAACAAATAAAACTGGCTTAATTCTTGACGTCTTTCCCACATTCAAGCATCCCATACTTGCTTTGCGACGAACAAGTATGTCTGGGAGGCAGCTGCGGTTGAAAGCAACACAGCCAGACAACGTCCTTACATGCTGCACGCGACGCTTAACGTTTGCTCACGTCAAAGCCACTAGCACAAACACGGCTCACGAGCGGCACCGACCGGATCGACACGAAGCCGGGACCAGACACGGACGGCGGAGGGTCTTACGTGTTCTCCCCGAGGGGCGTCTAAGTCCCTGTTACACGCCGCAGAGCTTAGAGTTTCCTGTGTGGACACCAGTTATTGATCATGACTCACTGTTGACAACACCATGAAGACATACTGTGTTTTTTTTTTTTTTTTTTTCCAAGCATCCTGTCTCTGTTTCTCTTGGTTTTATAGATCACACACCTTTCAACAATCAAGGTGCATCGGTCAGAGGCGAACTGGCGAATTTAAGTGATTTTAGAACAAGAAAATTCAAGTAAACGTTTTTATCTCACACCGTAGAGAACAGTTCCCCAAACTAATCATAAAATTTTCCCTCTTTCCAACAGCGATTGATAAGATAAAATAAGATAAGATAAGATAAGATAAGATAAAATAAGATAGTCTTTATTGATCTCACAATGGAGAAATTCACTTGCCACATCGGCTCATACAAGAAGGTGCAGAGTAGGAAAGGTGCATTCAGTTATATACAGTGAATCTTCATATATACAATGGATAAAAAAAAAATACAAAAAAAAGAAATAGGAATGGGCATATGATGTCTTATTTACATTCATAGTGGTCTATATATATATATATAAACATATATATATACTTATATATATATATATACACACGCCTACATACATACGTACCTACGCGTATATACATTGTATACATTTGTACATACATACATACATACATGTGTACATATGTTCAGGTGTTGATAGCAGCAGAGGTCACTACATCAGGATTATTGCACGGGTTGTAGTACAGTGTATTAATTAGATTATTGCACAATAGTTATTGCACATTAATAAGATTGGATTGCACACCCAGATGTGATGGAAAACATCCTGATCTTTGGCATAAAACTATTGTAATCAACACTTTAAAACCGTGAATGTATATAAGACATCCTCTGCCTTATTTCTATTTTGTATTTTTATTCTTTTTTTTTTTTTTATCTACTTCTTTTTTTGATCCACTGTATAAATGAGGACACACTGTATATACCTGATGCACCTTGTCCTACTTTTGGCACCTTCTTCTGATTATTGATTAATGAGCCGATGTGACATGTGAATTTCTCCAATGTGAGATCAATAAAGCCTATCTTATCTTATCTTATCTTATCTTATCTTATCTTATCTTATCTTATCTTATCTTATCTTACCTGCTCCACCTCTCCCTGGGTGATGGGTTGGGTCTGGAAGCGGGCGTTGGCTCTGCGCTGGCGGGTGTCCCCTCGAGCAACCTCTGCTGTTTTCTCTGTGGGCTGGGCTAGGCGGTTGAACAGAGCCATTTTCTCAGACAGACTGAGCGTTGAAAAGTCTGGCTCCTCGGGGAAAGCCTGGTGGCCATCTTTATCAGCTTGACTCTCTTTCTGGGGACGCTGGGTTTCTGCCTCCTGCTCCTGGGCTGTTGAGTTTGGCTGGGAAGAGGCCTGAACGCTGTGGACGTGACAATAGCATTTTAAGTAGCTGAAATATGGATGTGAGTCATTCAGTTCAATTCAATTCAATTCAATTTTATTTATATAGCGCCAAATCATGAAACATGTCATCTCAAGGCACTTTACAAAGTCAAATTCAATCATATTATACAGATTGGGTCAGATTATACAGATTGGTCAAAAATTTCCTATATAAGGAAACCAGTTGATTGCATCAAAGTCCCAACAAGCAGCATTCACTCCTGGGGAAGAATAGAGCAACAGGGAGAGTCGTCTGCATTGTACATTGCTTTGCTGCAATCCCTCATACTGAGCAAGCATGAAGCGACAGTGGGAAGAAAAACTCCCCAAAAAATCCCCATTAAAAATAAATTATCTAAAGTTGCACAAGTTCATTTCTAAGAGTAATATGAATTGCCTTGTACGTACGTTTATGTCACTAGGTGTATATACGGTAGAATGTAAAAGAGTGAAGCTAAATGTGTAGCCATCAATACGCAATTTTACAAACTAAGCAACGCAGATTGTTAAATTTCTAATAGGATTCATCCCTAAACACAAAAGCCACAAACGTGCGTGCCAAACCGGATGGTTCCAATTGGTTGACATTACAAGACACTGCAACAGAGGCGTAAGTAGATCAGAGGACGTATAAAAGATTATCATATAATGCACCGGGAGGTCTGCACTGGGCTACAGTAATCCCTCTGCAGTGCTGAGTAAAAGTTGCTAAACAAACCACAAGACACATGAACCCAGGGCACATTCAGGGGTTTTAAAAAGCTCAACCTTTGCCCTTTACATCAGGTGTGTGACATGTAGGGCTGGGCGACATGGAGCCAAAACAATATCTCGATATTTTTAGGCGGCATGCCGATATACAATATTTATCTCGGCATGTTTTTCTTTTCGTAAAGTTATTTTTAAAAGGCATCTCTGAATCGTCACCCAAATATCTCACAGGTACATTTTTTAACAAACAGCCTCGTAGATAAAGATGAGACCTCAAAAGTATAATTTAAATTCAACAAAGACCATCTCGATGTAGACAATATAGTCTCATCTTATATCTCTTTTGCAAAAATCTCGATATCTTTAAAATCTCGATATATTGCCCAGCCCTAGTGCATATGAAAAACTCTGCAACATTCAGACCTTGTCCATGGCAAGGATCTACTGCATAAAACATTGACAGTCTTTGCCCTACAGGCAGCAGCACAGCTGAGAATCAGTAAGTGACCATAGAGAGCTAAATGTGCATCGTCTTCACGCAGCCAGGAGAGGGAGGCGAAGACTCACAGCTTGCTGCAGAAAACTATTTAAATTTTCCTGTGTGTGCAGGATAAACATAGGGCTAAAACTTAATTAGCCAAGAAAGTAATTTAGGTGTGTTGGACTGAATTTCATAAATGTAATCACAGTTAAAAAAAAGGCGGCATGAAATAACATTAAAGTTTGATATATATCAATGCTTTTTATTGCCAAGTGAATCTGCTAAAGAGATTAATCATCCTTTTAAACGTTTGTGGCTTCATTATATCTAGAGCTGCACTGAAAACCTACATATTACATCTCAGTTTGAGAATGTTATTTTTTTTTCTGAATCTGATTCCTCCCTCCTATGGAAAGATGTTGCTGCTGAAGAATTTCAATATTTTTCTCAATCTCGTTGATCGTTTCTACTTCTGCTTTGTTAGTGGCTGAAAATGGGACGGCTGCAAGTTGATGCACAAAAAGGTGCAAATTCCTGGCATCTGCTGGGCTTCACAGCCGCGTTTCCATGATTCAGCATGTGATTAGAGCAGAAAGAAAGAAAGAAAGAAAGAAAGAAAGAAAGAAAGAAAGAAAGAAAGAAAGAAAGAAAGAAAGAAAGAAAGAAAGAACAAAATAATAGAGCTATTGCATTGCTTTGTGAATCTGGTGATGATTGAATTTGACAAAAGAAGCAGCTGAAAAAAGTGATGTTTCAAAAAGAAACGCATTTAAATTGTTTTTAACTAGATCCAACAGATTTCTAATGTTTAGTTAACAACACATTTTGAAAAGGTAATCTCCCCTACGTCCTGTCACAATCATAGTTGGGCTTGGTTAAATGTAAAGAGCAAATATATAATAAACTATTTAATAAAAGTTGTCATTAGTTTTTTTCTTCCATTGTTTAATTAGGTTTTTAGAAACTTCCTTCCACAGAAACCTTAAGGTGCGTTTTTCCAATGCTTTTTATGTTGAAAGTTATAAAATCAGACATTAATAAAATCTGAAGTTTGGCGCATCTTTTATGTTTGTTTTGAACCCTATCTAAGAGAATTCTCACTCTGATGTTTGCAGGGTATTTTTTAATGCATGGCCAAAACTGGTTTTAATTAGTCTGGAGCTTAAAAAGTCTTACATATTATTTGGTTTCCTGAAAGAAAATTATTGCATAGGTTAAAATAAAACCAGATATTTCCCTGGGAACAACTCCATATGTAAATAAAAAATTTTAAAACATATATACCAAGATGAGATATGATCTCATAGCAAGGAGGTCCTGCTCACCTGATGCTGGTTCCAGTGGTTCTGGCTCCAGACTGATTTAGACTTGTGGGGACCTCCTCTGGTTGTGATGATGCCGTAGCATCACTAAAACATTGGAGACAAAGCTGTTTTTGTTATAAAAGGACAGCAAATGATCACGTTTTTTGGAATATCAGTATCCTAAAATCAACCGTAAGCGTGATATTTACCAGGAAGCACTGACCACCTCTCTGTCGGTGACAGGCTGTGTGTGTGCACGGTCCTGAACTCTTCTCAGGCGCCGTTCGACGGCAGCGTTTCGTGAGCGGGGTTTGGGAACGCTTCCGTCTGACGTTTTCTCCAACTCCTGAAAATAAACGCGTTCAACGACTGTTAAAGTGATAGACAGACTAAATATTGTCACTCCTGTAAAGACAGAGTCGCTTATTTTGAAGCTTTAGACTAGGACATCAGTTTGTGATTAAACGTGAACACTCCTGAGGCATGAATTAAAAAAGGCATACCCTGAAGAGGGACCGTTTTGCAGCCACACTCATCTTGGCTCTCTCGTCCACTTTTTCTTCATCTCCTGAAAGCAAAGAGAACTTTAAGTCCCAAAACATCTCTCTCGCAAATTCGGCAGCACTTCACTGGATACAGGAGAGCGCAGACCTGACTGTCCATCCGGGGTTTCTGGTTATAGAAAACCCTTCTGTTTCTATCCAGTCACATTTCCACAGCAGAACTTGATGTGGTCAAGAGCTGTGAGTGTGAATGTTTCCAGGCACTGATGCTCAAAAAAGGCTCCAGTGTAGTGGATTTGGACCGTGCACCTTTAGGCCAAGTAGTGACAGTCTTGATTTTGGCCTCATTCTCCGTTTGAGGGGGTATATGCTGGTGTAAGCGGGGGGAGGGGGGGTAGAGATGGTCTGATAGGCAGAGGTGGGACAGGCCATAGCTCTGTGGTCATGCTTGAATTTGGTTAGTATTAGTAGAAGTATTGTATTTACTATATTAATGATTAGGGCTGGACGATAATTCAATAACGACATACACTCACCGGCCACTTTATTAGGTACACCTGTCCAACTGCTCGTTAACACTTAATTTCTAAGCAGCCAATCACATGGCGGCAACTCAGTGTATTTAGGCATGTAGACATGGTCAAGAGAATCTCCTGCAGTTCAAACTGAGCATCAGTATGGGGAAGAAAGGTGATTTGAGTGACTTTGAACGTGGCATGATTGTTGGTGCCAGAAGGGCTGGTCTGAGTATTTCAGAAACTGCTAATCTACTGGGATTTTCACGCACAACCATCTCTAGGGTTCACAGAGAATGGTCCGAAAAAGAAAAAACATCCAGTGAGCGGCAGTTCTGTGGGCGGAAATGCCTTGTTGATGCCAGAGGTCAGAGGAGAATGGCCAGACTGGTTCGAGCTGATAGAAGGGCAACAGTGACTCAAATAACCACCCGTTACAACCAAGGTGGGCAGAAGAGCATCTCTGAACGCACAGTACGTGGAACTTTGAGGCAGATGGGCTACAGCAGCAGAAGACCACATCGGGTGCCACTCCTTTCAGCTAAGAACAGGAAACTGAGGCTACAATTTGCACAAGGTCATCGAAATTGGACAATAGAAGATTGGAAAAACGTTGCCTGGTCTGATGAGTCTCGATTTCTGCTGCGACAGTCGGATGGTAGGGTCAGAATTTGGCGTCTACAACATGAAAGCATGGATCCATCCTGCCTTGTATCAAAGGTTCAGACTGGTGGTGGTGGTGTCATGGTGTGGGGAATATTTTCTTGGCACTCTTTGGGCCCCTTGGTACCAATTGAGCATCGTTGCAACGCCACAGCCTACCTGAGTATTGTTGCTGACCATGTCCATCCCTTTATGACCACAATGTACCCAACTTCTGATGGCTACTTTCAGCAGGATAATGCGCCATGTCATAAAGCTGGAATCATCTCAGACTGGTTTCTTGAACATGACAATGAGTTCGCTGTACTCAAATGGCCTCCACAGTCACCAGATCTCAATGCAATAGAGCATCTTTGGGATGTGGTGGAACGGGAGATTCGCATCATGGATGTGCAGCCGACAAATCTGCGGCAACTGTGTGATGCCATCATGTCAATATGGACCAAACTCCCTGAGGAATGCTTCCAGCACCTTGTTGAATCTATGCCACGAAGAATTGAGGCAGTTCTGAAGGCAAAAGGAGGTCCAACCCGTTACTAGCATGGGGTACCTAATAAAGTGGCCGGTGAGTGTATATCGATGATAGAAAAAAGGGTCAATAAAAAGTTAAATAAAACAACAGTTTTTCTTCCTTTTGCATTCTAGACTATCATGTAGGTTAATATTACAGTCATTACATCCTCCCAACCAATCACAAACACAGTAGGACCCAGGAACCCTCCGTCACTAAGCTCCGCCCCATCACTAAGCTCCGCCCCCTTCAGAGTTCAGAGAGCACCCGTTATTTTTTTTAAAAAAGTTGCAGTTAACAATAAATTTTGAAAAGGTAATTTCCCCCATGTTCTGTCGCAATCATAGTTGGGCTTGGTTAAATGTGAAGAGGAAATATATAATAAATTATTTATTAAAGGTTGCCATTAGTTTATTTTTTTTCTTCCAGTGTTTAATTTAATTAACAGAAACCTTAAGGTGTGTTTTTCCCTTATGCTTATTATGTGAATATGTAAAATCAGACATTAAGAAAATCTGAAGTTGGGTGCAACTTTTTTTTTTTTATTTACATCATGTTTGCAGGTTTTTTTTAATGCATGGGCAAAACTGGTTTTAATTAGTCTGGAGCTTAAAAATTATTCAATATTATTTGGTTTCCTAAAAGAAAAATATTGCATAGGTTAAAATAAAACCAGATCCCTGGCCACAACTCCATATGTATTTTTTTTTTTTTTGAGATATGAGATATGATCTCATAGCAAGGAGGTCCTGCTCACCTGATGCTGGTAACAGTGGTTCTGGCTCCAGACTGATTTAGACTTGAGTTAAAAGTTGAGTTTGAATTCAATGTTTATGTGTTCTGTATCTAAACATTGGTCACTAAGCAACAGCATAAAATGACCAGGGCTGCACTTAAAATATATATTTTGAATTTGTGGATAATAATCGATATCAATCAATATGATTTCTATTTTATCGAAATTCTTTTTCTTTCTATATCGTCCAGCCTTACTAATGATGAAGTAGGTAAGATGGCATCATTCGCTAATGCGCTGGCACTAGCGAAAAAGGTAATTTTGCATTCCAATGCACACTTCTCCATTCTTCACTGCTTTAAGCATCAAATAGTCCCTCTAAATGTAGCTCTGCTACATCTTCGTGTATTAACAGAATTTAATTGCTCAAATGTTTGACTTTCTGAAGCATAAATGTGTGTATAATAATTTTTTACAAGACAAAGATTTTTATGTTACAATATGAGGCTGTAGGTACCTTCAGCATCTTGTAGTTGGGAGGGGCTTAGACGAGATCTAGAGAAAACAAACATTGAACATTAGCGTCACTGACAATTATTCCAGGGCAGTGGAGCCAAATAACCACGGTCTGATTGGTGCTGTAAAGGATCACGCGTAGCTTTGGCTGTACCTGTCGGATTCCAGGCGCTCTGCAGAAGTGATGGGCTGCGTCCTGAACCTCTCCGACGTGCGGCTGTCTCCTGGGGTTATGTAACGGCGAGGCCTTCGAGTCCCCCTGTCCCCATCGTTGCCGCTGCTAGCTGGCTCCACGTCCTTGGCTGAGAGATCGGCTTTAGCTGTTTCTCTTTGGCGGAGGAGTTTGGAATATTTGACAAAGGCACAAAAAGAAAACGAAAAAAAATAGAATAAGTAAATATTCTTGTTCACTTCACCCAAAACAGGGGAAACAAGGCCTCGCATGTCAATGTTATCGCAAACAATAACCACAACCAGAGCGGGACGATGGTGTCGTTGTCGTGCTTTTCTTGCATGCCTCGGTCTTCACTGGGGTCTCCTGATCGCTTCAAAACATGCATATTATGGCAGATCTCCATGTTGGTAACCCGTTCAAGGTGTGCCCTGCCGCCTGCCCAAAGACTGCAGGAGATAAACTAAACGTTATCCCAGGACCTGGCGCAAAATTAGGCAGGTATAGGAACTAGATGGATTAGCACACCTGCTATTAGTTATTATTTATTGGTAATGAGGGCGGGGGCCAGGCGGGATAGTGGTCAACACAGCAGGGCGCAGGTTTCAAATCTTAGCAACGGTCTTTCCATGCAGATTTTGTAAGTTTTTTCCTTCTATGAGCGGTTTATCTCCAGAGACTCCTTCAGAAGATTGCCAGTGTGATTCCATGAATAGACGTTTCTGTCGTTTGTCTCTGTCTTACACTGTGAGGGTCTCTGGCCCTCTCCACCGACAACGCCTATAATCATGAATCGGGTTAAGCAAGCATTTAAATTTAATGCATGCATCATGTGGTGAAATGACAATCTACTTCTTAAAGTCAAAACCTGCAAAGCAGACATTTTCCATGCAGCATTGTTGTTATTGACACGGCTTACGCGTCCATAATTTAGTGGCAACAGATCAATGCAGCACCAATAAACTGTTATATAAAAATGCAGAAGAGCTCATGCCAGTGAACCTACAGCTCCGGCTTCCGGTTGGCATTCTCCAGGTAAGAGTGTCGCAGCCGTGCTACTGATACCCTCGTGTCCAGGGTGCCCACGTCCCCATTAGCCATCCCGGGTGGAGGGACAACTCGGGTGGCCTCTCTCCCGATCCCCGCTCTCTCAGCATGATACATGGCAGAGCGTTGGCTTACGCCTATATCTGACATGGAGCGGGTTCGTATCTTGGGTTTGGGCCCTCCACTTATTTCCATACTTCTGTGTTTGGCCTGAGGCAGCGAAGAGCCCCTCTGGAGGTAGGCCACAGAGTCAAACCTCTGGTGCTGTGGCACGGCCTCTGCCTTCGTCTGGGAAGTTTGAGGTTGCATTTGAACGTTTTCCTGTTTACTTGCCGGCTCGTTTGTTTGCAGCACGTACTGTCCTCGAGACTCTCTCTGGCTCTCCTGAGAGTGCCTCAAGTGACTGGGGTGATGTTCTCTTTGAGGGTCTTGGTGGGTTTGAGCTGTCAGTTCGAGCTTTCTGACTCCACACTGCTTCTGCTCTGGGGGCTTGTGCTGCTTTATTCGGGACTCTTGATGGTGCGCGGGCTCCATGGATTGATCCTGCCTATGCTGATGACGTACAGAGGAGTAGGCCGGCTGCATAGACCTACAAATTCTCTCCTCTTGGCTGTCTTGACTGGAAGGCTGCTCTCTCACCCTCTCCGTGATTCTCTGGGCCTTTCGTTCTCTACCCCTCTCTCTCGGCCGCTCCTCGTCCCAATCTTCCTCTAAGTAACTTCTCCGTCTTTGCTCCGGGCTGATGTTTTGCCAGTCCATGTCTTCATGCCTGCCCCTGTGAGTGTCATCCACGCTCTTTTCCCTTCTGCGAATTTCAGAGGGCAACACTGCCTTCCTGCTTTTGAGCAGGCCCTCTGTCTGCGCTTCTTCTTTTAGGGCCTGTCTCGCTTCCATTCTTGCCTCCCTATGAGCGACGTAGATCTGGTCGGCGCTCACCCGTCTCGGTGGTTGCGCCTCTGGGAGCCCTGAATGCGTCCCAGTTGGCACGGGAGCGTTCAATGCCACAGCGGGCTGAGAATCCACAGCAGGGCCAGAGCGCTGGTACTCGTTCGTGGAAGGCGCAGGATGGCGGCCCGCACTAGGCTGAGGTTGAGGAAGGCTCCTTTGTTGGTTGTGCTCTGAATACTGTGCTGTATACTTAGCAGGGCTGCCATGACTGTGATGTCTGTTTTGGAGGTGCCTGTCTGGACTTTGGTCAGGGCCGTTCTGGGGTGTTTCTTCCCTGGACGACCGTTCCCTCACTCGGATTCTTGGAAAAGGAATGCATACCAGGCATTAAGTTTTCAGTTCACTGGAATAAAAGGCCCGTTTACACTACACCTAAAAACCGAGCCATGCCGAGACCAGTCCGAGCTTGGATCAGTTATCCAAGACAAGCAGACCCGTTTACACACAAAGCTTATCTCGGTTCCTTGGTTGCTCCTCGCCTCCTAGTGGCGATCTGTGGTACTACCGCTCTCTGGGATTGAAGGCGGAAGCAGCAAAACAAAACGGCGGCGTCCTTAACATTCAGGATGTTATGCTTGATATTGTGATATTTCAGTGTTTGCGGAGAGTCAGGGGAAGAAGGCAACCATTGGTGAATTTACTTGAGAAAGTTGGCTTTTTGGGAGTGGATGAGACAAACAAACGTCTAATAAGGATTTACAGACGCAGGAAACAACGACAGACGCTGAGGTTCATCACACTGCTAAGCAGATTCATCTCTGGAAATCGTGTGTCACGGTAAGGAAGGTAGTATTATTATGAATGTCTGAAATTTGTCTGAATGGAGTGTGAATCGGGACGTGCAGCCAGACACGCCGGAAAAACCGCGGACAGTCAGCTGACTGTAAGGGAATGCTCATGCGCTCTTTATCAGAAAACCGGGCCAAAAAATAAAACCAGGCCGAGACCTACCCAAGAACTGGTCTGCAGTTAGCGCGGTCCGGTTCAGTCTGTTGACCATTTACACACAAGAGTTATCTCGGTTACCGAGCTCAGACTGGTCTCGGCTCGGTTAAAAAAGTGTAGTGTAAACGGGCCTAAAGACAACCAACAACAGTGTATCCCAAGGTGGTAGAAATAATATCTACCATATACAAAGATTGGTGCGATAATGTATACCAGTCGTTGCAGTGGTTACAATCACAGGAAAACATTTCAATGGTGGTTTATGCAGCCACGGGACAAACTAAGCACATCCTCTCCTACTTCTGGGATTTAAGAAGCAAAGTGTCAGTCAGCTGCATGCCGTAACCCCCTGGTACTCTAATAAGCATAACCAGGGTTGTAAGTAGGAACCGAGACCTGAGGGACTTTCATCCGGGCTAGAGTTAAAACATATCTGGTCCTTGTTCAGCCAAAATAAAAGCATTTAATCCTAAAGCATCTAAACACATTAAAAGGTCAAGAAAAACATTGTACCAATTAATCCAAGGTGTACCATTAATTGTTTTAATTTAAACTTTTCTCGGTAATGCATGCAATATCATAAAAAATTAACAAAATAAACAATAATACAGTTTCTCTCAAGGTAATACATGCATACCCTTTTATGTAAATGTTGATAACAGGATAAAAAATTAGAGTCCAAGAAAGGTCCAGGATGAAGAATTTAGATTTTTTCTCTACAGAAAGTGTTTAATATTCAAGACTGCACCGATAGCTCAGATATTTAGTGGAGAACAACAGACTGTGCTGTAAAAAGTTTTACTTATTATTCTTGGAAGGCCGAAATAAAATGGTTTCTTCATAAGAGGAACAAAGGGCCGGAAAGACGACAGTAAACCAGAGCAGGTACATGAAAGTATGAACGCATTTAGAGAATCTGTTTTTAGCAAATGTTTGGAAAGATGACATTATTAATGAAATAAATAATAAAGACAAGTTTTTTTCATGATCTTACCATTTTAAGAAAATCAACTTTATAACAGTTTCCTTTTTGGAAATGTAAGAAACTCAGCAGTGGAACAGCTTTATGAGAGTTAAAATGTATAAAAAGGTATTTTAATCTGATTGAATTTGACTTTGGGAAGTGCCTTGAGATGACACGTAACATGAATTGGCGCTATATAAATAAAATTTTATTGAAAAATGAAAGTTCTCTCTTGATGCTGAACTGGTTGGCCATCACTGGCCTAGAGCATAGCGTTTAACATAATACCAGGTGGGAAAGGTACTGGCAATTGACTTTTTCCTCTGGTGGGAGCAACAGGATTTCCAAATTATTAGAAATCATTTAGAAATAAGAAATTAGGTTTGGCCAATAAAGTGCTCAGAGAAATTGTATGCCAAATGCTACAAACCTTATTACCATTTTAAATCTAAATGTTCATAGCTGAGCAATTTGGGGGGGAAAATGATTAAGTATTGCTCTACAGAAAGAGATACCAGGGGGGAAAAAAGCAATTGGCCCTAAAAATGGCGGCACATTTTAGTTTATCAATGTTTCAAATAAATGACCCACATTTTGGTCATATAAGACTAAAGTATTGCTATTAAATGTGGCATCTCAACACATTTTTCTTTCCCAGAGACCATATTGAATATCATGGCTGCACATAATCCAATTTATTCTTATGAGAGGAGATCCAAACAATGCATTTACTGTGAACCTGCCTAAGGAAACAATAAGCAAATCTGTTACTGTAGACATTTTGGTTTTTGTGCAATCATATTTCAAATCTGAGGAAAACTGGCTACCCTTAAAGAAACTTACTAGAGGAAAAGTCTAGAACATAAGACTATCATGGGACCCACATCAGCTCCTAAATCCTCCTCTAGTGCAGCAAGATCAAGTAACAGCATGCCATGTGAGCTAAGTCCGATTCCAACTCTCCCTCCCTGATGTCATTATGCCAAATAGTCCAGCTATTTTCATCTCTAACCCAATGACCCCTGGTAGTCAAAGGTTACTCTAATCTCATTGTGTAGCGCTAAGCAGGACATAAGTGACGGGAATCGGCTTTATCTAAAATGGCATGAAGTGCTTAAACACTGCTTGTGCTTCTTGAGCACTCAATCAGTGGATGAGACCACAAGCGTGGCTCACCGCAGACTTTCAAAGCTATCTGAAGAGCGACAATCCACTGAGAGTCACAAAGCATAGCTACCAAACCAGAGAACAAGGGAATTATCTTTGCACTACATTTATTGTTGTCCCCACTCTTTAGGAAAGTAAGAACCGCTGTGAGTAGTTCCCTTTCACATTGGTTTTATCAGCCGTTCAACTACAGTAAAGAGAGTCTGAACTGTTTTACAGAGCAAACCAAGGGGTGCTTGGCTTGCAAAGCAAGATACGTGTTTATTAGGGTCTACTTAAACCATAAAATATCATTGTCGGCCTACACTCAATGTGAACCTGTTAGGTTTTGATAAATGTAAAAAGATCTAATTTATAGCTTCATGTAAATGAGCACGATATGGACAGTTAACTGAGGGGAAACTTCATAAATACAAAAAAGTGCAACTACTTGAAGAAATGCCATATACATTTTTAGGGTTGTGGAAGTACCAAAAATTGACAAACGACATTTGAACAATAAAAAAAGTCTTGTCTCTAAAACGTCTTTCACAAAAACAGTTCTGTCATTTAGCCACAAACAGGAACCCTTTCTCAAACGTTTAATCTGAGTTTTCAATACTCACCAGTCAAAGGTTTTTTTGCAGGCTTTAAAAGATGTGTCCACCCTGAGTGAAACTCAGCAGGGTCCATAGACTCAGCAGAGTCTTATATGTATAGTAAGTTGTGTGGTGGATATTTTCCATTCTATAGGGTACAAAAGTGGTGGTGTGTAAGGGCTTTTTGGTTGTGCAGCCTCTGTTATGGCTGAGGTTGTTGCTGCTCCTGCATCCTGCCTCTAGATGTGAATGAGCAGCAATCCCTCATACTGAGCAAGCATCCGCTGGTCGCTTCATGCTTGCTAAGTATGAGGGATTGCTGCAAAGCCATGGACAATGCAGACGACTCTCGCTGTGGCTCTACGCTTCTCCAGGAGTGAATGCTGCTTGTCGGGACTTTGATGCAATCAACTGGTTCCCTTATATAGGGAACTTGACTTTGTAAAGTGCCTTGAGATGACATGTTTCATGAATTGTCGCTATATAAATAAAACTGAATTGAATTGAAGTACATCACTATTGAGAAAACATCTGTGCTCTTAGCTGAAGTCCAGCCATATATAGTCTGCACAATTATGCTCCAGTCTGAGGAATAAGGTCCACAAATAAACAGCTGGTAGATGTTCCTGGGTCAAGACTAAAATGTTGAGGGAATAGAGGCATGACAACTAATCTATGGAACAACCTGCTCTTGCAAATGAGAGATTCAGAGACTGTTGATTAATTCATTTTAAGCCTTTAAAAAACCCACGCTTTCATGAATTGGACGTTACAGGGCTGGGACTTCGCCTGGTGGTTCAGAGGTCTGAAAGGCATTGACTGCAACCCTCCTTGCCACTTATGTCCTTTCAGAAAATAAACTTGGCTTTAAGTGTTTTGTGATAGGCGGTTATTTAAGGAAAAGGGTAAATGACCTGTACCTGGATTGCGTTTTATCAAGTCCAGAAGACCCCAAAGTGCTTCTCACCAAGGACACAATGACTTAGACGGTTGGAGTGAGGGTTCAAACCAGCAACCTGTCGATTACAGGACAAACCTAGCTCCTTGTGCCGCTGGTGAACGGCACTTCTGACAGTTTGCCAGAGGACTGTTGGGTGTTTTGCGGATTTTCACACTGTTACCAATGCAAAAGCGTCTTACTTTGAAGAGAAGCTGAGGATTGTCTACAACTCACTTTCAAAAGCTGTTTTGAGATTAATAGTCATTCTTTGACTGCGAAAACGTGCTGCAAAGTTATTTTGGGACACTGTGAGACCTCTTCAGGAAATTGTTCACTGAAAAGATAGCTGGTTTGCTCAAAGAAATCAGCTATAGTTATTATTGAATTTAATCAGTTGCTATGTAATCTACAGATCAGAGTAAAATGTCATATTTATCTCTGCCCAGATACCATCAGCTATACCCTTTTTTCACTTCCCTTGGTAAGCGAAAATTCTCATTGCTTTAAAAGGCTGCAAATCTGATTATATACCGAAACCGATGAGCTTTCTGATAATAAACCAGGTGTTGTGAGAGCAGCTAGGGAAATAATGCTACATCTGAAACCGTGGCAATATTTCCCAAATGAACTCACCAGAACAGATTTGCATATGAAACTGGAAAACAAACACCAGAATGGATAGGTTATTATTTTAAGGTCTACGAGATATTTCTTTAAATGGTATTCAGTCAGATATTAAACACACATATGAGTTGAAAATATAAGGCCATAATATGTTATTTTTCTTAAAGCTTATACTTTTGTTTGGCTTGGATTTCTGCACATGTGAAACTGTGTTTATGTTTATATTCACGCTTAGGTACTCAGGAACTATTTATCCAGCATTTGGAAAAATCAGGAAAATTAACTTTGTGTCATTTTCCATTAGACAAAAATGGAGCAGATAGAACATATATCATCACATATTATCGGCAAATAAAAACTAGAGACAATTGTATTAAAATATGACTAAGAAAATGTAATTCCCATTAAAGGTGCCGTGTGAATAATGTATGCCCTACTGATAACGGAATAACTTTAAATGAAGCAGGGAACCCTTGGTAAAGAGTACAAAAAAGCACATAGAATAACAGGGAGCTCTAAAGGCAGCTCACATCTTTAAAGTTTAATATAATGACAAAAAAAGTTTTAAAACATGTAAACTGTAGCGTGCTAGCTTTGCTAGTAGTATTTCATCAACTTTACCACTATAATTCATGATCCTTGAATTATCTGCACACTATCCAGGCCTGCTTTCTTAGCCCTTAAAGCCCAAAAGGTTTTAGGGGCAATTTCCACCTGAAATTACATATGTGATATAAATTAAGAACAGCTCCAAATGTATACATTTTAAATGTAAAATTTTGGTTTTGTGTGACACTAAGGCATTAACTAATATTCAAGTGGAACCACTATTGCAAATGTCTCTATTTCTGATTTATAGGTGATTAAACCAAGGAAATATCTAATTTTCCTTGCCTCACCTAAATATTTTTCAAAATAAACACTGCAAAACTACATGAAAACCCTTATGAAAATACAGGAGAAGCCTCAGACTTTTTATATCCAAATCTTGACAGCAAGAGGCGGACCTCTGATTTTGGCACAGTTTATCCAAATGTGCCAAACTGTTCCAAATGTGTTTTTCACCTTATAAAAAGGAAACAGGTCAAATAAAAATTTTAACTTTAGGACTCCTTCTGCACATGAAAAAGGCTTTGGTATTAAGATTTACCCTCTGTTTCCTCAACATGTATTATTGTGCACAGCATAAATCAATAAAATGAAGAGAAATGTCAGAAATCATGACTGATATCTGTTTGAGAAACTTCTAGAATGATATGTTCACTCCTCTGCATTGCTTTGGCGATAGACGTTGAGAGAGGAGAAAAAAACCCAGCTGCAGAATGTTACATTTTAATTGGTCACAGCTGCAGCTTGTCAGAAAGTGCCCGTGTGTTACTGCGCACTTCCCTCACAGTTTTGTCAGCCCCGTTGCACACGGTGATTACAAAATGAACACAGCTGGAAGAGAAACGTGCTGTGTCTTGCTTAAATGGTAAGACTCTCTAGTTTTTAACACTACAGACCTTGGTGAGCATTTTTCTGAGAGTCAGTCATGTTTGATAGACAGATAAATGGTATTTTGTGTGTTTAAAATGCTGTAAAACCAAAAGTATTTGTGGAAAATAAAAATGTGTTATAAACATTAAAGCCTCCTCTTTGGAGGTATTTAGGAAGAAAAAATGTGACCGTTTCTAAACTACTTTTAAAGCTTGATAAAATGGGTGTGGCTATGCTTGGACCGAGATCGGGCCAGATGGGTTTAAGTAGACAATCTCTCATTGAGTATATAATGAAAAAAATGGGAATCAAGTTTTACCCCACAAACTGGATAATATAATAATATAATCTGTCAAAGTTCAGTAGGATGACCTGTAGAAAAGGACGTTGATTACGTACAACTGCATATTTAGCTGCCTCGTTAACTCCACTACTGTACATGGAGAAGCTTTGAACAAATCATGTATGCATCGATAAGTAAAGAGTAAAACGTTGTTTATGATTACCTGAATAGAAACTCGCCAAAAGGCACACAACCTTAATCTCATCACAAGGAGAAATACCGATGACATTTTCTGTTTTACAGCCTATTATGTAAATTGTGTATTTGCTTATTTCAAAAGGGCAATTTCTAAAACCATACCTGATATACTCTGAGCAGTGCTGTTAATACTTCACTGGTGTTTGTTATACAGTGGTTTTTTGTAGTCAAACCAAAATCTCAAGGTTTTTTTTATGTGCTTTTCATTCATCAAAGTGAAAATAGCAAACATACAGGGTTATTGGGAGTTGAAGAACATCAGCTAGTTGTTATAGTTGGACAGAAAGTAGTAGAGTTGAGACTACTCCTTGCAGGAGAATGAGCACTGCTTTCTTCATGACTTTGGAGGATTTAAAAAACACAGATATTTTGACATGTTCTGCAGGAGGTTGCAACATCACTCCCAGTCGTTAGCGTGTAATTCATCTGTGCGTGCGTACCTGTCACATGTGCCTCATTTACTCCACCGCCAGTGAATGAGGCACAAAATTGTAGAGGCAGAAATGTCATAGTGTTGGAAAAATAATATAAATACCATGATCTTATTTTTTTCATGAAAGGAAAAGGTATAAACCAGGTTTTTATAGGGAAGGTAACCTTGAATGTTCATAAAATAAAAGTGATTGAATTATTAATTTGACCGTCTGTGGGGGTAGCAGGGATCGTTGAAGGAGTGGGACGCCTCTCCAACATAGATTTGGACCTGTCTGAACTTTGATGGACCTAACAGCAGCCATATGACTATTCCGAACTGACTATAAAGAAGACATTTAGCTAAACTGCAAATCAGTCATTTGAAAAATACAGCTAGATACATTTACATACAATAAAAAAACTTTATCATAACTTCTCCATCTTAACCTCTATCTTACTTGATGACAAGCCTGCTACTGATCCAACAGAAATATTGCCAGGAATAAGGTTTATACACCAGCATTAGCTGAAATGCTTATACCGTCTTGAGCTTGCATGACAGGTACAGTTTGTGAAAGTAGACTGAAATACCTATATTAATGAATAAATTGAATTAAAGAGAATAAAAACCTCATTCTGAAAAACTGTAAAGGTGCAAAAGTTATATTTTGTTAATCCTTTCTGTCTGACCCTATTTAGAGATAAATAAAACCAATGTACTTGAGAAATTTGTTTAAAAAATTAGGACACCTGAGATATGAACTTAGGAAAATTGCAGGGAAAACCTAAAAAACAGAATCACTTGGCAGGAGTGCAATGTTTTGTGAAGCATTTAAAGTCTGAACTGTGTCTCTGGCTCTAAGTATCTGAAGGTTGTCCAAATGGCACAAAGATTATTTTTGTTTCAGTAGGGGCAACATTTATGGACATTATTAAAACAGCACTGTGTAGCTTTTAACCACTAGGGGACGCTAGACCTGTAACTTCCAGGTTCAGCGCCCATAAAGGCTGCTGGCAACACTGCACTGTCACAAAATTAAACAGTCTCCCTCCGTGTTTTGGCACCTGATAGCAGAGCAGCAGATTGAGAAGTCATGGAGTTACTTGTAAAGATGAGGCCACATTAACCCCTCTAGATCAAATCCTACAATAAATAATATTTGTTTATTGCAAAACTGTCTCTCTGATATCAAGCAGTGGTTGTCTCAAAATCTTCTCCACCTAAAACTGATTACACTCTCTTTAGTTCTAAATCTCGTCGGGCCCCAAGCCTTGGTCCCATACCCCACCTTTTACTTCAGCTGGGAGAAACGTAGGTGTGATTTTTGACAGCAGGCTTTTTTCAGCTAAGACTCTCATCAAAATTCAAGGGAATTTTGGAGATGGGCAGCCCACACGGAGAACCGATATGCACGCTGTATATTAACCTGAAAAATCCTTTCATTTAAGCTAATACTCAGGTCAAAACGTACACAGTGCTGCTTTAAAAAAAAATTGCATAAAAGTTATAAATAGTAAGAAAAAATAGTAGAAGACATAGCACCCATCTCTTAAAACATGTTGGTATTTGAATACTTTAAGTACCAAAAAGTATGCAGAAGTCCAAAGAAGTGGTGTATAAGCTGAAGTGTGCAGTAAGCAAATATTAGTTAATTACACTCAGTTACCTTTACTTGAATAATAAAAATAATAATACTTAAGTGATGGTAATCTTACTAATTACCCACATAAGACAAGAAAATATACTCCATTTAAAGTAATATCCATATATATATTATATTCGGTACATATCCAGCTGCAAATTTAGTCCACAATACTAGTTATCTATATATTATACTCATAGAACAAATCTATCAGTAAAATTCTGCCTATAATAGTATGTATCTCTATATTTATTCAGTAATAATCCATGTCCTGTACATATGGAACCATTGTTTATCCTGCACTTGCTGCTATTGCACTTCTGGTTAGACCTAAACTGTATTTCGTTGCCTTGTACCTGTAGCTTTGTAATGACAATAAAGTTGAATCTAATCATCTAATCTAAAAGAGAAAGAGAAACGCTATCTCTGCAGTTTGAATGCTTCAAACATTTTTTACAATTAAAACTACTGGTTTGATAAGTGACTTTCAGAAAGTAAAAAAAAAAAAAAACATATTTTTTCCTGACAACAAAGCTTTCAGTAATAAAATATATATATTTTAAACATTTCTTTATACTCACCCCTGTCTGTTGAGGATGCTCTGAGCCTGCTGCTCTATGAATAAATCTCCAGGTGAGATGCCGTAGCGTGTGGAGGGCAAAGATACACGGCGGGCTGTGCGAGGGGAGCTAGGCACCGCAGCGATAGTGTAGCTCCTGGTGGAGGCGGGGCTTTGATCTCGGTGGGACGAATCGTGTTGCTGGGTGTGCTGCCTCTGTTGTGGCTGAGGCTGATGCTGCTCCTGCATCTTGCCTCTCGATGTGAACGAGCGTTCCTGAGCCCCAGCTTGCCGATGATTCTCCACATTCATCACTCTCTCCTGCTCTGAGAATCTGCCAGGCCTTTCTTGGGCTGGGGGAGGAGCTTGGTTTGAGTGGGCATGCCTCGGTTGGGCTGCAGGGGCAGGATCCGGGTGTGTCGTCATGTAAACCCGGCCCACTCCAGAGCGGAAGGGTATCCTCGGTTCCTGTCCATGTGTCTCCACCTCTGTTCTCTCTCTGTCTCTCCTGGAGGTGACCTGGCGGTCCGAGGTGTCCGGCTCACGCCGGGAGCGGTACCGCGGTGTGTATTCGGTGTCTGCCTCTTGGTCCAGGAGGATGCCATAGCGTTCTGACAACTGGCGCCGACGCTCAGCTTTGTAGCGAGCGATGCGTTCGGCCTTGGAGCTGAGGTTGGACGGGGGACCTGATGTGGGTGTGGATGAGGTGGATAACGTCACTGGATCAACGTAAACCACAACCGGCTCTGGGCGTCTGCTGCCATTGCCACCTTTCACCTGAGGCGTTCTGTCTGGAGAGGTCACCTTCTTCTGCGGCGGCTCCATCTCCTCTCGGCTGTAGCGCCTCACTGGGATAAACAGTGGAAATGCTTCATTGTCTTCATTCTTTACCAGCTCTTTTGCAAGTCTTGTTACTCTGCTAGCTAGTTTCTTGCATGTAATCAACATTCCTGCCACATTATGTTAACTGACCAACAGATAAACCGTGAAAAACTTTGCTACGCAGCAGAGTTTATGGCTAACTCTGTCAAATCTATGTGCCCAGCTAACGGGTCCAAATCCGCCCCCTACCACCACCTGTGCTTGACAACGGAAATTAAACATTTTTACTTGAATGTTGGTTGGTTTTCTATAAATATGGTGGTATATTTAGATGTTTCAAACTTTTAGTCGAATACAAGACAACATAACAATCCCCCCCACCTAAAAATTAGCAATGTATAGTGAGCTGAAAAATGGGAATCCCAGGTAGAAGAAATAGCTTAAAATTTACTGACACAACTATGAGAGTTTATTTGCATGAAGGGATGTCAATACCACTTTTAAATGTAAAGAAAGACTGAAAGAATTACATTTATTTCATAAATATGTATATTTATAGTGCTTACCCATCCCACGAGGCTCACAGGGGTCTGAACCACGGGTGTATCGAGGTGGATCTTCTTCCAGCATCCTGTTGGCTACTAAACCACCTGGCACCAGAGCAGGTGGCGCTTCAGTTTCAATTCCTTCTAGTCGTCGCGCTATCCTCTCTTTCCTATAGGAGACAAAAGTCAGTGACTGTTAGCCAGCAGCAGTCGAGTTGTCCAAGTCTTGCCGCAAATGCATTGCTCTGTAGTGCTACACTGAAACAAAACAGAGATGACTCCCGGTTAGCACCAAATCCCCTGAATTCCTCACCTAAAACAACGCCGAGCTCTATGTAAACATCACTGGTGCTGGAGGAAAAATCAGCTTAAAGTCCAAATTCAGCTGCCTGCAGCATTCAACCAGTCAAAACGCTGCTCAGCATGTGGGATGCTGTGAGATGTTGGTACTGTGGTGAGGAGGAGTCCCTCTGACCAGAGGGGATTTCCCAACAGGTGTCTTTATGGTGCATTCAGGTGCATCTAGTGCACTAACAAGTCTAGAGGGATTTAACCCTTTTTACTCTTAAATGTCTACACAGTTTATTTTTTTAAAATCCTAAACAACGCTGAGCATTTTCAAGTGGTTTTATTGATGAATAATCCATCCATCCAGCCATCCATCCATTGGCCACATCATCTATCCTTTATTAATGGAAAATCCAAAAACAAACCCAATCTTCAACCAGTTCTACAGTGGCCACTTTGTATTTGTTTCTCTTGATTGAAGCAAGCCCAAAATGTACCAACTGGTACTTTGAAACCCGAAATATGCAAATGAACCGTAATTTTTAAACCGAATTACATACCGAACCGTAATTGTTTTGTACAGTTACACCCCCCGGTTTGAAACGATGCTCACCTGTTCATTTCCGGATCCTTGGAGATTGAGCTCTCAAAGTACTTTTTCAACTCCGACACTAAAAACATGAAACATGGTTTTTACACATTTTAAGAGTCATAAGAAAAAAAAAATGCTAAGAATAAGCAGTTATTTGCTTTATGCGGTGTTACCAATACACACCCTTCGGAAGAACAAACAGAAGTTTGGAATCTGTGTCTGAAACACTCTTGACCAAGTTGGTCTTGTCTTTGAAGGAATAGTCACTCTGAAAACTTTAAAGCAAAAGAGAGAGTCAAAAACATTCAGATTATCACTGATTAAGCAAAATTAAAATAGCCGTGTCTTTGTAATTAATAAGGATTAAATCTCAGGAACTAATTACTATTAACCCATTACCTAATTATTAATCATCATACTCATTAATCATAATCATATAAGATAATACCCTCAGCAAGTGAAAGTTACTGCTTTTAACCAGATCTGTTGAACAGGAAGTGGAGAATACACTGATGTAGATTCCCAGTCATCCAGACATGAAAATATTGTGCTTTAGTAAATAATAACTGGGCTTCTCTTGTTCCTTGAAGACGTTTCACCTCTCGTTTAAAAATCTTCTTCAGTTTTTTCAGGTCAAACATTTTCAGGAAACAAGGGGAGAACAAGGGTTTCCCCAATAACCTGTATGAGTAACTTTCTTTTATTTATAACTCTTCTTTAATTACTCTCTTATCTTCCCTAATTATTTCACTGTATATTTGTTTTAGATGACCACATCAACTTCTGAAAGGAAACTAGCAATCATTCATTTCTTGCGGCTTGTGTGTCACAGATCTCTACAAAGGATGAACAATGTATCTCTATTGGAAACTTCCAACTTAATGTTAGTGGATGTTACCACAGGCCATTTATTTCAGGTTATTCTCCCAATCTTTGAAAGATGAAGGCACATATGATTTCATAATCACCACTAATAAGTAACAGTTGACATTTCAATATGTTTTAATGCATATTTGGTCAGAGAAAGTGTGTTAAATAGGAATAAGTTGGATATGTGTATTTTTTTGTTGTTTAGTGGCTTTTATTTATGCAGCATAGAATTTATTGATTGAAAACTGAAGAAATCTGTATCAGAAATACTTTAATAATCCCAGAGGGAAATTACATTTAAATGAAATATTTTTTTCTGTTTCTTACCTTAGAGTTTCTGTTGGTAGAGAGGTCGAGCTGGAAAGTTTTGTCGAAACTTTAGATCCCAATCCTGAAAAGAGAAACAGGAGGCCGTTCTGAGTAATAAATAATCTAGACGACCGCTTTCAGTTCAGCGATGCAGACATTTCAACAGCCACGCTAAATTTAGCAATCAAAATGCATTAATTTTAAATGTAGCTTTAATAACGCAAGTCAATTTTCAGAATAGTTAAAATGGTCACCAGAACCAATGAAACGCAGAAAATAATAATCACCATATTATTGTAATTACATTTAATTTTATTTATTTATTGCTAGTAGAATCCTGCCTCCATTAACATGTCATCAGACTCTTTCCCAACCTTACTGATATCGCCATTTATTGAGCTATTCATTAAATTTCTAAGTTTAATAATCAAGGCTTTTACAATATAAAGAACACTTGTGACTGCATTTTGTTATTATTGAATATTGCAGTAACGATATAATTTGTGATTAAGCCAGATTTTTCTCACTGTTCCCTTTCCTGTCCCACCAACACGCATCTCAGTCTGCAAAATTTATGTTAGAAGCATCATGAGTCGTTAAAGCCCATCATATATGTTGTTGTGGGCAATGTTTGCCATTTTGAAAATGTAGTAGCTAGCTAAATGTTGCACCCAAGCATTATTTTGTAGTTGCAATATGAGACATTCTGATATGGTAATATTAGATCTTATATATATATATATGTTGGGTTTTTTTTTTTGTCTAGTAAGCATCTTACAGCTCCGTGTCTAACGCGGCGCTGTGGTGGCCAGTCAACTGCGACTCTGCCAAATTCATGTTCCAAGTTTCCTTATTGTAACAAATTAACTTAATTTTCAAACTGGGAAACAGAAACGGGTCCAAAACGCAACAATTAATGTTTAACATTTCTGATGAGAAAGCGGACGGTGAAATTATCGCTGCTGCGGCGAAGAAACAAATTTCTCTTTTGTTTCTTTTATTCTTCTTCTATTCCTGTAACCTGTGGGTTTGCCCGTTCAAACATTTCGTCCGCTTCGCCTGTCAGTGACAGAACCTGCACTGCAAAAACGTTAAAAATAAGTTAAAAATAAGTCAAATTGTCTTGGAATTAGTGCATTTATCCTTGATTTGAGCAGCTAAATAAGATTATCTGCCAATGGAATGAGTATTTTGACCCCTAAACTAACATAATTAGATATACTGCACATGAAATAAGATGATAGAGATGAGTTGTTCCTATTTTAAGTGCAAAAAATCTCATTCCATTGGCAAACCATCTTATTTACCTGCTCAAATCAAGGACAAATACACTACTTTCAAGAATATTTGACTTATTTTTAGTTTTGTTTTTGCAGTGTGGGTTAAAGTGCTATTAAAATTTTCCTGATTGTCAATATTATCTCCTCTCTGATGCGTTTGTAGCCTAAGTACACAGAACCAGGGGTTATGATTGTAATCAGAGAACTGGCAACAAATGCTTTGTTTCTTTGAGGTGAAGTTGGAGGAAGTCCTCCTTTGTTATTTCATCTCTGTGTGCCGTGTCCTTAAACCGCTCACATGTCCAGTACATGTACCCTGAGCACAATGCTGCCACCACCATGCTTCACAGCTGGTAAAGGGTTTTCATTTGATTCCTGTATTCGTCTTATGGTTATTTTTGTCTCGTTTGACCAGGAAAACCTTTTTCCACAAGGTATTTTACTTTTTCATGTGGGCAGCTACAAATCTCCAAGGTGCTGACGATCTTCGAGCAGAGGCTTCTTTGTCGGTCACTACACACTCAGTCTATATTGATGTTAAATTGGACATGGTGCTCCAATTAGACTTAGACAGCTTTATTTGTCATTTTGTATGCACAGAGTGCGTACAGAACGAAATTTCGTTTGCATACAGCTTGAAATGCACTGTTTCTTGACATTATAACCAGTTTTCTTTCTCCTAATGGGACAATGTTGTCATCAGGAGGAAAGCTTGGACCCAACTGTGTTCTTAAGCAGAACAATGATCCCAATTTGACCTTTTTTTAAAAAAAAATGAAATCCAAATTATTGAATTTCTACCACAGCAAAAGCCAAATAGATTTTATGTTATGTGTGATCTTACGCCTCACTATCAGTCAGAAAAAGTTCCCAGCTGATAGCTGACCCTTTAACTCTTATGTCACACCCAGGAGACAGGTCATATTTCTGCTTCAGACGCCTCCAGAGCCCCGCTGACTAATTTTGGCCTCCAGTGACCGTGTGGCCAAACACTGCAGCCGCCTGCGCAGCAGAAACATCCACATTTGGGGTGGCAGAAGCAAACAAAATCCCAAAAAAAGCAAGATTTTATTATTTTTTCCTGTGTCAGCACTGCAAAAACGGAACTAGAAATAAGTAAAATGTTCTTAAAATTAGTGTATTTGTCCTTCATTTGAGCAGGTAAATAAGATGATTTGCCAATGGAATAAGATTTTTTGCACCTAAAATAGGAACAATTTATCTCCGTCATCTTAATTCAAGTCCAGTATATCTAATTATCTTATTTTAGGGGTCAAAATACTCATTCCATTGGCAGATAATCTTATTTACCTGCCCAAATCACGGATAAATACACTAACTTTAAGAACATTTTACTTATTTTTTAGATCCGTTTTTGCAGTTAGGGGTCTTGCTTGGACTTATTAAACATATTAAAATGTTACTTTTATGAGAGGTTAATGGTGGGGTGACTTCACAAATGAACCTCCAACGGTGGAAAGCCCCCACATGCAGAAGCCGGTTCAGCTTCCCTTGGAAACGCCTGAAGGTCGCCAGCCAAACAAACAGCACAAGGTTCAAGACAGACGTGGCCACAAAGCAACGTAGGCCTAAAGTCGGCACAAGAAGAAGGATTTTCTAATGTTATCCAGAGCCGCCGGTCAGACTCTGTCAGCGCATTCGACCAGATTTTTCTGCAACATGAACCGCTCTAATTTCCAAATGATCCAGAAAGCAGTAAGCTATCAGCACTCACTTAAATTTAAGAGTAATATTACTCAACTTAAAGCAAAGACTGATAAAATTTGGTGATGATTTATGTCCTCAACTGAAAGAAAGCTTTCTGCCCATCTCTCTAACATCCGTAAAATTCTTTAAGCATTCAAAACAAACCAAGTTTAAGCGACGTCTGTCTCCGCTGGTTCCCAGTCTAAGCTCATGCAACAAAGCAAAAACATGAACCTGGATCCCAAACATACTGTTCTGCCAAAATCAAAGCGGAGAAGAAGCCAGGTCAGTGGTTCATCTTTCCACAGGCCTTACCTTCCCTGCAGGGCTGCACATGGTTCACATGGAAACTAGAGATCCATGGGTTTCGAAACATGTTTAAATAGGCGGACTGGAGGACGGCCTGCTGCTGGGACCCCGTTAGCTCACAGTGGTGGTGAGGGCAGTGACCAACGACGGCGGCGGCGGCGGAGATGAGCACAGCGGACAGGTAAAGACGGAGGTGACACACACCCACACACGGCTAGAGAGAGAGGGAGAGCCTGAAAGCAAGCTGCAACCCACACAGACTGGGAGTCGCACCACAGTCTGTGTTTGTGTGTGTGTGTGTGTGTGTGTGTGTGTGTGTGTGTGTGTGTGTGTGTGTGTGTGTGTGTGTGTGTGTGTGTGTGTGTGTGTGTGTGTGTGTGTGTATGTGTGTCATTTGGGCAGAGATGGATAGAGATAGAGAGAGAGAGACAGCACAGCAGGGTGTTAAAGCAGCTCAGGGCCCCTAATCAGATTACAGGCAGAAATTAGCCCTGATGATAAAAACTCTGGAAGGGGATTGGAGGAGGGTGCCAGCAGAGCTGCAGGGGGTGCTTTGGGGTCCAGGGCTACTGGAAATCAGACCGTTGCTTAGCACAATTCAGCCAACGTAACCAGGGAACTATAAAATCCCCCCCCCCGAAGAAAAATCACACTGCATGTTTGGACGGGAAATTCCTCTGAGATGCTGGCATACAGCTGTTGTCTCCTGGATTATAATCCCACTGCTTTATCAGGAGTGTCACTGCTTTAAGGTTTTTGCTCTCCCGGGACATGTGAAGGTTTTCCCCTCTTTTCTTTCTTCTTAGTGAGAAGTGAGACAACACATACAGCATTAATGTATTATTTGCCCCACGTTTGATCTCTTTTTTTTTTTTTTTAAATAATACATTTCATAATGTCCCAGTGAGTCCTCAACAAGAAGATCCTGCCTTAAAACCATAACCAGGAAAAAAAAGGTAATTTTCGTCCAGAGTGTGTACGCTGTTCCCACTTTTCTCCCAAAACTCCCGTTTTCTTCCAAAAGTCCAAACAAAAAGCAAAAAACATGGTGTTTAAGTCTGGATAAGTCAACCTTCTCTGTAAGTTAGTCAATGAAAGGTCCCACTGACCAGTCCAGACAGCCACTAGTTTGCCTCGCAGTGAGCAAGGCGCACTCTGCTAGCGGGGAAACCAAACACTGTTGCACGAAAACATCAAAGATATACACAAAAAGCTGGGCAAATTAAGGAACAGCACGTCGACAATGATCTGAGCTGAGTACGTTCTGAGGGTACTGACAAGCACACTGCAAAAACAGAACCAAAAATAAGTAATATTTTCTTAAAATGAGTGCATTTATCCTCGGTTTGAGCAGGTGAATAAGATGATCTGCCAATGGAATAAGATTTTTGCACTTAAAATAGGAATTCAATTCAATTTCAAGTGCAGGATATCTAATTACCTTATTTTAGGGGTCAAAATACTCATTCCATTGGCAGATAATATTATGTACCTGCTCAAATCATGGATAAAAACATAAATTTTAAGAACATTTCACTTATTTTTAGATCTGTTATTGCAGTGCAGGAGCACTACTGGGTCCTTTCCTTAACGTCCCGGGAAGAAGTGATGACAAGGCGGTGTGGGAGGAGATTACCTCCTAAATGGAGAGCAAAGCTTCTGCCAGCAGAGAGGGGTCAGAGAGGACCTGTCAGACTGATCTAAATGTATCATGTATACCGCTGTCAAGGTAAATTTACACTACAAAACGAAATAAACGGGATTAGACAGACACAGTCTGGAGTTTATCTTATTGTGCTTGATCATTATCTGAAGCAATATTTTTATCTCTAGCCAAGAAACAGGTTTTAATGAGGGCCCTAGTCAATAAGGGAGTCCAGCAATCTATCCTTCTGCCCTCTATTCCTCATCTATATCCATCTTTTACGCAAGTATTCCCGCTGCTCGTTATCTTCATCTTCATCATTTCAATTCGTCTTCAGTTCGCCAGAAACATGAGTTCTAATCTAGTCCCCTTCAAAATGAGTA